>NC_143006.1:606878-1213757 GCF_061535395.1 Colias eurytheme
GGGCTTTAGCCTGTGGAAACATACTATATGAAAGATTTAAATGTAGGTAATATCGTCATATTTTTATTTTTATTTTTTTTATAAGAAATGTATTATAGTATCGCAATAGGTGCGACCTATGAACAATTACGCACCTATACAATTAAAAAAAAATTGAAGAGGAAAAAGGAAAGGACTATATAATCATGCATAATTTTTGGGTTTTTTATTTTCCACGCAGCCCTAGCGAGATGATACATATTATTATATTTTTTTCGTTTTCCCCTTGACTTCTTTTAACCATTGTGCTGTTTAATTTTCCGTATAATTATAGTAACATTTTTATTACAATACATTTTCTATACTAATATTATAAAGAGGAAAGGTTTGTAATAAAGGTTTGTAGGTTTGTTTGTATGGACCGATTTTGATGAAATTTACCTTTTATTGCGAAATATGTACCACGGGCGAAGCCGGGGCGGACCGCAAGTAATTCATAAAAATTATGCATTAGTTTGGCTATAGACATTCACATATTATGATGAGATACATAAGTCAATTTATAAGCATCGGTGTTCTTTTAAATTGTAAAGTATCAAGAACATTTCCAACTGCAGACTGATAATTTCACAATTAACAGCAACAAGCATAGATAATCCATTGACTAACGTTGCTATTATTTACAATTGTAGTGCCAATGATGTCATAGTACAAACAACGTGACTCAGTTGAGAAATAAGCGAAAAAAATATTAAATAAAAATCCTACACCACCTATGCATCTGAGCCATCGCTAATCAGTCTGTAAACTTTCAAGAAATTCTTCAAAAAAAAAAGGTTAAGAAAACTCACCAAAGTTTGCGTACGGATATCCTACCCGCAAACAGGGCCCCGATAACCTTATTTGAACTACGCCGGCACTCAAATATTAAAAAATCGAACGCGGCGCTTCTTCAACTCAAGAGACGTCCGCGCGCGGTGACGTCCAAACGTATACTGAGTTGCGAGGCGGCGCCTGCGCCAATTCAAGTTTGAACTCCACGCCTTCGCGCACACATACACACGCATGCGTGTAAAGCCTTCATGAAAATGCAACACGCTCGACGAACAAAGGTGCGAGATATTATCGCCTGTCAAAGTTCATTACGTCCTAAGCGATCAATA
Source organism: Colias eurytheme (assembly GCF_061535395.1). Classification (NCBI taxonomy): domain Eukaryota; kingdom Metazoa; phylum Arthropoda; class Insecta; order Lepidoptera; family Pieridae; genus Colias; species Colias eurytheme. The sequence goes on from NC_143006.1 coordinate 608,021, forward strand.
ATAAGTCAAAATTAATGGGAGCCATTTTGTTTTTTTCAAAACGGTAGCTTCGTAACAAGTGGAGTGACGTGATTAATTGAGACACATTTAACTTGACGTTATGTGCAATGATGAAAAGATAATTTACGTTTTTTTTGTTCAGGTTGCATAAAATTATATCAGGTACTCGAATAAAATATTCAATCTTTGTATTTTTGAGTATTCCATTGTACGACGGAACTATTTTTAATTTAAAAATAGCGTAATGGTTTAAAATTTAAATATTGTAATTTAAAGTGTTTTGAAATAAAATAAAAATTAATAGCTCTTGCAAGTTTAGTGCTTTGAAATAGTTAAAAATGTACACGTAGATCAAATAAATCCATATTTTTTCAATCATTATGTTAATATCAAGGGCCAGGATGCAATAACACATTGAATATATGCAAATAAAACGGATGGACGATCTTTGAACTAAGTTAAATGCTAATTAGTATGGTAAAGCTTAATAATTTAAACAAGGATTGAATAAAGGTTAGAGCGCAACGGTTTGTTTGTTTGCTTTAATTTCGAATCTATGTGATTTTCCATCCATATTTGTTTAACGTTGCATAATATATTCCGATCAATTATTTAGGTACGTTCTCAGTACCTGTGTTATTTTAAAGTGAAACTTTTATTTTTCAGACAGTTTATTTGTAAATATATTTCACTTATACTATTATCGCTAAAATAACTATCACACTATCCAAAAACTATTCCACTCCTAAAACTAAATTATTCCCAAATAATTTATTTGCAGGTAAGTAACTATAGTAGAGCCATTTTAAAATAGGCAACATTTGACGGTTCAACAAAATTCAACAACGTAACCTAGTAACGGCGACATAGAATAATATATTATTTTGTGTTGTTAGAACTGCATATTTGCTTAACTTTTTTCAATTACGATTATATATTTATAATAATAATGACCAATACAAGTAATTTTAAGATTTGATTTTACTGATAAACCATTCTAAACATAATAAACAATTTCTGATTTAAAGAACTGACGTCGCTACAATTTTGTGTCAATAAACCTTTTTTCTTTTTAAATACCAGAGACGTTACTCTAAAAATCGAAATCTGACATCTAGAATCGAATGCATTGATTACTTGTGAATAAAAATCATCATAAATTAATAAATAAATGCGTTGTGTTTTTTAATTATGTAGATAGTACATGTCTTATTATGCTCCTTAAATTTTATGAAAAAAAGTACTGGGACAGGTATTTGCTTGATGAATTTTAAAATTGACATGTGTTTCAAGTTCAATTGGCAAATGTTTCAAGTCCGTATCGATTAATTCACTTTAATCGATGTTTTTAAGCAGGTTACCTCTCTTCGAAGATAAAATTGATAGACGTAAAATGTTGCCTATTAAATTGGCTCGACTATAGTAAACAACTAAAAACTGACATAAGGAATGAATAAAACTGATTCTTTTGAGTGTTCAATTTGTTTGGATACATCATACAATATATTCAACTAATTTTTATAAAAATTTTAATACTAGGTACCTCTCTCATTTATACCTATACACATTCAGACTCTTCATATTTTTTCTCGCGTAAATAATTTCCTCGAGTCAATGTGGCTAAATTTTTTATCATATAATATCGATTCTAGTATACCCGCATGTAAAATCGATTACCTACATAAATACGTTAACCTAAAAATTGTAAACTAACTCGTTTTAGACTGGAATTTAATTTTTAATCAATGAAATTGTTGTTTAAAATATTGTGATAGAATTTTGATAATTTTTAGAAATAGAGAGCAAATAATGAAAGCAATCTATTACATCATAATTTGTTGCTTTTAATTTTTTTTACTAGACCACCGTCCACGTCTATAATATTCTTATGTCTGTATTTTAATTAGCTCCGACTTAGATTATGCAGTTCTATTTTTTATAGTGAAATCCTATCATATACCTAGATATTATTTTCCTAAAATTTTATACCTATGATACCTTAAATATTAAAATAGAGCACGTCACAAAAAAACCATAATGTCTTTCGTAAGGTCACTACAACGGCGCTATGACGGACCGTTTTGCTAACAATAATTAAAATTAGCGAAAATTATCAATTTCATATTCAAAACAGGTAATCAACATTGAGTTTAAGCAATGTATAAAACATTAAAAATTGTCAAATCACGTAACAAAACCTATTTATCACTCTATTCCCAAAAAAATTTCCAAAAATGACAAACTACCCACAAAAATCTATAATATTTTTTATAGCAATTTAATAAAAAAGGTGTACATACCGTTCACAAGCTGAAGTCCCTCAAAACAAAGCTAGTACGCTCTTATCAGTAGCTTTTATATCGTAATTTTATCAAAAACGAACCGATCAATACATTTATCTTGTGTCGACCAATCGAATATTCTTGTTATAATCAGCACCCTTTGTTTGATGCAGAACCCTTTATTTGATTTATAAAACCTTTTTTATTTGGCTTTGTTCTATTTTAAGACATCCTGTATATTGATTAGTAAATGTAGAGTTTCACCTAAACCAGTCACGGCGATTCTCAAACATGCTTCCTAGGTAATAAAATAGGGAACTTAAAAATATATACTAATGCCTGATGGTAACCTGTCATATATCGCAGCGGCGTTTAATTAAGAGCCTAGTCACTTTATTAAATAACGGCGTTTGATTTACGACCTGAAGCCGTATTTATGACCTCTTATTCCCAGTCAGTTTACGCCTTGAATTGAACTGACTGGCAAATTAATTTAATATTATAATTAACCATGGCTGGTTATTGCGATCATAATACGAATTTGCCTGTCAGTTTAATTCATGGCAATGTTTTCCTGGTGTCCAAAATTACAAAATAAATAGTACTACTACGTATTATATCATTTAATATACGTATCTACCTAGATTACAAAAAAACTTTCTTAATTCTCCATTCAATAAGTGACAGGAAGCAATTTATATTTATTACAGACTATTATAGTTAACTAATTGTATCCCTACTTATAATGTGTTTCTTTTAGTTAAAAAAATAGCTTATTGTAAACGAACAGTGATATTAAATGGATTTTCTATAAAATTTAAATGTAGTAGTTATATATTCCGCCTGACTAGTTAAAATTCATCAATATACGTGCAGCCGTTTTGTAGTTAAAGAAGTAGTGCAATCAAGGCGAGCCATTCATGTAATTATGCTAATTCACTTACCTAATAATTTAATGAAAATCATTAAACTTAGAAGAAAAACCTATTTTTTTACTGAATACGATATGTACTTGGTATATGCGTTTAGAACATGTTTATTTGTCCTTTCATGCAAAACTACTAAACCAATATGGATGAAATAAATAGGTATATCTTACCTCGGATTGCAAAGAAGCCTGGAGTTCTTCGTTGATCTTCTTTAGAGAAGCAATCTGTAACAAGAATATATTATTATGAATAATATAATTCTCTTTAAAAATGTGGAAATCAATCCTTGTTGCATTGGACTCCTGCCCGAAATGTCATTCGAATATGTTGATTACAATTACGATTATATATATTTTTTCTTGCATTTCTCAGAAATTATTGGACCGTAGTCTATATGGTACATACTTCAATAAACTTATTTAACTAAATAATTTTATATGGGTAACGCTTTTATATCGAAAATTAAACACGTTAAATCAAATCACATTATTATTCTCTTTTCAAATAATCTATTCTCGTTTAGAAAATCGTAATTCCTATTAAATTACGACCACCGGAAACTTTTGAAATCCTTAAGTTGGGTAAGTCACAAAAAAATATTCCTATAAAATTAATAAAACGGCAACCCCGTTTCCAACTGAAAATACACACACTAACATATGCCAATACATTCCACTCTGACCTATTGGCTGCTCGCATTTGCATTCCAAATTTAAAATTCAAAACGCTCACGTGCTATTGGTCGACGTGTTTTTTTTTTATAAAAATCGATGACAAAACTCTTTTCACGTATAACTCGTTTACGAATAAGTTATGTGCCCAATAATTAATTAATTGTTAATAGATAACTCGAATACAATGGGTGTTTAATTAATTTTTTGTGTTGCTGATAAAATACTGGCTTTGAGGAAATCGAAAATACTTCATATACCTATTTTAAATGTGTGATATCATTACAAACACTTTCCTTTAGCTATTGAACAGTCAAAATAATCGTATACGTTTTATATTAAAACCTTCCTTTTAACAAGTAGGTATGTATTTATTTGCTTTATTTGCATTTTATTTCCAATCACAAACTAATTACATATTGTTAAAGAAAGCAATAAGTAATTTAAATTTAAGACGAAAAAATGAACGCAACTTAACAAGCCAATATTATTTTGATAGTGAATTATAAAATCTATGAATGGCAGTTTTCTACTCAATCTTCCTTATGAATCTGTGCCAGTGTATGACGTTACCTGCAAAACGTCAGGTAGACGGAAGAGATGGCGCCAAAACGCATAATTTATCATAATTTTGTCATCTATTTCGAATCCCATTTGAATTTCTTCTCGATATTTTTTTCTATGGATTGATATAAATAACGCAATTAAAATTGATCGCTATAGATGTGCGTTCTATTGTGATAAAATATTTTACTTTTAAATCTGTTTGAATTTTTATTTGTTTACGCAAATATGGGTAAACTTACATTTACTTACATTTCCTATATTGTTTTGTACAATGAAGTGTTATAAATAAATAAATAAATAAATAAATAAACTTAATAACTAAAAATTTATAGCTAAACTAGCGGTCCGCCCCGGCTTCGCCCGTGGTACATATGAAAAATAGATGTTGGCCGATTCTCAGACTTACCCGATATGCACAGAAAATTTCATGAGAATCGGTCCACCCGTTTCGGAGGAGTATGCAGACTAACATTGTGACCCGAGAATTTTATATATAAGAGAAGATATATAAACCATCTTCGAGAGCCACTTTATCTATTAAAAAATTCACAATAAAATCCGTTTGGTAGTTTTAATGATCTATCTTAGCATAATACCTCTACAGGGACATACAGACAACGAAAAACGACACGATTTTATTCTATGTAGTATCTAGTAACAGCTATATTTTTTTTATCTCTGTCAAACATTCTTTTATTAAAAATAAAATACATGAAAACGTTAGAAACCCCCTAAACACTACATTTTTTCAGAGTCATTTAATAAACCCAATGACGTCATACAGGGACAACTATTTTTAACGCAATATGTAAGTACAAGCCAGTTAAAGCTCGCTTATCAGTGATAAGGTAAACAAGCGAGATAAAGAGTATCTACCCCTCGCTAACGGATATTTTAAAATACACGCATGCTGTTATGCTCTGTGGCATATGCTAGAATACGCGGGAAAAATAAACGACGCGCGCGCCATTGCTTCACTTTTGCGCGGGAATAAGAATTCCCAACCATAAAATATGAAATATAATAATCAAGTCATTGAAAAAAAAACTCAAAGTAGAATTTTTTTAAGAAAAAAATACGCATAAATAATGTAGAATTTAGAAAGGGAGTTTACGAACGAAGAAAAAGTTTTAAATAGACATTCATTTCAAACACAACCAAAAAATAGATTAATGTTAAAATAGATATAGGTAATCTGGTTGAATCTGCTATTTCATTGAATGACTATCGCGTCCATTGAATGACAACATTTAATTGAATGAATAAACAACAACTTGTCAAGTTGTTGAATAAAATATGTATAGTGCCACAAACTTATCTGACCCGGTGACAGTGTCACTGATGTCGCTTTCTTTTATATAAACAAAATATTCCGTATGAAAAGTCTGTGAAAATGTGACATTTCAAAATGGCGGCACGTAGTTCCAGTTTTTGCCACCGGGTCAGATAAGTTTGTGGCACTGTAACCTCAACGTCTTGACTGAACGTCATTTAGCAATTCTATCGTCATTCAATGAACATGCTTGTCATTCAATAATATGCCGAGCGTTTGATCCACTCTGTTCAAATGTTACAATCCGATTACTAGTTGGATGATGAGTTACGCTAGTTAAATCAACGTTCGGCTTAGTCATTCAATTGAATGTCGTAATTCAATCAACGCGCCTACATTCAATGAAATAGCAGATTTAACCAGATGATGACAGCATATACAGCATTTTGATACAAATTCAATGTTTCTTGGGCTTTATTTTGAAGCAACATTCCAACATTCCGTGGTTGTTTTGTGGCGTGGTGTAATCATCTACACTACTCTAAAACTACACTACATCATACTAGTAGCACAGATAATATAATACTATACTAGTAGTAAACATCTACACTTTGAAACATACTAAAATAAAAACGGCGAATTAAAAACCTCAGCTTCTGATGAGATACTGTTTTAATAACTTGAGCATTATTAATTTGAGTTAGCAACAAATTAACCATTAACTATGAATATTGATTAATAATAAAATATAACATGAGCGTTCTAAAAGTGGGTTGTGATTGACCCATTTTAGATATTAAAATTCTAACATGCAACTAGATTATTAGGTGAGCAAAATTTATCACAAGGGGATTTAGCAATTTCTCATTTATACATCACTAGCTGCGCTCCACGGTTTCACCCGCGTGGCTACGCTCTTGTTGGTCTTGGCATGATGATAGCCTGTAGCCTTTCTCGATAAAAAGGCTATCTAACACTGAATTAATTTTTAAAATCGGACCAGTTGTTCCTGACATTAGTGCATTCAAACAAAAAAACTCTTCAGCTTTATAATATTAAGTAACACTAAATGGTAAATACTAAAGAGCAGTGGTGGCTTAGTGGTGAGACCTCGGACTTCGAATCGATAAGCCCGGGGTTCGAGACCGGGCGAGCGCACAGGAAATAAATTGATTTTTCAATTTATCTGCGCATGTTGTAACATCACCACTGCTCGAACGATGAAGGAAAACATCGTGAGGAAACCGACATGTCGAAAAATTAAAAAGTTCGACGACATGTGTCATCCGCCAACCCGCACTTGGCCAGCGTGGTGGATTATGGCCTGTACGAGGCCCGTGTCCCAGCAGTGGGAACATATGGCTGGTGGGCTGATGATGATGATGATGATGAACACTAAATATTAAAAACTACTTATTTTGCATAGGTATGTGATTTATATTTGCTCTATTAGCATATTTCACTAAGAATACCTACTTGTGATTAATATTTGAAACAAGTTTACTAATGATGACACTTATTTTGTTATCACCTTATCTACGGTAAAAATGTACTTTAAGGGCCGTTGAAGGGGGGGGGTAAAGGGGGGGAGGAGGTGAGGAGGGGGGGAGAGGAACCCCCTCTGTGAAGGGGGAGGTGCGGAACCCCCCCCCCCCTTTCGAGAAAAATGTAAAACAATTTTTGAGGTTATGTTACGAAATGTAATAGGAAAAAGGGGGTAATGGAGAGGAGAATTGGCAGGGAGGGTTGGAAAAAGGAGGGGGGATAAGAATACAACATAAAATACAGTAATTTTTGACATTTTTTTTAATAGTTTCGGGAGAAAATGTAAACTTTTTAAGGAGGGGGAAATGAGTGGGCTTCGCCAGAAGACTCGCTTCGTCGCCCCCTCGCTTTACAAAAACACTCTTGTTGTGTGACAGACAAGACCACGTGGGATCGGGGTGCTCCGATTCGGATCTGCTACTCGAAGTGACCTAACTCGACTCAAGTCGGGGTGCTCTGATTCGGATATGCTACTCAATGTAACCTAAATCGACTCAAGTTGGGGTGCTCTGATTCAGATCTGCTACTCAAAGTGACCTAATTTGACACAAGTCAGGGTGCTCCGATTCAGATCTGCTACTCAAAGCGGGCTAACCCAATTGGTGTGCTCGATCTCAAATCGACTTTCGATTTTTTCTTTTATGGTAAAAAAAAATATTTAGAATTAACTGAATGTACTCACAATATTATCGAATTCCCTGAACTAAAAAAATTCCTGATTTTACTGATAAGAGATCCCAGAGATTGTTTATTATGGTACCATTCTTGGGCTACATAAAAATGGATTTATATTTACATTGCAAATACAAATTTGAAAAAAAAACGATTTTTCAGAAATCGATTTTTATATTGTGTCAGACACTGCCTTAGCTCCGGCGCTACGGGAAGTACAGCCCTTCCGCCCTTGCGTGACAAAGCACGGTCGCCCGTACTCCGCTTCGCAGCTTCGGCTTGTTGGTCGCCTTCAGCGACCAGCCTCAGCCGCTCCGCTCCGCACGGCTCCCGAGCTTTGTCACGGCGGGCGAGGGCTGCTCTCCCTCCGCGCCTCCGGCTTTTTACATACACTCTAGGGGTAGGGCAGACAAGACCACGTGGAATTCGGGGTTGACAGCTTCGGTTCTGTGGCAAGTCTTATGATAATGCAATGCTTATTTTAGCGTAATGTTTTTTAGCTAGATTCGGACTTTCGCAGCTTAATATTGAATACATAATATTCCATCATTGAAAAAAATTACATTTTACAAGAATTGTACTTGCAAAAACGAAACGCAACAAAAAAAACAAATGTCAAGATGGTTGCTCGAAATTGTATGAAAAATTATGAAACTTTGATAATTAATTTCTAAAAAACTATAAATCTCCGCCGGTTAAGATTTTACGGGTCAGTTACTTAGGCATAGACCTTTCTCCAAAAAAATTTTGGTTGCCCAACTCGATGGCCCTTAAGGTACATTTTAGCCTTATCTACAAACATATATCATTCATCTATGTAATCTTAATTGGATATATTTATGGAAATCAAATATGATAACTTTGATTTATCCGCGAAATAACGTCATGATTATAAGAAACCCAACATATGTATAAAGTTTTAACATTTGTATGCCTATATTACCGACTAAGCAGAGAAATGCAAGTAAAAATATGTTAGTTAGTACAAAATAATTACGAAAACATAACCTTCAATGAAAACTGTCAACACTAGAATACAAATGCCAATCAGATCCTATGCAATGTCATATAGCTTTTATATCAATAAAACTTACCTCCAGCTCTTGATTATGGCATTTTTCTTCTAGTTCCTTCGACAAAGTTTCCGTTCTAGAAGGTTCCTCATCATTATTTACTGCTACACCTTCAGCTAACACTTCTGTAGCGAAATTTGTGATCTGCCCTTTTAAACTACTTAAACTTTGATTTAAGTTAAGCCACGACATATTTTCAACCGGTGTTAGAGTCACATATCACATACAAGTCTATCTCGTTGATATTTTGTGAACAGAACAATGTAAACAATAAATAAATTGCATTATTTAGCAATTGACAATATCATGACCAGTTGGCAAAACAATTTCTGATAAAATTTTGACAACAAATTTTTGACATTGACACTTATGTATCCACACTAGAGTCACTGTTTTACTTGCGGGTAAAATCAAGTATTTTTATTGTGATAATCTAATGCTTTGAATATAGTTAAAAAAAATGTACTGTACTTAATCTATAACTTTTCGCGATGAATCAACGGGCGTTAAATTATACACATAATTAAGTACATGAAATATATAGATAAACACAATTTAAAACAGACATATACATATACAATCTCAGAGGAATAAACCTTCCTCTGAGTATACAATACTTTAATTTTATTATTCTGTGTCATAAAATTATTGTTATCTACATTTTTTATTGGAAATTCTATCTTTGTCTGTGCTTATCTCGGTGCTTAATGCTTATTAATATTTGATTTTGACGTACCTACGTATTTGACATTTCTTCTTTTCACGGGAATTTGGAGGTTTCTTCCGTTGATAAATTATTTTGAGATAGATAAAGTATCATTTTACTTTTTTATTATTCATACAGTTGTATAATAAGAGTTGTGTGTACGGAATAAAAAAGGTAAAATCTGTAAAAACAAATTTAATTAGTAATAGATCCAAAAATATGATATTAATCTATGCGTTTATCTGTTGGCGTTAATGGCGTCCGTCAGCGTGAGCGTTGACATTTGTGATACTGCAATGACGTTTTCTAAAGTGGAGGCAAAATTTTTAAGCATTTTTATCAACAAAAATTCATAATAATACAATATTAATATTTTATACATTGTAATTTGTAATGTAGTTTATCCTAATATAGTGTTGATTATATTTAAATAGGTACATTTGGAGTATGATCGCAATATGGAATTCGAAACAAAAACTGTAAGAGATCTAAAGACCTATTCTCGGTCTGCGAAGCCTAGGAAACATTCTGAAGATTTAACTTCGAAACTTGAAAACTCTGACGAACCTTTAACAACGAAAGATGCAATACGTTTCCTGCTCAATGGAACGTTACGGTTTCGAGTTTGCAGATATTGTTTGAATAAAACAAACGAGTTAAATGAACTGGATGAAGTGTTAGTAGTAGCGGGAAAAAGTGGCTTATACGAGGTCACTATAAAGGATATAATTGCTAGTTTCCATCCGTTCAAGGTAAAGGTTGAATTTACTCTATTGTAATTTGTAACAGTTTCTTATTTGAAGAAAACACATTTTTTAAAGTTAACTAGCTGTTTGTATATGTATGAATCTGCAAAATAATTCCTTACACACGTATATTTCATTAAAATGCACAGATTAAGTGAGTTTTCACCGCTGTACATATGAATTTTGCCACATCACAGGACTACTTACCTATTTATGTTGTCACTAGCTGTGCACCGCAGATTTACCCGCATTGCTTTGCTAAAGTTGGTTTTAGTGTGATGTTATATAGCCTATAGCCTTCCTCAGTAAATGGGCTATATCACCGAAAGAATTTATCAAATCGGATCAGTAGTTCCTGAGATTAGCGCGGTCAATCAAACAAACAAATTCTTCAGCTTTATATAAGTATAGATAAATTAATGCAATTCAATAGTACAAGTATCTTACTTCATTGTTTCTCCATTTTTATTCATTCTATATTATTGTCTCATTTCAGGTTGCATATGACTGCAATTTTCCAAACAAAATTTGCAAGAAATGCTTAGACAAGGCAATATCATGTTATCTCTTCACGCAACAGTGTGAACAATCTGAACGAGCTTTACGTAATTATTTCGAGGATATGGACGAAAAGTTCAGTAAGCTTGACCCTTTGGAACCTGTCAAAAGGCGAGGAAAACCAAAGTTAAAACCTAACTACAATGTATTACACGCAGAGCATCTAAATATCATAGATTACGCTGAACCTATTATAAATATAGTTAATTTGAATACAATACCGCTAGAAATCACGGAGGAAAATGAACTAGAATGTTCCAAATGCTGGCAGTTACTTCCCGATAAGTTTACACTGGCCAATCACGAGAAATCTCATCCTAAAACAATGTGGTATCATTGTAAATTATGCGGCAAGTCCTTTGTCAAATATGCCCAACTTAAAAAACATAAACGCATACATGCTCGGAATAACGAAATCGCAAAACCGGAAATTGGCTTCACTTGTCAGCAATGTGGAGTTAATAATAAATCACTGGACGAACATTTACGGCATATTGAGAAACATAAGTTCAAGAATTCGTTGGACAATTTGATTAAACGAAATACATCGAATATGTGTTCCATATGCTTTAATATTGATGAAGAAACAACGGAATTAAGCAAAACTATGAGTTTTCATGGTGGTCTACCAGGCTTGACTGGAGAGAAAAGTATTTATAGTATGGTGTCTTCTGTATTTCCAGATGTAAGTAAATTATCTCTTTTTATTTATATTAACTATAACATAGTGGTATATGACTATTTTTAAGCACTTTCATACAATATCTTTCACTATTCAAGTACACATGGAAAATGACCAGCTAGCACACACGGCAAAAGAGAAAGCCGATCTTCTGGGCTCTCTTTTTGCAGATAATTCTACTTTGGAGGACAAGGGTAATCCACCACCTCATATACCGCACTCTAAATGCTCTATGCCGGAAATCCGTTTCACGCAGAGAGCGGTACGTAAAGCCCTTCTTGCTTTAAACGTGAACAAGTCATGCGGTCCGGATGGTATTCCACCGATTGTGCTAAGGATGTGCGCTCCAGAGCTGACTCCGGTGTTAACGCGACTCTTCCGATTCTCGTACTCCACAAGCATTGTCCCGTGCTCCTGGAAAACTGCTTTAGTGCATCCCATTCCCAAAAAAGGCGATCGCTCTGATCCGTCCAATTATAGACCTATTGCTATCACTTCCTTGCTTTCAAAAATAATGGAATCCATTATTAATCGCCAACTTCTTGAGTTCCTAGAGGATCACCAGCTGATTAGCGATTGCCAGTACGGTTTCCGTAAAGGTCGCTCAGCTGGTGATCTTCTAGCGCTCTTGACACACAAATGGGCGACCGCTATTGAAAGCAAGGGTGAAGCTTTAGCGGTAAGTTTGGACATAGCGAAAGCCTTTGATCGGGTTTGGCACAAGGCACTCCTTTCAAAGCTTCTATCGTACGGGGTTCCCGAGAAATTGTGTCAGTGGGTCACCAGTTTTCTCACAGAGCGGAGCATTAAAGTCGTTGTCGACGGTTCGTGCTCCGAGTCTAAGCCTGTGAATGCTGGGGTCCCACAAGGCTGCGTTCTTTCTCCAACTCTGTTTCTTCTGCATATCAATGACATGCTACTAACCAGTAGCATTCATTGCTATGCAGACGACAGTACTGTTGACGCGCTTTATACCGGCCGATGCAATATGTCTCGGGATACCACTATTGAGCACCGGAACGAACTTGTGTCTCAAATTGAGAACTCTCTCGAGAAAATCTCGAATTGGGGAAAAGCCAACCTCGTTGAGTTTAACCCTAAAAAGACACAAGTTTGTGCGTTTACCACAAAAAAAACACCCTTCATCATATCTCCATGCTTTCAGGGCATTCCTACCAGAGTCTCAGCTAGTATTAGTATACTTGGTGTCGACATTTCGTGTGATGTCCAGTTTCGTTGTCATCTGGAAGGTAAGGCTAAGTTAGCCTCTCAAAAACTTGGTGTGCTCTGTAGAGCGGGACGGTATTTCACACCCGGCCAACGCCTTCAACTCTATAAGGCACAGGTCAGGCCGCACATGGAATACTGTTCCCATCTCTGGGCCGGTGCACCCAAGTACCAGCTCCTTCCTTTTGACCGAATCCAGCGACGTGCAACACGGTTTGTGGATGATCCTTGTATTACTGATCGGCTGGACTCTTTGGCTCTCCGTAGAGATGTCGCATCTCTCTGCGTTTTTTACCGCATTTTCCATGGTGAATGCTCTGAAGAGCTGTTTGGTACAATACCAGCCGCCGAATTTCACCACCGAAGCGCACGCCACAAGCTCAAATTTCACCCACATCATCTCGATACTTGGCGTTCTTCCACCGTGCGTTTTAGGAGGAACTTCCTACCGCGCACTACTCCTCTGTGGAATGACCTTCCAAATTCGGCATTTCCCAAGGACTATAATTTAGAATACTTCAAGAAGAGAGCGTATTCCTCCCTCAAAGGCCGGCAACGCAACCACAATACTCCAGAGTCTGTGGTTGTTCATGGGCGGCGCCAATCATCGCTTTCTGTACGGTGACGCGCAAGCTCGTTTGCCGACTTATACATAAAAAAAAAAAAAAAAAAAAGTAAAAGTAATATTAAAATGAATACATAAGAAGAAGGTATAATTTTATGCATATTACTGCAATACAAAATACATATATACTTATTACCATTAATTTATTCTTTAGTGATAATATACTAATTGTAGAAATAGTAATACATAATTAAGTTATTACCGTACCAACTGATTTATTGAGATACATTTTTTTATATAAATTTGATATCTTGTGTAATTTTCTAGCATAAAAAACACAAGTATCAAGAATTATTATTACCAACAAATGTTACGCATTTGCGCGTGATGAAACGAAAGTCTGCATCAGACATTTTTCCTGCAAAAAAGATGAAATATACCACAGATGTTAAAGAAATTCTCAATATTAATTTTGATGATGTCAAGAGATTTTTGTTTTCCAAACCAGTTGTTATGAATATCATGACTTTGAATTATAAAGATACAGTTTTTGCATCACAGACAAGTTTTAGCATCACAGACCATAAAACAGACAATCAAACTAATGATATAAATAATAGTGAACTTATTGAAGTAAATGACAATGATAATACAGTAGAAGTGGAACCAAATTCTGAAGGAATTAGTAACAAAACTGTGATACAAAAAAAAACAAACAAATTCTTTGATATTAAAAGACAATGGCATTGAAAAAGAAGAAAAAATCGAGAACAAAACTAACTTATCAGACACCGATGAAAATATTTGGTCCAAATGTAAACTTTGTTGGATCTTCAAGAAACCAAATTGTATTTCATGCAAAGAGTTATCCAATAAAAATGATTTATTACATATAACTTGCAAGGAATCAGAAATAACCAATGAAAATCAAAATAAACAGAAAAACTGCAAATTTTGTTACATGTTCACAGAAGTTGGTTATTGCAATTTTTGTAAGAACATCCCAAATATATTAGTAGATACACAAACATGTCTAAAAGATGACAAAAATGAGCAAATAAAGACAAAAACAGCTAAATGGCAATGTGAAATATGTTTGACATTTAATATAAACAGAGAAACATGTATTTGTTGTGATGAAAATAAAACAACAAATAAAAACTTAAATGTTGTTTTAAATAACTCAAATTTTCTAACAGTACTCAAGAATGAAGCTTATGAAAATAATAAGAGAATAGTTTCAGAAAAAAACCAAGAAGATACAAAAATAATTGATTTTCAAACAGTTAAAAGTGATATTGAAGTCAAGGAAAATATATTTCCCATAGAAAATAATAATGATACTCTTATGGAGGTTGAAATAATGGAACCTAATTCCTTCCCTCCTCGGACATCAAGACGAGTGGACGTGTGTTGAAATAATTTTGAATCTTAAATTAAAACTTACCAAATTTCGAATAAACAATAGTAATAACATTAAAACTTTCTAAATATCAAATGTAAAATAATAACTTTAAACACAAACAGTTAAGTTATAAAGTGTAAACAAATACGAACTCCTCGTTGCGTGGCATACTTGTACTTCAGTGAAGATAAACAGTGAGTAAACATCATCTTCGTATCTTTCTCACACTTCAAGTAGCGACTCGCTGCAAGATAACGCTATAGCGCGCGCTTCAAGAGCAAGAGAGAAGCCCAGTAATATCGTCACATTATTCTTTACGTTCTACCCTGTAAAGACTCGCACTTTTTAGTGATACAGTCGATAATTATATTTAACTAGATCTTACCATGTATCGTTCACCGCCGAATTCATCTAAAACGCTATCTGCACCGCAATTAAATTTGTCTTCGGATGAGAATGACGCAGAAGCGAATGTTACATTAAGATGTGAAAAACGGCGTCGACTGTCTGGAGGTGAAATTGATGAATTCGCGATGTTTAAGTCAGAAATGCAGGAGCTACTTCAAAAAATGTTCAACAAAATGTTAATAAATCAGAACCTTCGCTTAGATAAATTAGAAAAAAGTATAGCCGAGATGGATAAAAATATAGCTTCAGTGATTAAAACAAATAACGACATCGAGTCATCGATAAATTTCTTGTCGGAAAAAATCGAAAACTTGCACGACCAAATAAAAATAATTAAAAATGAGTCAAAAGAGTTTAATATAAGATTTAGTACCATAGATGCAAGGCTGAACAGTCTAGAAAAAAGCAATAGGATAACTAGCATTGAAATCAGGAAAATTCCAAAAAAAGTGAACGAGAAGAAGAACGAACTATTCTCAATTGCTAAAAGCTTATTGAACTCTCTTTGTTTAGAATCATCCAATATTAACATACGAGATGTCTATCGTCTACCAAGCCGAAAGGAAGCACGGGAGTCAACTTTGATTGTGGAGTTCCCAGACACAAATGTTAAAGACATAGTCATAGAAGCAGTTAAAAAATTTAACAGACAGACAGGAAGTCCTAAACTCAACACTAATCACTTCGGCTTTGAGGGACAGCCCATTCCTGTGTATATTTCGGATTTCCTAACTCAATTAGACAAACGTTTGTTCTATCACTCGAGGGAATTCGCTAAATCAGAAGGTTATGCTTTTTGCTGGATGACCAATGGCCGGATTTACCTACGCAAAAAAGAAGGTGCTCCACATATTTATATTAAAAATGAAGAACAACTCAAACAGCTTAAAAATAAAATGTGACTAGTTTTTGTGTACCTTGTTGCTCTATTGTTATCAATTATTATGATTACTTTAAATATAAATAAGCTAAGTTTAACTATATTTAAATCCAAATTCCAATACATTAATTATTATTACTATCCTTACATAAACACATTCATAAACACACTTACAATAAAACACTGCATCTTTATCAAATACTATAATCTATATTTTAACTATAATTCATCAAAACACACTTTATTGCGCCTTTGTGTAAAATCTGAGCAAATTGTCTTCAAATGGTTAATATACTGTACTGTACGACATGCGTATAGTTTTTGTTTGTATTCCTGGAGACTATCATATTATTATAACAATCTCAAGAATAATGATCCCGTTTCTATTATAGTTTTTGCCTCGCTTCTTCATATCCACACTTCGTCATCTAAATTAAATACTTATATGCATACTTCGCGATTCGTTTATTACCACAACGCTTCTGTAAGTATCTTGAATGAATTCTATTCTTCGTGGGCAATTTACTTAGTGACATTTCTTAATAAAATTAAACATTCAACATCTTAATAAATGATATAGTGTCCGACATTGAAAACAGTACTAAAATAAAATGTGTTAATCTTGATACTTACTCGGAATGTCGATATGTAATGGGTTTGCATGCGAGACGCGGTTTTTGTATTTTTACCACGAACATAAGAAGTATAAAATGTAATTTTGACAATCTTGTAGCTTGCATTAGTGCAATGGACTTACAATTAGATGTTATCGTGCTTACCGAATGCTGGACAAGCGCAGAGAGCTCTCCACCATTATTAGCGCATTACAACATGTTTTATTCTAGGAATAGCCTCAACCAAAATGACGGTATTGTGGCATATGTAAGAAGTGAATGGAATAGTACTTGTCATGAACCGGTCATGGCAGAAGGTAACTGCTTAGTGCTCACCATAAATAATAATTATAGTGTAGTTTGCTCTTATAGACCCCCTAGCTTCACTAACCCTTATCCTTATCTACAGTCACTAGACATAATATTACAGCAAATTAACACTAAAGATATTATATTCACCGGTGATATTAATTTAGATACAATTAATGATAATATAAGTAACCATACCAATGAATATTTAAATCTTATGGCAATGCATGGTCTCCTTCCAGGTATCAACCAACCAACACGGAATAATGCTTGCCTTGACCATTTCATGATTAAAACTTTAAAACCCTGCCATACCGCTACATTGCCAGAACTCACCGACCATAAGCCTATTATTCTTTTCATCGATGAACCGTCACAAACAAAACCGCAACCTAAAAAGACTTATAAAATAGACATGCAAAAACTAGATGTATTACTTGAAAAAAGACCTTGGTTGGATTTTAAATATTATGACATAACGGATACTAACACTGCAACAAAAATACTTCTAAACTGTATAAATAACGCTATTCGAGAGAGCACTAAAGATAGTAAGATTCCAAAAAATAAGCAAATATTAAAACCCTGGATCACACCAGGGATCCTGAGGTCAATAAGAAAAAGAGACGCATTGCACAAGAAGTTAAAGAAAAACTCAAATGACACAGAAATGCGTGGAAAATACTTACGCTATAGAAACATCTGCGGTAAAATTATAAAAACACAAAAACACCTATACTATAAAACTCAATTAATATCAAATAAAGGTAATATAAAAAAGACTTGGAATACAATCAAAGAAATCTGCAATTTTCACAAACGCAAGGATGGTACAAATAATTTACTCTCACTAAAAACATCTCCTATTGAGTCACTTAACACAACTAATACGTTTTTTGCTAATGTAGGGCAGAATCTAGCGAATAAGATTATTAAAACTATAAATTGCTCAGAATATGAGCTTACAAGAAAGGCGGGAGATAGTAATGGGCCTCTGCACTCCATGGCTTTCACTCCAACAGACGTCTTTGAAGTTATCACTATAGTCAACTCGCTCAAACCCAATAGCGCTCCTGGATGGGATGGCATGACAACAAATATCCTTAAAAAATTTTCACACATTCTAGTCGAACCTATATAGTATGGGAAAATTAATTTATTCAGATCGAATAATTCGTGTAGTTTTGGAAGTTGCTACAGTTATTCCTAAAGATGTCCAGATGAATATACAAAAAGCCCCCGAGGGAGGGACACAAGCCGGCGGCGGGGGAGGGGGGGAAAGGTCTCTTTTTCAAGGTTTTTGCTTGTAACTCGAAATTTTTTTCATAATATCTCTTTAGTGACTTCTACATTAATTATCTACATTAAATTTCCTATAAATTACGTCTCAACATTTTTACTGTACGATCAATACTTTAGGAGATACAGAGTATTAAAGGTAAGAAAAATAAGAAACAACATAGTTTTACAAATTTTAATTATAAAAAGAAATAACATCTTTTTTTGCACGAGTATGCCGACTTATTAGTCAAATTGTGTTTCATCTTCGTCATCTTTATCACTAACATCGATAGGGGGTCCATTAGTACAAGCTCCTAGGCAGCCGTTACAGATAAGACTACACATAATGCCCGCTTTTCGGCAACTGCATTTTCCGGAACATCCACTTTTACATCGGCAAAAAATTGAATTTAACAACGCTTCAGGAGCAGGAGGATCCAAGGTCGTGATTGGTTCTAAGTATCCATCGACTCTTCGCTTCCAACCCCATATTTCAGGAGGCAGTTGGTTCCCAAGCCACTCCTGTACTTGATGGAATACTCTGTAGGCGTGATATTTTGCTGACCCTTTGGTAGGGGGGAGGGAAGAAGTAGTTTCAGTGGGTGTGATACAACCTCAGCTATTTACAGGAAGGGAAAAATATCAATTATCAAGATTTTTGATCAAAAGCCGTCACTAAAGGAAACAGCAACTGTATTTTATGACCCAACGTCAACTCAGGAGGTTATAGCAGAAGCCGGAGAAAAAATGTTTCTTGCAGTATACCGAGCGCCCTGTACTCAGTCTGAGATCAACAGACATCGATTCACAGTTTTTCTGAAATCTTGTACCAAGCCCAAACCGGATCTTTCTTCCCTCCCCCCTACCAAAGGGTCAGCAAAATATCACGCCTACAGAGTATTCCATCAAGTACAGGAGTGGCTTGGGAACCAACTGCCTCCTGAAATATGGGGTTGGAAGCGAAGAGTCGATGGATACTTAGAACCAATCACGACCTTGGATCCTCCTGCTCCTGAAGCGTTGTTAAATTCAATTTTTTGCCGATGTAAAAGTGGATGTTCCGGAAAATGCAGTTGCCGAAAAGTGGGCATTATGTGTAGTCTTATCTGTAACGGCTGCCTAGGAGCTTGTACTAATGGACCCCCTATCGATGTTAGTGATAAAGATGACGAAGATGAAACACAATTTGACTAATAAGTCGGCATACTCGTGCAAAAAAAGATGTTTTTTCTTTTTATCATTAAAATTTGTAAAACTATGTTGTTTCTTATTTTTCTTACCTTTAATACTCTGTATCTCCTAAAGTATTGATCGTACAGTAAAAATGTTGAGACGTAATTTATAGGAAATTTAATGTAGATAATTAATGTAGAAGTCACTAAAGAGATATTATGAAAAAAATTTCGAGTTACAAGCAAAAACCTTGAAAAAGAGACCTTTCCCCCCCTCCCCCGCCGCCGGCTTGTGTCCCTCCCTCGGGGGCTTTTAGTATATTCATCGGGACACCTTTAGGAATAACTGTAGTAACTTTCAAAACTACACGAATTATTCGATCTGATCGACGATTCTGAATCTAATTTGCTGTGGCTAATAGTATTTCTGTGCAATCTCAGTCTTAGTACTGGCGTCTTTCCGAATCTGCTAAAAAAATCAGTTATAGTTCCTATCTACAAATCTGGTAACAGTCGTGAACCATCCAACTACCGTCCCATCTCACTGCTTCCATGTATCTCCAAGATTCTGGAAAAGATCGTCTCAAAAAGACTGGTTAACTTCCTCGATAAGCATTCCATTATCTCAAAATTTCAGTTTGGTTTCCGTTCGGGTGTCTCTACAGAAGACGCGACACTAAGACTCACTCAACTTATCACCACCTATTTGGATCGAGGAGAGAAATGCCTTGGTGTATTTCTTGATCTTCAGAAAGCATTTGATACGGTGTCTTCCAGCATTCTCATCACGAAATTACAAAATATCGGCGTAAGAGGAATAACTTTAAATTGGTTTCAGAGCTATCTGACTAATAGATCCCAATGTGTAAAGGTTGATGATCTAGTAAGCAGTGAGGTTTTAAATTCAGGTTATGGTATTCCGCAAGGAAGTACTATTGCTCCAATTTTATTCCTAATTTACATAAACCCACTGTGCAATTTGTCTATTCCGCAAGCAGATATTACCATGTTCGCAGATGACACGGTATTGCTATTCCATCACAAGACGTGGCCCGAAGTCAAAAAATCGACCGAAAGTGGTCTAACCGCTGTATCAAAATGGCTAGAGGACAACCTTTTATCCCTAAACGCTAAAAAATCCAATCTTATATGTTTTGCCAAAACCAAAATTACCCTACCAAAAAGTGACTTCAATATCAGAATTCATACATACCCCTGCAATAGACAGAGTCTGGATGGTAACAGTTGTAATTGCCAAAGCTTAACACGTGTTGAACAGTGCAAATATCTTGGTATCCAGATTGATCACCATCTAAGGTGGTTACCTCATGCTAACTATCTAGCTACGAAAGTTCGTCGATTAGTTCATATATTTAAAAACCTTAACTCGGTAGCTAACAAGGACATCCTTATACTAACATATAAAGCCTTATGTGAAAGCGTTCTACGTTACTGTATTTGCACGTGGGGGGGTATGGCGAAATCACACCTCCTTCCAGTTGAACGAGCACAACGATGTTTAATTAAAGTCGCGCTTAAACTGCCATTTAGACACCCTTCTGTTGAACTATATAAAGAAGGACTTGTTGAGCTTAGTGTCCGTAAGTTGTACATTTTGTGTCTGTTACAAAGATTTCATATAGGTACTGTTCCCACCTTACAGAAAGGGAATACACGTAATGAGAGATGCCCTGTTCCCTTTTTTAAAAGTAAATTTGCAGTAAGATCTTTCGAGGGACTAGCCCCTCGATTTTACAATAAGTTAAGTGAAAAACATAAAGTTAAAGCTCTCAATAGGCATATATTCAAAAAAACGGTTCTAACCTGGCTTAAAAATTATGACTATGACAGTCTTGAAAATTTAATTCGTATTTAGATCACTATAATAAATACTCTCACACACGCTCACACACACACACACACACACACAAACATACGCACACACACACACACACACACACACAGGCACACGCACATAAACACATTCATACTTATACATCATACACACCCTGTTTGTTTTTGGACTTTGGATTAGCTTTTTCTTAATTTCTTAAATTTATGTGTCTCTCTTTTTTTAATTCATGCACCCTTGCAATCAATCCTAGGGAAGGAACAGGTCCCCTTAATACAGGTTATACCTAGTAAGGGGGCCTGAACCCCAATCTATTGTAAGTTGTAACTTAATGTATGAATTCAAATAAAGATTTTATTTATTATTTATTTATTAATTGTATTCCAACTGAAGAATTCATGGATTTTGAAGAAGGCTATGAGAAAATTGTTTTTGAAAATGCTCTAAGAGAAACTGTCAAACAAGATTTTACTGTAGTTGAAAAAATGGATGACATAGATATAGATAAAAGTGTTAATGTTGACTCATTTGCATTTAATATTGGTGTGGGGAATAATACTAAACGTAAAAAGCCAATACGAAGATTAGCTGCACTACGAAAATAAAAAAATTAATACGTAAATTAGATTCAGTACTGCATTATTATAAATTTTAGTATTGCAAATGTGTTGAAATAATATGTGCTTATTCAAAGTAGTATTAGTAAATGTATAATAGACAGTATTCACACTAGATTATGATAGTATATTAATCATAATAAATAATATAAAATTCTTTGCCTCAATAACAAGGCTATTAAACACTTGACCGTAATTTGAAGCTTACTTCATTGAGAAGGCACGTAGCTTTTTCCGCCTATTTTGCCCTCTCTTTCCGTTGTATATATGCTATCTCTCTCGCACACCTCTCCACCAGGTGGCGGGGCGCTCGATAATGTGCGGGCGCTGGATGTTTTTTCATTGGCGTCTAGCTTCCGCCGCGAGAAGGTTGTCTACAAGACTACAACCTTGGTGCTATTAAGTATTAAGTATTGCTTAAAGCAAGTGCTAAAAGTGTTAAAAAGTGTATCCCGTCGGATCGGTACAGTGAGTTATTTTTACATCTATTCTAATAATATTTTACTTAAAAATGAGTAAAAATCTTTAAAGTCAACGTTATAATCGTTGGACTTTATTTAAAATGCTGAGGTTTTTAATGAATCCTTCAGCAATAGTTTATTTTTCAATATGCTTAAATACTTAATAGCATGAATAAAGATGTTTAAAATTAACGATACAACCGTTACATTTTACTTGAAATAGTAACTTTTCTTTTGAAATATTTCATTATGCAATATGTACTAATTAATATTTGAATTTTTAGTACTGTGAGTAAAGCTATTTTAACGGTGTTACCGTTCGGCTTTACTCGAATCGTTAATATTACTTTTGTGATTATTTGATATTACTAGATATATCAAATACCCTCTCTTGTATATAGATATTTTTAATTATTTATTTCATTTTTAATAATGTGTCTTTATTACAAGGTCACAAGTGAATTTTTCTTGGAAAAATTACAATTAATACCTACTTAGTATGGATATGAGCCAACTCAAAGCTTTACAGGCATACAATCCATTGCTACGACTTTATTACATTGTCGTTATCGCTAGGAACGGTTCGGAATTCCTATAATAGTTTATTACTAAAAATTATCAAACGAGATGAGTCAGCTCCAAGAAGTCACGACATGTCAGAACATGTTGTGATATTATTTTATAAATCGTACGGGAGTTACCGCTCAACTGAATAATGATGGAATTCGCTCATGTATAGTAGATACGTACCAGGAATGTACCACACATTCAAAACTATCCGTAGTCTATACGTGTCCTTTTTTGAGTATTATTCTGATCCGTTTTTATGTGAAAATAGACATATTACACACGGCTAATTTGATTGAAAATTACGTTTCCTATGTTTCAAATGATGCAACTTTTTTGTTTAAACGAGTAAGTACCAAAATTTTACAATTAAATTCTTTGGTTTACTGAACTTGTGCTGAAAGGGTTATCGTATAATAATTATCGAGATACCTTAATATAAATTAGATTTAGATACATTTATTTCAAAGGATTTACAATTCACTTCTAACGTTTTAGAATAATATTATAAACTTGTACACCTTGACAAAAAGTAAAAAATTGCGGGTGAGTGGAGATTATTTTGTTCAATTAAATATAACGTCCTACGACGGTATGGTTGCGTTCGTAAGGAATGTTAACGGATATAAAGCAACTAAATGTTACATCGATTGCATGAACAAAAATAAATATGAATCGAAGTTCATTTTAAAATTTAGTGAATTGATTTGAATTATGAATTTATTAAATAGTTAGTTCTTTTTTATATTAACATAATAATTAATTACCATTGTCAAATCAATTCTTATTAATTCATCCTGGACAGTTGTCGCTATCATTTGAAAATAAGTTAAAGGACCTTGTTAATTGCTATATTATTTAAATGATTATTTACTGCTAATTTTATATTAGCACTAAGGTGTATTCTTGCTCGAAGCAGAATACATAAATGTGGCCACTACTCCTCGCAGGGGTTAGCCAGGTCAAATCCACCCTCGCAGGGTGTCTCTTAAGCATTTTTTGGCAGGCCCTACTTATTTCAAACATCCCTCGCGCAGCTGTCGCTCGCAGGGAAATGGTGCAAATATATATCGGCCCTCGCGGGGCTTTGATTACAACCGTCCCTCACGAAAAAGATGGTGCAAATATATATCAGCCCTCGCGGGGCTTTGATTACAACCGTCCCTCACGGAGAAATGGTGCAAATATATATCAGCCCTCGCGGGGCTTTGACTACAACAGCACCTCACGGAGACATGGTGCAAATATATATCAGCCCTCGCGGGGCTTTGATGGCGATTGGTGCAAATATACAAAGGATTGATCATTAAAATGATCATAGATATTTGCTTTCGTCAACGAGGACCCACGAAAGAAGTTTTGGATATGACCGTATCGGATCTTCACTCTTCTAAGGTAGGTAGAAAAAGGTTTTGAAATCTTCTTCACAGTGGGCAGTATAGTAATATGACCTAATAAATACAATAAAGGTTAGAGAAGTCAAATAATGGGCGCATGAAATTGATACTTCGTATCCTAAAAGTTTACGCTTCAGGAATCAGGAAACCACCATTGGTTTACCAATTATGGAAATTGGAATTGAACAAATCGTATTTACCAATGTAAAGCCTATTCACAACAAAGGAAGGCGAGTCGGATCAAATATCATCTCGCAGATGATTTGTGGCGGTGGTTTCGAGGATTGTCACCAAGCCTTGTGTCAACGGTATGTTTGGTATCGTCATTCAATGGCACTAGCCGACCAATTTTCATATAAAAACATCGGAAGAGATTTTTTAATCGCAAAGCGATTGAATGTAACAAATGACGATTGATTCAAAATCAAATTTCAAATTTCAAACGATTGATTACGTATATTTGACCTCTCATAGGCCTATTTTAGTTGCCCGGTCTTGTAGGCAATTTATTTGACTCGTTTTTCAACCCATTTGACCTCATTATTGCACCCATGAGATTTTTCTTCAGGGCTCAAACAATAAATCGCTGAGGGATTAGGATAATCGTTTGTTAGACAAGTTTCTTGTCATCCCACCAGGATTATTATATTGTATAATAAAGTTATATACAACTATTAACGTAAAACGTTTAAGTACTCAACGAATACTGAGAATACTGACTGTTGAGTTACATAGGATAGAGGTTAAATAACGGAAAGTCAATCTATCCAAACAAAAGCCTCTTATTAGATATTACTTGGAACCCCTACCCTAACGAGAAAGCTCTGCCAAATGACTGTTCATTTCTTTGCTTTGAGGGGGGGGGGGGGGGCAATAAATGAAATGCAGTAGGTACAGACTATACGGCTTTTAAAATATAAGTCTGGTAAGCGAACTAAACTTTGCTAGTTTAGTTCTTGCTATATCGCTGTCCGTGGCTGCCTCGCGTGTTTACGGATGAATAAAGTAATGTCCTGTCTTCGCATCCACAGCTAACTGTCCTATACTGTCATAATCTTAACACAGATTCATTGGACATAGCTCCCCACGAGCTCTGTTCTTCATTTTTGCACTCGCACAACTGTGGACAACACGAGAGCAATGCCTGCATTGGTAGCAGTTACAATCAAGGGCTAGCAAGGTAGGCTAGCCATATTACGGATGTTGGAACAACCGACTATATTTAGGGCAATTTTCTTTGTCCAGTGTAACGTTTAGACTGTCTTAGCATTCCTACGGAACAAAGATGGGATCAGATCTGCATCCTTAATGAAGTTAATCGAAGGGAGATACTTTCAGACGACGATAGTATTCAAAATCCACCATATTCCTGAGCCTAATAATGCATAGTTAAGCTTATAATCTCTCTTGCCATTATCCTGCAGCAGAATTCCTTGGCGATAATTTGTTCTCGTAAGCTGGGGCCACACTAACGTCTAACGTCTAATGCCCTTTATCGCGATAATTATTCCGATAATTTTTAAGGCGTTAAGTGGGTGGCTACACTTGAACGGTCAACGTGAATGCCGATTGTTGGCGATAAAAACGGCGTTAATTTTACTAAAATTCTAGCAAGATGGACGTAGTGTGACCGCTTCATTGCGTTAATTCTCGCGATAAAGCTATCGCCTCGCCAAACGGCAATGTTAATACTGTTGTTAAATAATACTGGCTACACCTAAAGTTAACGTCCATTATCGCGTTAATTAATGGCATTTCCCGTTAGTGTGGCCCCAGCATTAGAACGAGCGAGGTTGTTACGATAATATGAGAAATCCTGTCAGTTAGAGACCTGAACGACGCGATAGTGTACCGCTATTTCAGTAGTAGTAGCACCTAGAAGGGTGAAGGTATTCTGGAAAGCGGAACTGAAGGCCCGGTCAGCAGCACCAGCCACCTAATAGACAGTGTTCAGTGCTGCACCACTATAATCTGCAAAATGACTCTGACGGTATGAAAATGTGGAGTACATTTTCAAAATATCAAATGATATAGTTGGAATAAAAATCCTATTTGCCTCCGTCTACCCAAAAGACGTACGGAGTAGCTAGTAGTAGTTGGTTGAATTAGAATAAGTATAGTTAAAATCCTTTATTACTGACTGGATAAATTTGGCTCTTTTCCTATCTGACGTTCATATAGCTGTTGACTGCCTAGTGTTATGCACAAACACTATTATAAATAAGTCACGTTATGTAGTCCCGAGACTTTCGGTATATAAGTTCTGATGTAAATCATAATTATATCTTAAAACTGAATTGATTAAAAGTAACGTACTTAGCTGTAGTAATTGCAGTTTTTGGGACACAGATAAGCTCTTTATCATTTTAGTCTCTTGAGTTCAGTATATTTGTTTCCAGTACAGAGTTTATGACCTATCAGTTTTAAATAAATAATTCATGCATTGTACTGAAAGTACCAGCCATGTTTAGATTATGATTGCGACGTTGGCTCTAAACATTAAAAGATACCGCACGGTTTAGTTGGATGTTAAAAATCTGTATTATAATTTAAACCATTTACCTGTTTTGTTATTTTATTGCCTTATTCAAGGGGTGACCTTTTAAATTTACTTCTGACCCCAAAAGTAAGGACCAAGGTCTCTTCTTGTCCGCTTGTAGCAGGTTGGGTTAAAACTGTGTGAGTTGAGACATTTGGTAATTCTATGTTAAGATGATTCAATGATGCTTCTGCAGAGTTCTAATTGAATAAATAAAGGTTTGAGTTTGAGGTATTTTTGCCTCGTCGGGATCAGCTGTTGCTTCATTTTGTAAGTAACATCTAAATGCGTAATTGAAAGTCGTTACTGGCGCTTTCGCAGATTTACGCTAAAGATAGTGGAAATTGTAGTAACTTTAACTTTTCAAGCCCAAAAGGTTAACTAAGGTACGCTTGAACCAATCTCATAAGTTCTAATACTTTTAATCATTATGATTAACTTTTTGGTTCTTATTTGATTAACTTTTCATCTGGGATTGTTAATATCTGTTAATATATTATATAATATAAAAATTTGTGTGATTTATTAGTAGGTATACTATCTGCACACCTTACTCTTTCAAATAAAGAAATAAGTAATTACTTATGTATTCAAATTCACATTGGCGTCACATTGTACACCAGGTGGGTAACAAACAGGTCTCAATGAAGTAAGCTTCAAATTACGGTCAAGTGTTTAATAGCTGTGTTTTACCTGAAAATAAAACACATATTAAATACTTACCTATATTTGAAGCTTACACTTAACGTCCACCTGTTGTGGATTTCGACTCAATGAAAAAACATCCAGCGCCCGCACATTATCGAGCGCCCCGCCACCTGGTGGAGAGGTGTGCGAGAGAGATAGCATATATACAACGGAAAGAGAGGGCAAAATAGGCGGAAAAAGCTACGTGCCTTCTCAATGAAGTAAGCTTCAAATATAGGTAAGTATTTAATATGTGTTTTATTTTCAGGTAAAACACAGCTATTAATCTTCAAAATATACTAACGATATGGACTCATACCAATTACAGTTTAAACAATATACAGTGCTCTATATGGTATATAACTTATTTCTAAATGACAAACATACATTTGATAACCGCTTCTTATTTTTTATTTAAACCATTTTATTTTTTGTTGCAGATCTCATTAGCTTGCTACACTGGAACCAAAATTTGCAATCATTGCCTTAGTAAATTGATAACGACATACATATTTTTGCTATCAGTTAAAAATATAAGAAATAGACTTAATACTTGTATAAGTTTAATCCTAAGTGATCTAGAAAAAGTTGATGAAGACAAAAATGTTATAATAGAAATAGGCCAAGATGCTATACTGCCCAGTTTTGAGTATGACAATATGGACCTAATAAAAGATGAAGATATGAATATTGATGTTTTGGAAGACGAATTTAGGGTTTCAGATAGTGAATCTATAAAAAGTGAATCTACTAAAAATCAGGATGTTGACAGTGATTCTGTGAAAAGTGATATACTTAGTTCGCTAGATGAAAATGAATTCGTGAACCCCGCTAAAAATGCAACGAAAACATATGCTAAAAAGAATACAGTTAATGGTTATCAATCTTACATAGACTGCGAATATTTAGATGATGTTTGCAGCGAGTTTCTAACATTCAGAAAGCGAACGAAAAACAAGAAAATTTGCCTCTTCACATGCCCCATTTGTCATAAACATTTCATATCAGATTATTTCTTGAATAAACACGTTTTAAAACATACATTTGAAACGGTTAATTGTAAATTTTGTGCAAAGACATTTAAATCTAAATTTCGCAAGTTCGAACATGTTAAAGTGGTTCATTCGTTGAAGACACAAGTGTTTGCTGAGTGTAATGTTTGTGGTCGTAATTATACAGATGCATTAAAACTGAAAAACCATATCAAAAGACATTTTAATACCCGATGTCTGCTCTGTGATAAGATTTTCAAGACGCAAGTACATCACGATAGGCACATTCAACGACACATCATGAAATTCAAAAAGGATAGCCGATACGAAATTTTAACTTGTAGCTTCTGTGAAAAGGCGTGTATAAACGAAAACGATCTCTCACTACACGTGAATAAAGTCCATTTATTAATGAAACCGTACAATTGTGACATGTGCGAAAAACAATTTTACACAGAGTATAATTTGAATTGTCATAAACGCTTGCATAGTATGTTCTCGAAGGAAGAATGCAACTTTTGCGGTAAAGTTTTTAAATGTAGGAAGAATTTAGTTGTACATTTACGGAAGCATATAAATATAAAGCCACATTATTGTCCGGTTTGTTCAAAATCGTTTTATTCAGAGTCTGGTATGAAACGTCATATGAAAATGTATCATGGAGGTAGATTTTGCTGTAGGTTGTGCCGAACAGTTGTAGATAGTAATACAGATTTGAAAACTCATATAAAAGTTGCACATAGTTGTATGTAGCATTCGTTTTAACCAAAGTTTAAGTTGGTTATTGGGTGTTATTTTTAGTTAAAATTTATTTGACTCAAATATTAAAGATATATAAAAAAGAGTGTGTGCCGAGCATACGTGTCAGAAGTGAAACTTCATTGGCAAGATTCAAAAATACCTAGATCGTCGCCTTACTCCATGACGTGACGGTATTGTTATGACGCAACTTAGAAATTTTACTCTCAATGCGCTTAAAGTTTCACTTCAAAAAGTCCTGAAATTCAGGTCTATATTATTATGTAAACATTTTCTACCCCTATGGATATATACATGGGTGCAGTTGTAATATTAAAAATGCTATCTAACATGTAAACCTAAGATTTGTAAAAATAATATTCACTCACATATTAAAATGTATATGTATATCATTATTAAATATTTTGTTATCAATTTATTGAGCGAGTGCCGAGTGGACGAGTGGTTCATATTATTATATCACTCGGAAAACGAAAAAATATGCACAATTTATTATTGCCTTATATATTATATGGCTTTTACTATGATTTAAAAATTTGTTCATAACTAAATGTGATTATCACAGAATTTATTTATAGGCATAATATTAATTTGATGATATAGAAGAGTAATTATGAAATGAATTAAAATATAAAACTTATTTTAATAAGCACACAAAATAACAATATATTCATGAATTATATAGCAATATTCTAATTTAAGTTGTATTTTAATCAAATTGATTCAACACAATTTACTAGAAAACGTTAAATAAAGCCTAATTTTGATATATTATTTTTTTTTAAATTATGTAGATTTGTAGGTATATAGTTGTGTGCTCTGCGCAGCGACGTATGAAATATAGAAATAAACATATTTGGAATAAAACTGTGTTTTATTTTTTAACATTGTAAATTGAACTCTATATAAATTACTAAAATGACCTACGCATTTTCTGCTTTAAAGAGATGACGCTGTTTTAAGCTGATTATGTAGTGTTTGTTTGAACGCGCATATCAGGATCTACTGGTCCGATTTGAAAAAATATTTGTGTCCCTTCGTCCAGCATACTCACCACAACTCACCATGGAATCCTGATATTTCATGAATGTCAAAAAACTGTTCTGAAATAGTGCTAAATAGTGCCCAAAGGAAAAAAATAGTGCTCTTGTACTTGCGAAGTTATAGCCATAGTTCGATGAGTATGCTGGACGAAGGTTTCGCCCAGCATACTCACCTCCGTCCGGAGAATCTGTATACGCTTCAAACATAATTCATACTTCAAAAAATAGTTCCCAAATAGTGCCAAACGGTGCCCAAAAAGAAAAAACAGTGCTCGAATAACTTCGGAGTTATAGGCTTCGTTCAGTGAGTATGCTGGGCGTAGGTTCTACGCCCAGCATACTCACCTCAGTGCGCGAATATCGAACGAGCTATAGGTATAATTTACGTCTCAAAAAATTGTACTTGAAATAGTGCCCAATATCAGTCCAATTTTTGCTTGACTTTTGACTTAGAAAACCATTAAATTTTAATGTAAACTTCTACATACTAACGTAAAATGGGGTACAGTCGTCGACACATGTTTTTGGACAAAAATATTAAACTTTCTAATTGTAGACTTCATGTTATTGGAAATAATTATGGTATTTTCTCACATGTCAAAAACTTTCGATTAAATGCATTATTATATATTTTATAAATAATAATAAATGAATGAAACTTTAAGCGTAAATGAAGTCTATTACTTCATTGCATTGTGTGTTTGTCTGAATAAAAACAGTCATTTGCAGCCAATAAAATTAATATCTTGAAAAATTGTAAAAAGGAAATTATACAGTTTCTTTTTGTATATATGTTGCAGGCAAAACTTATAGTGTGAAAACTAGTACTGTGACATAGTTATACAAATTTTTAAAACTCTTTCCAATAGTTTCATCAATGAAAGGTTTAGCAATAAAAAACATTTTTAATTACTTACGTTATTTATTACTATTTAAAGGGCCAAAGTAATCAGAATTCTAGTTAACTAGTTCACAGCTTTTGTTAACATTCATAATATAATCAATGTAAATAGAAAAAATTGTAGTTTTAATATTGTATATAATATACATATAAAAAAATGTTTAGCGTCGCGGGCGCCGCGCGTCGTAAGCCCCATACCTATTGACCGTACGTGCATCCATTACTGCCACACTATATTGAACTTTATCGCATGAGGAATACAGGTCAATTCCGTAAACGTTGTGGTACCGTCCTTGATCCGGAAAATGATTATTTTGAATAATTTTGTCAGTTGTAATGTAAGCATTAATAACAGCAACTTTATTTTTCATGCATGATTTACTTCATTTGATATCTTAATCCTTCAAGCGCCGTGATCTAGACAAATATATAAAATCATTGTTCCTAGCTACCGGGGTCCCATGCGACGCGCGAAGGCTTAATCATATTATTATAAAGTATTATTAAAATAATGTGTAATTAATAATATTGCGATTCTAAAGTAAATACTCCCTTACATAGACAATTAATAATTTACACAAGACAAAAATTGTTAGAAAGAAAGTTAATAATATTGTATTCGACTGTACTCAATGTAATGTATGTAGAAGTTTACAATCAAATTTAATGGTTTTCTAGGTCAAAAGTCAAGCAAAAATTGGACTGATATTGGGCACTATTTCAAGCACAATTTTTTGAGACGTAAATTGTTCCTATAGCTCGTTCGATATTCGCGCACTGATGTGAGTATGCTGGGCGTAGAACCTACGCCCAGCATACTCACTGAACGAAGCCTGTAACTCCGAAGTTATTCGAGCACTGTTTTTTCTTTTTGGGCACCGTTTGGCACTATTTGGGAACTATTTTTTGAAGTATGAATTATGTTTGAAGCGTATACAGATTCTCCGGACGGAGGTGAGTATGCTGGGCGAAACCTTCGTCCAGCATACTCATCGAACTATGGCTATAACTTCGCAAGTACAAGAGCACTATTTTTTTCCTTTGGGCACTATTTAGCACTATTTCAGAACAGTTTTTTGACATTCATGAAATATCAGGATTCCATGGTGAGTTGTGGTGAGTATGCTGGACGAAGGGACACAAATATTTCGAGGCTATAATATAACATCACGCTAATAAGACCAACAGGAGCGGAGCAATGCGGGTGAAACCGCGGGGCACAGCTAGGCCATCAAAATTATTTAAATAGGTATATGAGTCATCTTAATTTTACATGATTTTTCTTTGTACAAAATACAATGGTGGTGATAACCATTCGCTTAAGCCATTCGCCAACGCCCTTTCCTAACAAGTATTGGAAATTAAATGAATGTAATTTCAATTGGTATTAATTAATAAACATAAATGAACGTTGATTTTCGAATTCATATACGTAACTAAAATATTTGTAGGCTTTTTGTAGGTATATATATCTCAATCATAGTGGCTTAGCGTAGTAGGTACCTACATAATTATATGTATTATTTATAATTAAATGTATTTTCGTACAGAGATCAGTTGAAATTGAATTTTGACTCGCTCCTGAAGTGTCATTCTCTAATCTACCGCATAAAAATTTCATTATAAACGTTCCATCGTGGTTCCATCCTTTACAATATAATTTTACATGTATACATAGTATAAGAGCGTATACGCACTATGCGGGTAGCCGCATTGCGGGTAGCCGTCCGGCTGACCGCAAGCACAATTATGTACGTAATATTCATTTCTATGCGCACTGTGCGGTCTGCGGTAGCCGCATCGCAGTGCGCATAGAAATGAATATTACGTACATAATTGTGCTTGCGGTCAGCCGGACGGCTACCCGCATAGTGCGAATACGCTCTTAGTTAGATTTACGTGCGTATACGCTCTTAGATTTTACTGACAGTTTAAATCCTATGAACCAACTATGGAGTATGAACAATTTATGGACCATGAAATACGCTTTCAACTTTCAAGTCCCAGTCAAGGTCCCAGTAAATCTTAGAGCAGTAAATATTATTCTTAGATTACAAAATAAAGCGTCTTATTTACGGTCCATCTTGACGTACGTCCCGCCAAGGTCATACACGATGCACGACGCAAAACGACAGTGAATAGCGTTGACGTACGTCAATAATTATTATTATTATCTTGCTGGATGTGCACGACCAACTTTTCATCCAGCAAGCACCCCCACCACCGCGAACGTCGTGCAGATGGACAGTGAATAGCGCGGACGTACAGCAGATTAGTGTTGCCAACAGAAATTAATGTAAATACTTGGAAACGTGGCCTATTCATATGATTTTTTTGTGATAACTTAGTGAGTACATGAGCAAGCAAGAAACGGTTATTTTTGATTTTTATGTACATAGGAAATCCCAATTATCATTACTTTTGGATCAACCTTGTACACATGGACAGTTTATATTCAGAAGTTATTATTTTAAAAGAACTCCAAGGCGAATTGTTGAATAACACAGATTTTATGCAAAAGTCCACTGCAGAAAAATGGCAATTTATTTAAAAAAAATATCTTGACGAATTTGTTTGTTTTAAAAAAAATGATTAGCTATATACTCTCTGTTCCCGCCACTTTAGCATTTACTGAAAGAGTCTTTTCGGTCATGAATGTGAAGTGGCGGGAAGAGAGAAACCGAGCTTCATTAAAAATTAATTAAAAATGAGCTCTTGAAATATATAAATTTAGATTTGGAATGTTTGGATTCATATAATTCATTTAAAAATAATGACAAATTCTTAGTTACTGCAAAAAGTACAAAAAAATACATTTTTAAAAATATTTATTTACTCTTTATTTACCTCCTTTAAAATCAGATATACTCTATTTCTTCAAATAAAAGTTGGCAACCCTAGCCATGCTTGATGCGCGCACGATCGTCAGTAGGATACATCCAGCACCGCGGCCTTGAGCCGACGTACGTCGGGGATTGACCGTGAATAAGACGCTTAAAATACAGATGGAGCATGACAGCCGCCCGTCGCCCTTGTCAAAGAAAATACGAAATCAAAAGCAAATAGGTACGTCGCTGCTCTAGTGCTATAGCCTGCTATAGCGCATATAGTGTCATGCAATACGTCAAAAAGGGTTTGCAATTTTAGATATATTCTATTAGTCCATGATTTTAGTAAAAAAATGCTTTCTTGTGATAATAAAACGCTGTAAAATTTGTTCCCGAAAACAAAAAAAAAAGATAAAACATCGTTTCACAGGTTTCCTGTAGATTATTTGGCCGATTTATTTCTTTATACGAATAATAATTTTACAGATATGAAGGAATACAAAACTTCAACGTATGTTGCCAGTATTTTGAAAATGAATTTGCCATTTTTATTGGTAAAACGGTAAAACGGTTAAAAGATCTTCAGGGTATAGGTAAACCAGAATCTGATGGCAATTAGGGAAATCAAAATTTTGAGTGTGCAACCCTAGGGAAAATGGACTGAACGATCTTGATACTAACTGCTTATTTTTTATTTTGTCCTCGATATAATTATAATGAATTAGTCACATTACATAAGTGGACAATACTGTACTTAATAATGAGATATCCACTTAATATTATGTAGGTACATACTTACATGTATAATATTCATATTTCTTTTATAAAGGTAATACATAGTATTATTATTTACACATACCTATATTTGAATATACCATTATCATTATGCCATGTGAAAATATGAATGTAATGATAATGCAGATCGAAACTAGATTGCTTATAATTTTTTATAAAATAAAATAAAACTATGTTTATTTTCGTAAGTATTAACAGATACACACATTATAAAATTGACTTGGACAGCTTAGACTTGACGAATAACCGTATTGGAAACTCCTGTAATAAGTTTTCATAAAATTATATTGTAATCAACAAACAATATTATAGATACCTACTCATAATATTTTTAATTTAAAGTATCAAAACGGGTAAGTCCAATTTACCAATAAAATCTACAAAATTGAAAATTGTGATGTGTTTGACCCTTCTTCATCGAATATTTTTCTATACACATTGTAAACAACACCTCTTGCTTGTGATCGCAGCGGCTTTTTCGACATTTTCGAAGATTTTTTATACAAAATTCTAAAAATTATTCATCAACTGCGAAGTAAACAAATAATTTGACAACCAATTTGATAGTTGTCAAATAAAGTTGCCACATGAAAATCTTTTATTTCTTAAATATAAATTTGCCATCAGATTCTGGTAGACCTATTATATAATGCTGTTGGATTTTTCGATCGTGAATGTGATTATTTGTAAAGTGCACTAAAGGTTCATGATCATTATTAGATTATTTTAATAAGCATAATACATTATTTTGTTACTTTTATAAAGCTTAAAAACGCCATAGTCGTTTTCGCTAGCGATTTAATTTATGTGAACTCCATGATGGATATGATGAAAATAAAATGTCCCGTATTCTCGACTAAAAACTACCGCTATTTGCATTCATATATTTTGAAAAATAAAAAAAAAATTATTATAGTTAATATTGAAAATTTTTGAAGTGAAACTTCTTTATCGGGTATGGAAAAAAATTTAGTGTAACATTTTTTCGTTTCATTACGTACGTTTTTCTTGTCCCTACCACGCGTGATTCGACGTATTTCTGTAAAGTTGCAAATTATTTTTTGAAAAATAAGGTCATTAAGAAGTTTCACTTCTTACGTGTGTACACTAGTACACGCACACATTTTTTTATGTAATTTATTTAATTAAAAATTGAATACAATTATTTAGTCCATATAATATATATAACTTTAGTAGGCAGGTACTTTATATAATAAAAGATTTTTTACAATATTATAAAAAAAACATATACAACAAATCATTATATCAACAAACCCGAAATAATATTAAAATAAAAATTAAAACTTGACTGCTAATTTATGTATATAGCCTACGTCACTATAGGTCTACCAGAATCTGATGGCATATTTATATTTAAGAAATAAAAGATTTTCATGTGGCAACTTATTTGACAACTATCAAATTGGTTGTCAAATTATTTGTCTTTTTTGCAGTTGATGAATAATTTTTAGGATTTTGTCTAAAAAATCTTCGAAAATGTCGAAAAAGCCGCTGCGATCACAAGCAAGAGGTGTTGTTTATAATGTGTATAGAAAAACATTCGATGAATAAGGGTCAAACACATCACAATTTTCAATTTTGAAGATTTTATTGGTAAATTGGACTTACCCGTTTTGATACTTAAAATTAAAAAAAATATTATATGTAGGTAACTATAATATTGTTTGTTGATTAGAATATAATTTTATGAAAACTTATTACAGGAGTTTCCAATACGGCTATTCGTCAAGTCCAAGCTATCCGAGTCAATTTTATAATATGTGTATCTGTTAATACTTACGAAAATAAACATAGTTTTATTTTATTTTTATTTTATTTTATAAAAAATTATAAGCAGTTTTGATCTATATTATCGATAAATCGATATTTTCACATGGCATACTGGTAATGAATAATATACAAATATAGGTATGTGTAAATAATAATATGTATTACCTGTATAAAAGTAATATGTATAATTGTATATTATACATGTAATTATGTACCTATATAATACATATTAAGTGGATATCTCATTATTAAGTACAGTATTGTCCACTTATGTAATGTGACTAATGATATTGAGGACAAAATAAAAAATAAGCAGTATCAAGATCGTTCAATCTATTTTCCCCAGGGTTGCACACTGTAAATTTTGATTTCCCTAATTGCCATCAGATTCTGGTTTACCTATACCGCCACTAACATAATAATTCAGATGATTGCAATGAAACCTCACAACTCAAAATCGGTCCAACGGTTTATACTGCAGGGCGTGTCAAAGAAATATTATACAATATACATAAACTCGAAAAACATAACCCTCTTTTTTCCGTAGTTGGGGAAAAATTTGGGAAATTTTTCAATATCTGGTAACATTACACGCACACAGAAGCACCGTGTACGTACAGTGCAGCGGCGAAATGACAGCACACATAGCTTTATTGAAAATGACGATAAATCATTCGGTTTAGTTCGGCAACGCTCCATCTGTCTTTTATTTTGTAATCTAAGATATTATTATTATGGAAACCTAAGATGGCAACAATATGCGTTGTGTCAAAATCAAAATGACATTTTGACAGCTGTTGATTTTTGAATTTTGTGAAATTTCGAACTTCGATTTTCGAAGTTCAAACTTCAAACTATTTGAAACTGTATCGCAAACTTTAAATACTTTAATTAGTTAAATATCTAATGAGATAAAGTACAATTAAATATGTACATATTCATAATAATCCAGATTTAATGACTGCTTTGTATTATATTGTTTAAAATATTTGTATTATATTCAAGTTTAAAATGAGAAACATACAGGATCTTATTTATTTATTGATCGATACAAAAATATCTAAGGTAACTTGTTTTATGTGTTTCAAGCAACATGACAAAATGATGGACATTTATGATGATATTCATATTGAGAGTGAATGGTTTTATACTACATTGAGTTTAAAAGCTATGTCAGAATACATTTTTCCATTGCAAGTGAGTGTAAGACCTAAATAAATTTATTTATTTCAAATAAAATAATAGTTCTTTCTATTTATTTCGAATATTCATAAAGTTATTAATATTTTTATCAATTTACTTAAAATAAAGTTCTTTCTCCTTTTTATTCAATTTAATAATATTCTATCTGATTTTATATTATATTTTTCAGAATATAATTCTCACACAAGCATGTGATGGCTGCGTAGATATGCTCATAAGTACTTACATTAGAATAAGAAGAAAAGAATACACAGAAAAGTACCTAAACCTTCTTATTAATAAAATTAATGAACAATTAAGTAAGCCTATAATTT
Source organism: Colias eurytheme (assembly GCF_061535395.1). NCBI lineage: Eukaryota > Metazoa > Arthropoda > Insecta > Lepidoptera > Pieridae > Colias > Colias eurytheme. Next base: position 646,332 of record NC_143006.1, read on the forward strand.
CCAATCAAAAATTATTTATTGAGACAGATTTGACTAACAACTCTAAAGTTAAATGTAATGAAGATTCTCTAAATAATGATAATGATCAAGATTTTGATGAATCAACTGAAATTGAAGATGAAGAAAGTTGCCCTATCTGTTATAAATCTTTACTTAAAAATAAATTAAAAGCTCACATGCGGCAACACAGGCATAGAAAAAGAAAGACCTACAGTTGTGATATCTGTGAATATAAAACTAAATGTAAAACAACATTGGAAGGCCATAAAAATAATAAACACTATCAAAAAAGACCTCACAAATGTGGTACATGTGAAAAAAGTTTTTACACAAAAAGTGCCCTAGCCGAACATATCAAAACACACAAACAAACAAAAGATATTATTTGTGAAATATGTGGAGATAGTTTTTACCACAGGAAAAGTTTAAAAGACCATTTAAAACTGCATTCAGATGATAAAACATTTGAATGTCATGTCTGTAACCATAGATTTGTAAATCTAAGTAGAGTAAATAATCATATGAAACAGAAACATGGCGAGAAGAAAGAATTCTGTGTTGTCTGTGGTAAAAGGTTTGTGTTTAAAAAAGATATGAGAAGGCACTTGAAGTTGGTGCATAAACAAGAGGATTAAAATTTTGAAATTCAAGATACTGTCTTTAATAAAAAATATTTAAAAAATATATCTATGGTTGTATATTATTATAACATTTTCCCATCAACTTTCCTCCCACTATGAAACAATTCTGGCTCAATAACTTATAAGTTGGTAGGTGTGTAAATTAAAACTAAAAAGAAACACAATCTTATATAAAAATATATTTATTTGCAAACTCTTATACAAAAATAAGTAAGTACATTAAATAGGTTTTTCATAACAATACAATAAGGATAGGCATTAGGCATACATTATACAAGGCAGTGATGTTGAGTATTTTAGATTGAGATAAATTTATCACAATGGTAAGTAACAATAATATTGAATTTTAGAATACCTAACATTTTAACTATTCGAAAAAATTGTTTCAATCACAACAGATAAAAAATGACAGTGAAGAAAAATAATTGTGACTAGTTTTCCTAGTTACATTTTTATTTTCTTTTCAAATTTTTTAAACCGATAAGTTAAGCATATGGAAAGAAATATAAATATTCTATTCAAAGGTCATATTTTTGGACAATAATTGTATGAGAAACTGAAAATATTGGGTTACCTATATATTATTTTTACTTCAATTATCACTATTTCTTATAAGTATCTAATAACTTGTTTGGTAACTTAAAGTAATATCGTTCATTAAAATCATTCGAACGTTAAATAATTGCAACATTAAACTTTCAATTACATTTGGATATTTTGTGATAAACTAGTTTTATCTAGCTACAAAATTGAATAATATTATCGAGTTGAAAATAAATAGATGCCGTTTTGTACTGTTCATTTTACATAATCAAGCTAAAAGCTTAATTACAAAATGATTATTTTGAATGGCAATATCGTGCTAGGAAACAATCTGTAGGAAAATTTCCCGCGCTGTCACGTGAAAAATACGATTGAATGAGGTTTATTTATTGGATATACACATTTTTTACACGTTTAGTTAACGATAAAGGTATTGTAAAATATGGATTCCTATTTACAGCATGAATGTTTTCAACGTACATCACAATATCGGTGGATCTTATTTAGTAATGGTAACCGCCACCGCTTGGTGGTGCGTACGCTCTGTTGCCATTTGCGAAGCCAGTGGGTTGGTCGGGATACCTCGCTTCACCTTCATAAGATACCTGAAATTGAGATAATATTGCGTTTTATTTATTACAGTAGATGACCCGCTGTATTTAAGTGCATTTTAGAAAAATAATTTTCATTTAGTTCAGTAAGTACCTTCCTAATTCCTATAATTGCCACAAATATTTTAACATTACTAAAATCTGTGTTTCGCGTTTTAGCGAGACAAGATATGTAACAGCAATTGCTTTTTAAATAATAAATATTATTTATCGTAATTGAAATATAAATTATTATCTACTTAGGTATATAATATCTATCAAGTTGAATAAAACTGTGCACAGAGTAAAAATTTTAATATCTATGTTCAATATTTTAGGAGTCCATAGCGGAAAATATCAAGTTAATTTTGTTCTTCATAAGAGTACCCCTATGTACCTATGTGGATAAATAGGTAACTAATACGCTAATTATGATTTTAAATCCGGGAAATATTACAGCAAGTCTCTGTCTTTGAGAAAAACCCTAGCTAAAATTACAGGGCTATTCACTAGTCAGACAGTCAGTAGTATTTTAATATGTGTGGCTATACTCCCAATAATTACCTCAGCATTAAAACCGTTCTTCCAATCAGCGGTATACTTGACAATCTGTGTACGGCCATCAGGCAGTGCCACGCGGTATTCCCCACGAGTGACGTCACCATCTGATATAGCGTTATGGCTGTAATTGTTGTCGTCTTCGTTCACAGTGTACGCGAAGTCGAAAGGCATGCCTGGCTCGTGGTGGTGGTGCTCGTGGTGCTCGTGGTGCTCGTGGTGTTCGTGGTGCTCGTGGTGTTCGTGGTGCTAAAAGTTAAAGATTATAATATATAATAATATTTTTTTTATTAGGTTCAACACATTATATAACAGTAATAAATACAAAAAGTTAAATAAATCTATATTATAAAGCTGAAGAGTTTGTTTGAACGCACTAATCTCAGGAACTACTGGTCCGATTTGAAAAATTCTTTCGGTGTTAGATAGCTCATTTAACGAACAAGGCTATAAAGCTATTTTAATATATCATCACGCTAAAACCAACAGGAGCGGAGCAATGCGGGTGAAACCGCGGAGCATAGCTAGTCTAAAATAAAAACTCTAGAACTAGAACCATAAACTTTTCACAACGTTAAATTTTCGCAAAAAAAATTGTATAGTTAAGAATAGAATAAAAACATTCGTATTAATAGAGGAATTATCTACTTTTTGGTTTTTATTTCACATTTAACCTTTAAAGTACAGTTGATTTATATCGTAAGGCAAACAAGATGTATCACCTCACATTAGATACGCATATTAAATATACGGAAAAAGGGAATAGGACTTAGTTTTCTAAGAAGGCCTACTTATTAAAAAAAATAAGTTTCTAATGTGAAAATATACAATTTTTTTGTGGATGTATGATGTGCCCTTAATAATAAATATCCTACATAGTTATAAACGGGAAAGTTTATAAAAATGTATGGAATATGGATGTAATTTTGTCACTCATTCACGCGAAAACCACTGAACTGATTTTGATGATACTTCGCAGTGTTGTAGCTAGTGTACTTACCAGAATAAATAAAATAATATTTAGTAGCAAACTTTACATATTTAGTTCACGATAATGCTCTGTATTCTAATTAAGAAATATGACATAAGCACTAGATTTCCGCCCGCGGCTTCGCCCGCGTTTTCATAGGAAAACCCGCATAGTTCCCGTTGCCGTGGGATTTCCGGGACAAAACCTATCTATCCTATGTATTAATAGGATAGGTTTTGTTTGTCCAAGTTACTCTATATGTGTGCGAAATTTCATTGTAATCGGTTTAGTAGAATTTGCGTGAAAGAGTAACAAACACACACACACATCCTCATAAAATTTCACTTTTACATATAATATTAACTAGTAGGATAACATAGGTCATAGAAATACTTTTTTTTGAACACGGGTGAAACCGCGCGTCACAGCTAGTTCCTTATACAGGGTGTCCCACTATTGGTATACTAAGCGCGATGAGACTTGTAGTTTAGTATACACTATACACTGATCACGTAAAAAATACTTAAAAAATAAAATTACGTCAAAATTTTTTTGCTAAATTTTTCCTGAAAATCCATGTTTTCTTCTCTAGCTTCGCGCAGCCGGCATATACCGCTTCGCTAATGTGAGCATTTTGTCTATGAAAACATAATCTTAAACGATAGCTCACGTGCTGGTGGTAAAGTTAGGCGGGTTGCTTGTTATGGGTGTACACATAGAGTTTTAAGAATTCATCTATTTGAAAAAAAAATGCGCCTGGAATTTTATAAGTATTTTTTACGAACTCCACGTATGCAAAACTATAACCTCCTTTGAGCTTAGTATACCAACAGTGGGACACCCTGTATATATATAGGACACGGGTTTTCACTTTACAAGACAGCTAAATAATAATTTTATAACACTTGCTTTTTATTAGCAGCGTTCAATAAAATATAATGTTATAGTGAAATATAAATTTATATGTTTCTTTCACAATTTCGCGAGATGCAATGTTATTTTATTATTTTATAAATAAATAATGACTTTACATGTGTTATGTTTGATTGTAAGTGAGTTAATATTGCTTCTTTAAATTTGTTGTTAATAAATTTTTATGTGATATCAGGAAATATATTTTTTGAATGAATTTTTATTGTTTATTTTTGAGTGATAAATTTTTATAGAAATTAGAGGAAAGTTTTGTATGTTAGGTATAGCAACTATGGAGTTTCTAGCCGGTTCTTCTCCATAGCTTTCAGAATCGGTGGTAAATGTTAATTTAAAATGTAATGACGATTCAAACGTGCTTTTACGATAAAAACCCATGGAGGGTTATCGCGTAAAAAACACAGGACAGTTCTTTGGCATATTATGTTAATATAATTATTATGATGTTACATATGTAATTTGTAAAATTGTAAAACTGATATGATTAAAAAGAGCAACTATGGAGTTTCTTGCCGATTCTTCTCCGTAGATAGGTACTGCTTTCCGAATCGGTGGTAAATGTTAAAAATATGTACCTAATGACGTTTCAAAAGTGCTTCTAGAAGAAGTCTAATTGAATAAATAAATGTTTGAGTTTGAATTTGAATACCTACTATAGGTTCTAGTTGTACCTAATACAGAATGAGTAGCCATCTATAAAAATCAAACATCTGCATGCTTATTACGTTAAACGACTAAACAAATTTTGATTGAATGGCATGTTAAAAGAGAGATGTATATAGGCAAATTAAATAAAATATTTTTCAGGTTACAACATGGCTGCCGCACTATGTTTCTATGAATAATCATTTAGGTAAATCACTACATAGTATAAAACAAAGTCGCTTTCTCTGTCTCTATGTCCCTATGTCCCTTTATGCTTAAATCTTTAAAACTACGCAACGGATTTTGATACGGTTTTTTCTTAATAGATAGAGTGATTCAAGAGGAAGGTTTAAGTATAATATAATTTATTAGGTTTTAGACAAAGCGGGCGAAGCCGCGGGCGGTAAGCTAGCAGAATAATAATTTAAAGATTTCACTATTAAGTATTTAAAACTAATTAATAGTGGCTCTCATAAAACCAAGATTTTAATATTTTTTTCGCATTTACAGATCCTGAATATGGTAATTGAGAAAGATTTTTTAATTAAGAAAGATTTTTGTAGAGCTTCCTCCGGGATTTGATATTTCGTCTTTCGGGTCTTTCTTTAGAATATTTAATTATTATTGTAATTTATATGCAGTTTGACATTTATTTATTTTATCTATTCACAGATAATAGAGTGAAGATGTTAAACATGGGTAAATATTGGTTAATTTTAGGTGCTAAGTATTTTTTTAAATCTATATGTACCTAACTAATGAAAAAATAATATTTTTTTTCATTTTTAGAATATGGAGAGAGACTATCAAGTGAGTCTTTTTGGAGCATTTTTCTCGGTTTTATTGTAATGTCTTATTTATCATAATTAAAAAATGTTCATTCATTTTTATTATTTTAACTTTTTAAGGCTTTGAAAACGGTGAGTGGAATTACAGAGAAATAAGAAAAAATTGTAGGTTTTAATATTTAATCTACTATATAAAAATAAGTCGGGTTTTCCTTCTTGACGCTGTAACTCCAGAACGCACCAACCGATTTCCACGGTTTTGCATTTGTTGGAAAGGCTCCGTCAGGTTTATAGCACAGAAAAGGTGTCTCTGGTGGCGAAACGGAGTTCGCCCGGTTTGCTAGTCTATACTAATATTTGTATACGTAGTATATTATTATTAGTCTGTGCTAATATTATAAAGCTGAAGAGTTGGTTTGTTTTTTTGAATGCGCTAATCTCAGGAACTACTGGTCCGATTTGAAAAATTCTTTCGGTATTGGATAGCCCATTTATCGAGGAAGGCTATAGGAGCGGGCTAAACCGCGGAGCGCAGCTAGTAAATAACTAATTAGTAGTTTTAATTTAATCACAAAATAAGCATGAAAACATCTATTTTTATTAATGAAATACACATTTATAACATCTGCATGTCTATCCATCGTTACAAAACGGATGGACTTATTTCGATGCAATTTATTTGAGCACGTATTGCAGGGGGTGAGCATCCACGTATGTTTCTTTTAATTTTCATCAGTTATTGTTCAGCAATTTTAAGAAAATAATGTTTTATTTTTATATTATTTTTACAGTTCGGAACAAACCATATCGGCCAATGAAATTAGCACTAGCCAAAAACAAAATGGAGTCGACATTATTTTCAACAAGATGCACTACAGATCAAGCTATAAAATGTATGTTATTCTATAACATAAAAATGAATCGCAAAATGTGTTGGTAAGCGCATAACTCGAGAACGGCTGAACCGATTTCGATAATTATTTTTTTATAATATTCCTTGAAGTATGAGGATAGTTCTTATGGAGAGAAAACGTAAACATGTAGCACGAGCGAAGCTGGAGCGGACCGCTAGTTTATTATAAACTCAATTTCAAACATAGACTGACAAATAATCTTATGTTTTAACAATTTTTTTACCATAGAGTCCTTTTTTTATTTTTTATTATCTGTTTAAACTTTGTGATACAAAAAAACCAAAAAATTTACCAATTTGGAATTTACATCGATGCTTCTATTCTAATAATATGAAGTTGAAGAGTTTGTTTGTATGAATGCGCTAATCTCAGGAACTACTGAATCGATTTCAACAATTCGTTCACCGTTCTAAGTATATAATAATTAATATGTTTCCTTTATTTCTATTTATAGTGGATCAGGATTATAAACCAGGTAAATAGATAAAAAAAATTAAATGTTTTTTTATTCGTTCTAAAATTTAACATTTGTAATAAATCGATTTACTTAATACAATTTTAGATACCAATGAAGGTAGAGTATTACGATATTTTATACATTATTTAACTTTAAATAATAAATTTTGTATTTGCTATAAGATATAATTATATCTGTTCTATGGTAGGTTTTAATCCCTACTAATATTATAAATGCGATAGTAACTCTGTCTGTCTGTCTGTCTGTTACGCTTTCCCACTTCAACCTCTCAATCGATTTTGATGAAATTTGGCACAGACAATCTTTAGACCCTGATAAAGAACATAGGCTACCTTTTATCAAAACACCATGCGGGCGAAGCCGCGGGCGGAAGCTAGTATAAGTTATATAATTTTTTGTTAATTCTCATAATTGTATTCCAGAAATGAATAACAAGAAAAACACTGCTACGGAAAATATAAAAGGCAGCTCAAGTATGTACTATTAATAACAATAGATTTTACCCGTAGCACAGAATAATAACTATAAGTAGCCAGCTACCCGTTCGACCGCCTCCTTGGTACAGCTGACGCGTGAGCGTAGGACCGAGGGGTCCTGGGTTCGATTCCCGGTGGAGACGAAGAAAAAAAAATGTCTCGGTTTGGCAGGACACAGAAGGCTGATCACCTACTTGTCCCTAAAGAAAATCGACCAGTGAAACAGATGTATAATGCATCTGCCCCTTATCCCACTTGGGGACATGGGACTTCACTTTCTAGCTACCCGTGACGTAATTTTTCATGTATCATTCCATATCGAACTAAAGTTTGAAAACACAAAAAGTTAATAAAACAAATAAATATCTATAATATTTTTTTCAAATACTTCTGGATAACAAGATACTAATCTCGATATCAGCGTAGAGCCCAGGGATTCTGGGTTCGATTCCCGTTGGCGAATAAAAAACGTCTCGGTGTTGCAGGAAACAGTACTTATTTCAGAGTATTCCTTCCACGTTGTGTTTTATCACAATACGTGCAGCGGATCGCTAGTGAAAGGCGTTAAAAATAATATAACTATTGTAGATATTATTTTACTTTAGAATAAATAAATGATTTTTTTGATACAGGTGAAAATGAGTTTCACCAAGACGAAGCGGCACCAGAAAGTGAAGGTAATGTTTGCGAGCAAAGAAAGAAAATGAAAAATATCCGTTTAAATCTATACCTACTACTAATATTATAAAGCTGAAGTGTTTGTTGGAACGCGCTAACCTTAGGAACTACTGGTCCGATTTGAAAAATTCTTTCGGTGGTAGATAGCCCATTTATCGAGGAAGGCTTATAGGTTATAATAGGTATATCATTACGCTAAGACCAACAGGCGCGGAGCCACGCGGGTGAAACCGCGAAGCGCATCTAGTTAAATATACGTTAGAAATATCCGACTAGTTATTGAAATTTGAACCAGTCAATATCTTTATGTAATTCAATCTATTTATTAGTTTTTGTGTGAAAGAGAAACAATACGTAGTTAGGTAAATTATGTATAAACAATTAATACAGTTCTTAATGATTAATTATTTTTTCAGACGAAAATCTGAAGGGACATGAAACGGAACAGCCTTCTTTGGGTAAGTACAATACTTTTACCAATAATAGTAGAAAAAGTATTATAAATATCAGTATTACAGTAATTACTCAAGCTCTATATCATAAATAATAATAAATATTGCCTCAAAAATAATGTAGTTTACCATAACAATTTTTTAAAAACAGTTTAGAAGTTAAAAGTATTTGAATGAGTAATTATATGAAACTTATACTTACTACGAAATCTTTCATGAGCTTTATACTTGAAAATGTGGTTCTTTTGTACCTACTTATGATAAAGTTGATTGTTTCTTTTTTCAGAAACAACAAAGAAAAAATATTATCCACCTAAACCAAGAAAGAGTCCCGATCACTATATTGATGATTCATAAAACAACAGAATTAAATGTAACAACTTCTAGTGACTCAATAAATATTATAAACACAGAAGATTTTTATTTTATTTGCAATCATAAATTGGTTAACCGTTTATGAAGCAACTTTCCCTATTTGAACAATAAAATTTGTCGTAAGTATTGTGAGTACAAGCTGTAATTACACATACAACACATCGATAGTGTGTTTTATATTTTCTTTACGCCGATTTTTACTACTTAGGTATATTATTTATTATAAAATCGCATAATTTGTTTACAAATAAGTAAAGAGCTTAAAAAAACAATAAAATCTCAATCATAAAATCCTATTTAGCATCATATTAGAAATGCAATAAACAAGCTCATGCAATCCTTGCATGGAACTTAAAACAAGCAACCCTTAAATATACCCTATAACTACATTAATTCAGTGTGGCACGCACGCGCGCCGCGGCCTGACGCTCCCGCCGTACATCCCCAGACAATGTAATCACAATGGACGTCCTGCCAAACGAAAACCTATTCCGCGAGCTCAAAGATGTCGCCGAAACCGGCTATTACAAGCCGCGGAACCTCAAAGATTATTACGAACAAATGAGCTATGAAATGCAACAATATCTATCCAGCGAAACAGACTGCAATCAAAATAGCGTCCCTGAAACTCCCACTGAAACATCGATACCCGTTACACCTATACCTGTTAGCTATGTAACTCTAAGGGTAGTCGATCAACCTAGGTACTACATCGAGCCGATTCACATAATCGAATCAAACGATGAATCGAGTAGTATCGTTGTTGAAACTGAACAATTAAACAATGTAGTTTTTCAGGGTATTGAAGACATTAATAATGTAGTTATTGACGAAACGCAACAGACTGATGTAGTAATTGAGGGAATCGACCAATCAAATAATATTATTCTTGCGGAAACTGATTTATCAAATATAATTATTGAGGGAATTGAACAATCTAATATGTTATATCTTGACCAGATAGAGCAAGCGAATGATTACGTTATTGAATTTATTGAACAACCTAACATTACAATCGAGCAACCAAATGAAATAATTGTTAATGAAACTAAAGAAGTTAGTAATGTAATACCACCTGAGCAAGCGCATACTATAATAATTAATCAAAATGTTGAAGAAAATAAAATTCACGTTGAAATAACCGAGCCAATCAGTATAACAGTAGAAGATAATAAACAATGCGAAGTAATTGAGCAAAATGTGCAAAAAGATTCAATACCACACTATCATTATATTGTAGAAGAAACTCCACAACCGACTGAAGTTGTTGTACCCGTTAAACAAACCGAGCGACCAAATGTTATTGTACCACTATTCAACCAACCAAGCGTCATTGTCGAGCGCGTGGTGCAACCGAGTGTTATAGTCGAAAGAATCAAGTATGTAAACGACATGGACCAAAAAGAAAAATCACCACCAAACGATGGAAAAAACAAACCAAGTATTAACAAAGCAACTCAGACGAGTGTAATCGTCTATCCACCTAAAAAAACAGTGAGTACGGAAAAAGGAAAGCCAGAAATAGGTAATAGACCGATTCGACGGCAAGTAGGTCCGGTAGGTAAGGTCCCACAGCGTAAGCCCCATCGAAAACATCACTGCGAATTTCCAACTTGCAACAAAATATATACAAGAGTGTCTCATCTGACGTGTCACAAGCGATCACACACGGGGGAAAAAAAGCCTTTCGAATGTTCTTGGCAAGGTTGCAAGTGGAGTTTCACACGACCTGATGAATTGAGGAGGCATTTCCGTAAGCACACTGGATCTAAGCCATTTGGATGTCATAGATGTGAGAGGAAATTTTCTAGATCCGATCACCTCACTATACATTCCAGGCGACATAAATAAATGAGGTTTTTGGGAGCAAGTGTGGTTAGTGTTGTGTTGTGACGCATCAGTAGGGGTGTAAACGCATATTTTTGTGAAATCTTGTATAGTTTTCTACGTGTACATTTAATATGTTTTTGTATCTTCATATTTTTGGACTGTAAAGTATTTAATTATTATTAAAGTTTCAAATCTTGTATAACTTACTGATGCGTAATGACACTACACGACGGTACGAATTACGAATTACGCACAATATAGATAAAAATATTATATATAACTAGTGAGATCTTTATTAGTCTGCGAATAAATTTTTATATACATATGCAATATATGAATTTGACGACGCTTATGTAGATGTAGAGTAGTTAGTTACAAGTTATCTTTAAATTAAATAAATAGTTTAATTTTCATAATGTTGTAAGTAACAGTAGATGATGAAAATTTGGTATATATTCCATTGCATATGTAAATTGTCTGTGGAAATCTATTACATATATTATAGTTTTTAATATATAAGTAGGTATGTTTAAATATATTTATAATTCCTAATTTTAATATTTTATTAATAAATATTTTATGTAATTCAAATTGAATATAAGAACGTGCATATATCAATTTTATTGAAGTTCTAAGTGTAAAGAGAATAATAAAAATGTTTGTTATAAGTATTTAATCTAAATTGGTAGTTAATTTACATGTTTTAATTTTAAAATTGTACATACTTGATATACGAATTTAGCACTCAAGGGATTGAAATCTTATTATATTATCTATTATAAAAAATTATAAACCGAGTTTATTAAATTACAAATTGTATGTATTTAATGTACATAAAATATATTGTAAATTGAATATTTTCACTGTTACAGCTAAGTGCCCTAGTTTGTCTGTACCCTACTTGTGCCAACTTATTGATTTATAGGTATTGTATGTTATACAATATTCATTTGATTTAAACATATTAAAAATAAATTGTTTTGAAATAATGTTTCTTTTCTTATTCATATTTCTCGCAAGCTCTGTTTATCTGTATGTTCGCACTTCGCAGTAAACTCAAAAACGAATGCACCGATTTAAAATATGTTTTCACTAATTGATAGCGTGATTATGTTTGAGTTTTAGATTGGTTCTCGAGGAAGGTTTTAGTTTATGATTTGTAAAGTTTTTTAGTAGTGAGCCAGAGGTAGTGGGTTCGATTCCCACCCAGGGCAAATATTTGTGTGATGAAAATCGATGTTTGCTCTGTGTCTGTGTGTTAATTATCTATATAAGTATGTATTTAAAATTATATAATACTAGAGGTCCGCCCCGGCTTCGCCCGTGGTACATATTTCGCAATAAAAGGTAGCCTATGTCCTTTCTCGGGTATCAAAATATCTCCATACCAAATTTCATGCAAATTGGTTCAGTAGTTAAGGCGTGATTGAGTAACAGACAGACAGACAGAGTTACTTTCGCATTTATAATATTAGTATGGATGTATAATGTTTATCAGCCAACTGGTTTCCATAACACAAGCGAAAAGCTTAGTATGGGATCAGATCATGCCGTGTGTGAAAAATGTCCTGAAATATTTATTTATTAAGGAAGTAATACTTACGTCGTGTGGGGCAGGTGTAGGTCCAGGCGTGGGCGCAGGGGGGAGGTAAGTTGGCCGCGTGGGCCGCGGGGTGGGGGGCGGCGTCGGCCGGAACGTTGGCTGTGTAGTCTGGAAAATTAGAACATTACATCTTTCTGGTAACGTGGGTAAAGGAATAATGTATACTAAGCTGAAGAGTTTGTTTGTTTGAACGCGCTAATCTCGGGAAGTACTGGTCCGATTTGAAAAATTCTTTCGGTGTAGATAGCTCATTTATCAGCTATTATTTAAAACATGAAATTTGGCATATAGATAGAAATATTATTAAGTATGACGACATAGGTTTTATACGCTAGTTACTAGTTATAATTCTGTGGTTTTAAGTAGGATGAAGACACGAATGAAGTCAGTATGTAAAATATAATGTAGTGCAGTTTCTGAAAGGCTTATCCCTGTCTACGGCTTATCCGAATTGCACGAAGCATCTTCACTACATAGTATAAAACAAAGTCGCTTTCTCTCTCCCTATGTCCCTTGTCCGTATAGCTTTTACGGATTTTGATGCGGTTTTTTTAAAAGATACGAGTGATTCAAGAGGAAGGTTTTAGTGTATAATTGATTAGGTTTAAGACAAAGCGGGCGATGTCGCGGGGCACAGCTAGTTGAATATAAACTTGAACTTTACAATATTAGTATTATAATTGAATTATCAATGTCCCGCCGGATCTCCGGTCATCATAATACCCAATAAAACCATTTTATTGAAACAAAGTTACTCGTGAACTGACATCTGAATGGTGCAATAGGCAAGGACGTTGTATTGTTTACATGACAATAGCATTAGAAGGGGATAATATGTGATAATATGTTAATATCCGTATCCAAAATACCCTGAAATGTGGTGCAGCATTGCATAAGGTGCTCGCGTCCAGGCTTCTGAGCAAAAACACCAAATTGCGTATATACAAAACGGTCATAAGACCAATACTTATGTATGGGTGTGAAGCCTGGACCCTGACCCAGATTGAAGAACGCAAGCTTTTAGTCACCGAAAGAAAGCTTCTTCGCAAGATCTTTGGTCCCACCAGACGAGAGGATGGAAGCTGGAGAGTCCGAACAAATGCCGATCTAGAAAAACTAATGGCCGAGCCAAATATACTTGGAGAAATAAAAGCACAACGGCTCCGTTGGCTCGGTCATGTAGAAAGAATGGGTGAGGAACGAGGACTGAAGAGGGCATACTTGGGGCGACCCCTGGGCCGACGGCCGGTTGGACGACCTAGGTATCGCTGGCGCGATCGAGTAGAGGCGGACCTGCGCGTGCTACGAGCCAATAATAATTGGCAAGAGACCGCTCAGGACCGGGGAAGATGGAGAGTTCTCGTCTCAGAGGCCAAGACCCACTTTGGGGTTTCAGCGCCAGAGGAGTAAGTAAGTAAGTAAGTAAGTAATATGTGAAGCGACGCTGGGTAATGAAAAATATGTTGGACTAATTGTTTGTGGATAATCTTATCCTTTAAGAGGGCTGTATGTCAGTATGTTCGTATGTTACAATAAGTTTGACATGTGATAGGTCAAATTTGGTCAGTGTGGATTATCGTCTAAATCTGAAGATTAGATACAGTACGATTCAAACTTATAAGCGGCTGCGCTCGCACCTGATCGAGCTGTAGATATATGATTTTATTTTTGATGATTATGGACGACAGAATTTTCATGTGCAATGCTGTAAAATCAGCTAAGTTATTTCGAAGATTACTCATAAGTAGACACATATGGACATGTATCTTCTTAAATTATTTTTTGTTACAGGAATAGGTTAATTTTCGAATAAATTTCACACTGTGTCTGTGTGAAATTTGCTTTCATTAAAATCTTTCAACTACATTATTTCTCTTAAATAGTGCTATATCACAGAACCGTTTCCAAATAGCTTTCACAAAAATAAACTTGACTTTTTCTTAACAGAATTTTGACTCAGCCGTTATCTTCGTCGTTCTCTTTAGTTCTATCTACTTCTACTTAGTCTACTTATTTAACTTATTTACCGTACTAGATGTTAATACTTACTCTAATAGGGAAAGATATCGACGGTGTCTGATAGGTGTATCCCGTGGGGGGAGGGAGGTACTCGTTGCCCGCTGACGTCACCAGGCTGAACAGCGACGATGCCGCGACGAAGGAAAGGATCATCTGTGAAAGAAGAAATATATTGTTAAGAAGAATAGTTCTTATTATTTAAATATCAATAAATAAAAAGGAGAGTTGAAAAAATTGCTAAATATATACTAAGTGTACCACGCATGGAACACATGAAAAGCCAGAAATAGTAATATAAATAATTTTCACACACGGCACGAACTGATCCCATACTAAGATTTCGCTTGTGTTATGGAATCCAGATGGCTGATAAACATACATAAATTATAATTCTAAATAAATACTTATATATAGATAATTTACACCCAGGCACAGCGCAAATATATACCTTTATCACACAAATATTTGCCCTGGGTGGGAACCCACCACCTCTGGCTTGGAAGGCAGGGTTACTACCGACTAAGCTAACCGGACAGTCGTAGTATGTAGATGGTTTCGAACCTTTTACAGTGAATAATCGATGCATATAGTTACATAATTAAACCAAAATGTATTTTGTCTTTCCTTCATATTTATATTACAAGCAACAAGAGAAATTCTGTTCACCCATCCGAAAGCTGTCCGATGGCACTGACGCTTAACCAAGCAAGTGCAGTGTGTTATAATAAACAGGTTTTGTGAAGGGTGGCCTTGCACTATCGATCTTTGTGCATTGTTCTATCGTACGCATTCCACGGCGTAGCGTCGGCAGAATAGATTTATTGTAAAAAAAAAATATTAAATAGTACTACCTAATAAGGGCATTAGAATATGTGAACTGCAGTTTAATATTGTTTCTTTTGGGTAAGTATATACTATGTGTCGTAAATTTTGAGTTGGTTCTAGTTTGTTGAATAAGGCTTAAATTCAAAGAAGCAGAGTTAATACAACAAATACATATAATTATGTGGAAAATATGTGCTAAACGTTATTTAACAGTTTACTACATTTTATAGAGTTATTGTAATAAACACGAAAAACATTAAAGTAACGCTAAGAAATAACGATATTCACTAACCAAGTGAAGAAAAAATTAAATAAACTAACTTATTATGATTATACATTAATTTCAAATCAATAGGTACTATTTTTTAGTTAATCATTAATAATTAAAAAACAATTGAACTGTTTTGCTGACGCTCCTGTCACAGTATTGTATGCAGATGTCCACGCATTCGGCACACATCATTATGACTGAGAAAAAACGATTGTTTGTAGTTTTTGCCAAGTATCATTATTTAATACTTTACTCACAGTTTTGTTGTAACTTTTATAGGTCATTGATATATTATGTTGTGATTTGCAAGACATAAATACTTGATCCTACTAATATTATAAATACGAAACTTGAAGATGGATGGAACACTGGATGGATTACAATGAAATGTGGTATGTAGGTAGCTGAAGACCCAGTACAAGATATAATAGTATATTTGCGTATAATAGATAATAATAGTAATATTTGCGTGAAAGAGTAAGAAACATCCATCCATCCTCACAAACTTTCGCATTTATAATATTAGTAGGATTGTGGTAGGCTTGGAATATCGATTTTTTTTGAACGCTCATCTAAACTACCTTTAAAGTTGTAGTCATGAAAAAGTTTAGAGGTCCTTAAACTTTAAAGTTAAACTAACTTATTATACTTAACGTCGGCGACATATTTGTCAAAGTAATGTTAAGTAATTCAGTAAGCACCGTGTTAAGCCTTGTTTCCACTTGAGCATGCTCAGGCGAATGAGCGGCTCATTTGGCCGAGCCGCTCAAGTGGAGACGCCTGAGCACGCGCGGCCCGAGCATGCTCAGGCGTCTCCACTTGAGCGGCTCGGCCAAATGAGCCGCTCATTCGCCTGAGCATGCTCAAGTGGAAACAAGGCTTAAAACTTTAAACTTAACTAGCTTTGGTTTAATAATTTTGTATAATTGACCACTTAGAATTTTAGTACTTATTTTATTACTAGCTTTCCGCCCGCGGCTTCGCCCGCGTTTTCAAAGAAAAACCCGTTCCCGTAGGATTTCCGGGATAAAACCTATCCTATGTCCTTTCTCGGGTATCAAAATATCTCTATACAAAAATTTCATGCAAATTGGTTCAGCAGTTAAGGCGTGATTGAGTAACAGACAGACAGACAGAGTTACTTTCGCATTTATAATATTAGTATGGATAGGTTACCTGTGAATGATAAGAAGGCGTAATTTCTTGAGTTTTATACTAAAAATATTACCAGTTATATTTTTTCTCAGCTCAAAGTGTATAAAGAAAATCATACTTAGGTATCTTATGAATAAGGGCAAAAACTAAAAAGAAAATGTCCTTTATGTAAAATGTGCATTTGATATTTGAATTCACTTTTAATAAAGAAAATCGAAAGTATCTTCTAATTTAAACTATTCTTTATATAACATGAATATTAATAGACTAGCTTCCGCCCACGACTTTGTACGTGAATCCCCGTTTTTCCCCGTTCCCGCAAGAAATTCGGGAAATCCTTTCTTAGTGGATGCCTACGTCCTAACATCTACCTGCATGCCAAATTTCAGCCCGATACGTCCAGTGGTTTGGGCTGTGCGTTGATAGATCACTATATCAGTCACCTTTGAGTTTTATATATATAGATTTTAATTTTACTCCTAATTATTATCTAATAATGCTATTGTTTATGCGATGTTTCTAGCTGACATCAATTTATGTTCAGTATTTTATATCAACCAAAGAAAATGCAGGTCTTAGTCAAAGTTAGGTTTAGGTAAGTTATTTGCGAATTTATTTATTAAGTACCAATAATTTAAATAAATAACAACTTAATTCAGCTCTACAAGTAAAAAATCGAAATTGATTTTTAAAAACATTGAACAGCTAAAAGCAAACAAAGTTTTATCTAGATTAGAAAACCGAAGACAATAAATTTGTAACAGTTTCAAAAGGATTTTCAGTTCACCTTTACGTCCAAAAGGTAACTAAGTGACTGGATTGCGTCACATAAACATAAATGTGAGAATCTCATTCATTCGTACAGATCTCGCGGGAATTAGACCGTAAAATGTTGTAGCACGAATTTCGAAGGTGCCCCTCGTAAGACATTTACAGCGTCCGACATCGTAACGACACAATATCGGATCGTGACTCGTGACATACGCATGGTAATTTATGTAAACGCAATTGTCAAATGTATTATATCTGTCGATATATTGTGACCTTTGTTTATTGGAATTAAATTTATGTGTTAATAATTTAAGTGAAGGAATAGACGGATGAACTACAAGAATGTAGTTCTTGAGATTATAATTTATAATAATTATCACGGATACGCAAATTTATTGGAATTCCTAAGATCTTTTAAATTTTGTGTTGTTTTGTATTCTTATAAATTTTGTGTTGTTTTATTGTTTAGTTTAACGATTGGTAAAACTTAGTTGATAAACTAGCATCATCATTACTTTTGAACCATAACTTACCTTTAAATTTCTTAAAATCCGCGTAAGAGTAAAATAGTTTACCAAATTTCAGCTTTCTAGACTAAATATTACATGTAAAACTTAGGTTGAGAGAAAGAAATGCTGTTGATTTTTTTGAAATACAAGTGTTTTGTGTATTCGTTGTATTTATCAAATTATACCTATTGATCTTACTATAGGTAACTTATTTATCTATTTGCAATTATTGAAACATAGGTACATACAACACGTCTATTTTGTGGTACGGATACAACGATAGATAATTTATATATTGTATCATTACAAGTCGATTCACTCGATCAACATAATGATGAATAAAATATAATCGTGTCGGATAAAGTAAAAGGTATTATTATAATCATATAGTGCAAAAAATGTTGTGGGAGCAGACATTCCATAATTATATACTGATTCTGCGCTTATATCTTATTCTTAAGTAATACACGTGGGTAATAAGATGCACTTTTGCCTTTGTTGCAATAGGTTATAATTTTTAACTGACTTTGAAATAGAAGGTAATACCAAATGGACACTTATTAATATAAATATCGCAGGACGGTCAAAACTGTACATTGCATATTTTTTTAAAAGAATACTTGGGGCGTGATCTACAATAGATACCGAAAAATATAGTTTTATAATTGTTGTCTGTTTGTCTGTATGTATGTCCGAGATAAACTCAAAAAGTACAGCATGGATTTACTTCAAATTTGATACAAAGATAGTTTGAGACCTAAGAAAGGACATAGGATAGATTTTATCCCGGAAATCCCGCGGGAACGGGAACTATGCGGGTTTTTCTTTGATTACGCGGGCGAAGCAGCTGTCGGAAAGCTAGTATTATTAATTTTATATGCACTTTCAATTATGATTAATTTAAAACTTTTCTTTACAATTTTACTCATTTACTCATACCTATATTATTTGCTTTTTACGGAATTTGTTACCATATGTTGATCAATAAAAGGTATAATTACCTACGCAAATCTCATTCTAAGCATAAAAATTTCAATGTTAATCGTGATTACTTTGAAGAGGATCGAACCCACGCCCTTTCACACCACAAGGCCTGTGGCCTATACCTATAGTTGTATTATCTATACTAAAATTATAAAGCTGAAGAGTTTGTTTCAACACGCTAAACTCAGGAACTACTGGTCCAATTTGAAAAATTCTATCGGTGTTAGATAGCCCATTCATCGAGGAAGGCTATAGGCTATATATCATCACGCTAATACCAACATAACAGGAGTGGAGCAATGCGGGTGAAACCGCGGGGAACAGCTAGTTAAATATATAATTCAAAGGTTACGCGAATTTTTAATAAGATGCAATCTGTATTATCTGCGCCGATTAACAGACTAAATAAACCATTGTCTGTTTGCGAATTTTACGCTTTTCTTAAAATTTTAACAATAAACTTTTACGAGTTTGTCCTTCATGTTTTAAATGTGTTATGAATGTTTTTGTATACAGGCTAAAAGTTTTTGGAATTTGTTCTGTGTGTTCGAGAATTTTTTGCGATTTTTTGCTCTATTATACTAATGAAATACCTAAATATATGTACCTACATATGACATTGTGTTATTTTTGACCGAATTCCCAAAAAAATAGGTTTTTTAATAGTAAAAGGGTAAATTGCTATGTAGGTGAGTCTAGTTCAGTAGTACTTCAGTTGTTTAGGAAAGTTTGTGTTACATCTCTCTATAGTTGTATGTAGAACGCCTGTGAAATTTCAACAGGATGATGAATTAAGTTGTAGAGCAAAATCTACAAAGGTCATACAACGTGGGCGAAGTCCTAGGCGTCGACTAGTATAATTATTTATTTAATTAAGTAAACAGTAATACCGTAGTAGTAGTTCCTGAAACTTTATGTAACGCTTATAATATGGAAAATTATAATATGTAAAACTATAAAAAAAGATTTGAACGTTTGAAAACTATGGAAACACTTAAAAAGTTCTACTTTGTTATAATCTATTTCTTATTTCTCATCCAAGCAACCATAATTTGCTCAGTAACATTGCAGAGTACAGCTGCTTAAAATATAATAGAATATTACACAAATGCTTACAAAATTTAAAAAATACCACAAACCGCAGTCTAAGTACTTTCATAATGTCATTTAGATTGCCTTCAGTCACGAAGCCTAACTCGGGCGTGGTAGAACACGAAATCAAGAATTAAAAATATTTAAATGTCTTAAATTTTAACACGTTTTAATCATCTTCACCTGTTTTAAATTATTTTGTAATAATTAATGTGTTGTCAGTACAAATAAATGTATTTTATTTATTTCTGTAGTTTGTATGTCTGAGTTAGGGCCGGCGCCCACTGCCGGCATTTAAAATATTGAAAATTAAAATATAAATAAATAGCTAATGTTTTTATTTTTCCTTGCGTTTGCCGTATAGAGCGTATAATATTATTTGTAAGGAAGAAATCAGTGAAAATTACGTTTAATTCTAAGCAGTTTCTATGTCATTCCCGTAAAAAATCATTTTTTTTGTTTTTACCGCTCTTTTAAAAGCTATATTAAGTAATTTTCAATACAAATAAAGTTCAGACATCGATTACATAGTAATAAAAATAACCTACCAATTTATATTCACCTTTCAACTGTATAAAGTTCATAGTTTTGTAATTTTAATACACACTACGTAACATCTAAGCTCCCATTAGATTTCTCTCAGCCATTTATAAAATAAAGGCCCAAATGGTTTTGACAAAATAATTATGGTTCACTTAAAGCTGACAGGCAAAAAACATCGTATGGAGATAAGTTTTTAAACGTTTTTTGACGTGATATGACTGACACGAGTATGAAGTAATCTACATTGTATTACATAGCTTTGCAGCGCGGTTTCACTCGTAGAGAAACATGCAAATTAAGTATTAGTATAGCTTATGTGTTATTCTGGTACAAAAGCTACATCACTGAGCTAAGTATCATGAAAATTCAAAATACGTTCATTGATTTTCACGCGAAGGAGTCACATACATAATTATATCTAACATTTTCTCATATTATTACAATTAAGGTTTTCAGAAATATTTGATGGTTTCAAAATACATATAATAAACCAAGGAACGTGGAACAATTTGCGTTTTAGAAAAAAATTCACCTATGACCTAGGTATTTATTATAATACAATGTACTAAAAATAGAGACACTTCATAATATTTTTTTGTATTTGTAGGTACGTTTTTATTTAAAAAAATATTAAATAATATCTAGGCATACTTAGGATGAATAATTTATTTTACCATAGCAATATAATATTATATACTTACGGCAATAGAAATCTATCTAGTGTAATAAACTTGAATATTCAAGAACAGCAACCATATTTACAGTTGGAAATAATTTTATAGTTAACTATTTATATTTATTAATATTTAAACGATATTATTTTATATATGTATAAAAATGAATCGCAAAATGTGTTGGTAAGCGCATAACTCGAGAACGGCTGAACCGATTTCGATAATTCTTTTTTTATTATATTCCTTGAAGTACGAGGATGGTTTTTATGTAGAGAAAACGTAAATATGTACCACGGGCGAAGCCGGGGCGGACCGCTAGTTTTATATACAAACTTTCGCCTTAAAAGGAAGTAACAATAATCATAAACAGATAAAATATTATCATCGAAAACTTTTAACAGACTATAAAAATTCACTTTTTTATCTTTACGCGATGTTTCGCGCCAAAATATTTTTGACAGTACAAAATGGCTCCGTGGCAAAGGCATCATGCATACAGCCAATAATTAAATAGTGATTATTTTTGAAGGACCAGAATTCACACGGCAACGTTAATCTATTTAGAAATCAGTGCGTTATGACCTTTAGCATTTAAGTGATATAATAAACTTGTGAGAATGGTATATGAATATTCATTAATATGGTTTACAATATATACCTACTACTATACTCTGTGCCTTGATTACATCATTATTTTTAATTAAAAAAACCCAGTCAAGAACAAAAAAATCCTTGTCCTTCTAAAAAATAAAAATAATCCAAAAAGTTTGCATTAAATATTTCTCATGGCAATACCAAGCAAATTTAATACGCATGCAATATTATATAACACACTATGGCTTGGGGGTCAATGTTACGCCTTGACCTGACCCACTCATCCTTTTTGCACCAATAATTATTATATTATTAAAGTCATTTATTGCATGACATTTTAGGATTCCGGTTTGATTTATTATTGGTGAGAATTATTAGACATTTTCAATTTAATGGAGGTAGAGTTCTAAATTGAACGCATGTTCATATTTTCTATGTTTTTTGTTATGGTTAGCTCAATGAACAAACAATGTAAATATTTTCATATTAATAAAAAATTTATATACCTAATACAATAACTAAAATTAGTTTAATTTACTGTGTATCATTTCATTAAAATTCCGCCCGCGGCTTCGACCGCGATTTCAAAGAAAAACCCGCATAGTTCCCGTTATGTGGGATTTTAAGTATAAAAAGTAGCCTATGTCTTATTCTGGGTTTTCAGATACCTACATACCAAATTGCATTGTAATCTGTTCAGTAGTATTTGCGTGAAAGAGTAACAAACATCCATCCCTCCTCACAAACTTTCGTATTTGTAATATTAGTAGGATAGACGGTTGTTTTTCAAACAAATAATACGCAATAATACCCCATACTTCGTGCACATTACCCATCAAGTACCGATTTCGTAACACACAAAAACGCACTAAACTCAGCTAAATCACAGAATTGTTACATAATCGACGTTTGCAATTACTTATAAACGGTCATAATGTTTAAATTAACTTGAATTGACAGAAAGATTGCAGCCTACAGTATATGTCGGGTCTAATACACCCATTATGGTGAATTTTAGTTAAAATATTACGCTAAACATCGCTATTATTGTGTTAACGTCAATTGCTTTATGTATAGATGTTTTAGAATATACACAGATAATGTAAAATAATACTGTATAGATGTATAGATTTGTTATGTCCGGTTTAATTTTGGTGTAGTTAATGATAGTGGTAAAAATATAATATGTAAATATCTATATACTAATATATAAAGCTGAAGAGTTTGAACGAGTCCAGTAAATGCTGGTACCTATTTGAAAAATTATTTATTTTTGTCTTATAAAATTATTTACAATTATTCATCACGATCTGTGGAATAATGAAAATAAAACCGCGGGGCAAAGGAAGTATTTTACCTATTTATTTCTATTAAGATCATATTATGAGAATAGCTCTACATTATCCAGGCCTCAATAAAATTTCATCGAAATCTGCACAGCTATTTTATCATGCCACGCGGTACATACCTAGCAACCAAGTAACCAAGTATGGTCTCAGAACAGGTGACACCTGATGATCTTTACTTGCCAATTACCTTTTTACGCCACCAGATGTCATTAAGAGCATGTTTAGAATAATTCTACAAAAATGGTATTAAAAACCATAGCTGGAGGAACAACTATGCATGACGAGTTTCTTTCATTTTAATTTCGATTTATATTATTTAGGAAAAAGATTTGATTTCGTTTATGATAGATATATAATGGATTTAAATTTTAAACAGTAATCAATATTTTAAAGCGATTTTCACATGTCAATATTATTTTCTTTCATTATGCATTAAGAATCTTTGATAATATAATATTCTCGATTTTTTGGCATTTACAGATAACAATTAATAATAAAAAAAGAAAAGCAAAAAGGGCCACACACAAGAAGCTTGCCAAGTTAGGTGTGAAAGGGATAAAAAAACATACAGGCGTCATTCCATGTCATATTTTCTTGTTACAAGTTAATGTTCATACTGAAATCTCCAGTGTATTAGATATAAGCTTCTTGGCCACACACAACTGTGTATAATGTATGGAAACACAAATCGTTTTTTTTTTAATATTATATTTATTGAATCACATATTATTCTCGAAATGACGACTAAAAAGGTTTCATACTGCTTTTTAAAAGTAACATATAAATATAAAACCACATAAAACTGAATTGGTATCGT
Source organism: Colias eurytheme (assembly GCF_061535395.1). Classification (NCBI taxonomy): domain Eukaryota; kingdom Metazoa; phylum Arthropoda; class Insecta; order Lepidoptera; family Pieridae; genus Colias; species Colias eurytheme. The sequence goes on from NC_143006.1 coordinate 670,406, forward strand.
TTTATAACAGTTTAAACTATTACTAACACCCAATAAATAATTAAATTTAATTGATATCAATAAAATCAATAAAAAAACCACCGTATCTAACTTCCGTTATATTGAAGTGTCGTTAAAATCATCTTATCCTATCCTACTAATATTATAAATGCAAAAGTTTGTGAGGATGTATGTGTATAATATACGATATATTTAGTTTGTATGAAACTGTCAATATTGCAGCTAAATACAAACAGACAGAAAGCTAGTTTATACAATATATTCTAACAATAGTTCCTTTATGCCTCGAGCCTCAGTTTGACATTGATTACAGACCCAAAGGCGACATTACTTTAGAAGAATTTATTATGGCAAATACGCTAAGCATTACGAATAAATGCATATTTCAGTGCATTTGCATCAAACGAGCGAATGCTCATTCTTATCCACTAGGTCCAATTATTTTTTTGTAAACAGGCGTAGAGCATTCTTTTGTTGTTCTTAGTGCGTTCGAAAAGATTCTATGCTATGTTATGTTCTAATACTGAACAACACTTAATACGAGTTCGTTTACATGAAAAGATCACGAAAGAATGCTCTTGCTCTAGCTCTATGTTCGTTTGATGTAAATGCACTGTTATAGCATTAGAGATGTAATTTACTTAAAGTGTGCATTTTAATAGCATTTATTTTATTTTATTTATTATACTTTATTGCATTGAAAATACATATATAAATACATAAATAAAGACAATACTACAGAAACAGCAAAGGGCGGCCTTATCGCTAGGTAGCGATATCTACCAGGCAACCCAACAATCAGAGGAAATTTAACAATATGATGTGGGTGAGCAAAAATAAGGCAATACTAACACATTGAAAAATGTACAAAATAAACATATACAAAGCTAACTACTTACTAATAGTAATATAAAATACATAAAAATAATGAAATATATAAATACATAAATACGATAATAATTATAATAAATAGTTATACATACACTTACATACAATACATAAAATAAATACATAAATACATATACAAATATATATCCATAGCACATATATACATCATAAATATTAGTAACTATGTAGAAAAGAAGAGATCAGAAAAATAGAATAAAACGAGAAATAAAAATAAACGTAAATACGACAGCTATACAAAATTACACAAGAGATAGATAATAATTTTTTAATAACAGTTTAAAAGCGTTCAAATTTTGAGCACATCTGACCTTTGTGGGCAGAGAGTTCCATAATTGAACCGCACGAACTGCAAACGAATTGTGAAAGAATTTTGATTTGTGAGCCGGAATCAGAAGTAAAAGGTTAGTAGAGGAGCGTAGATTACTCGAGCTCAAGTATTTGAATTTCTCTCGAAGATAGCTTGGAGCTTTTGGATCAAACAACACACAGTACAGGAGATGAAGGATATGGGAGTTTCGCCTCAGTCGGATTGGGAGCCATTTCAGTTTCTTACGGAAGTCGGAGACGTGATCAAATTTTCTCAAACCAAAGATAAATCGGATGCAGAAGTTTTGGAGTCTTTCCAGCCTATCCAACTGGGCTTCAGAAAGGTCAAGGTAGGATGTATCAGCATAGTCAAGGTGGGACAGGAGAAGGGAATGAGCAAGCGCTAACTTTGTCGGAATGGGTAGAAGATTACGCAGTCGTCGCAAAGCACCAGCGGAGGCAAACAGCTTCCTGCTCACTTCTTTCAGTTGAGGATCCCAAGACAATGTTTGGTCAATATATATGCCGAGATCCTTGACGATTTTACTGTAGGGGAGTTGAGCGCCGCACAAATGAACTGAAGGAAGCGAAACCCAGTCAACCTTCGCGATTAGCGAAGGGCTACCAACAATGATGACTTGCGTTTTTAGTGGATTGACTTTCAATCCGAACTGGTTGCTCCACTCAACAACAGAGTTCAAGTCATTATTCATTGTTTGAATAGCGTTCGGCAACTCAGCAAGAGTTGACTGGGTATAGATTTGGACATCGTCGGCATACATGTGGTAGAGAGAAGATAAGGATTTCGAGATAGAATTAATGAAAATAGTGAAAAGGAGTGGAGACAAAACGCCACCTTGAGGAACACCAGCTTGAATATCACACCATGACGAGGTGACATCATCACTGTGAATCCTTTGCCGGCGTCCACCTAGATAACTATGAAACCAATCAATACTAGTTGGAGATATGTTAAGTGAACGAAGCAGACTCACAAGGACATCGAAGTCAACGGAATTGAAGGCGTTACTAAAATCCAGTAACGTAAGCAATGTGAGCTGCTTGTTGTCCATGCCAAATCTAATGTCGTCAGTGACTTTAGTGAGAGCAGTAGCCGTACCATGACCAGGACGAAAGCCGGACTGGAGAGGATTCAATAAGTTGTTCTTATTAAGGAATATGTTCAATTGATTATGTACTAACTTTTCAAGGACTTTGGACAGGAATGGCAAAATGGAGATAGGTCGGAAATCGGAAAAAGAAGAAGGATTAGGTTTTTTTGGGAGAGGAATAATATTAGCCTTTTTCCAGGCCGTGGGGAAGGTACCCGTGGAAATGGAATGGTTTAAAATGTGGGTAATGACAGGAACGACTATGTCGAGGATAGGTAGGATCATGCTACGACTAATGCAATCGCTCCCAACAGCATTAGATGACAAAGACATGATATTCTTCTTAACATCACTGCTAGTAAATTGATTCAGACAGAACGGAGGAAAATTTGGAGTTGGAATAGAAGAAAGAGTGTTAATAGTCATAACTTTAGTAGTGTTATCAAAGTGAGGAGTTCCAGCAAAAAATTGGTTCAGTAATTCAATATTAAAATTTTTAAAATCAGCTTTGGGATCTTTACAGCCAACTCCTAAGGTTTTTAAGAACTTCCAAACTTTAGTAGGGTCGCCGTTCTCGACCGACGAGTGAATGTGACGTCTTTGTGCATCTCTACAACATGTATTACAACGATTCCGAATCTTAGTATACTTCTCCCTGTTCGCGTCGTTACATTTCAGTTTGAGTTTGGTTTTGGCTTTAGACTTCTGCTGCAAAAGTGATTTTAGATCATCCGTTAACCAAGGCGCTGGAAGGTGTTTTAGTTTTACCGGCCTAAGTGGCGCATGCTTATCATACAGATCGGTAACAAGTGATGAGAATAGTTCAACCTTAGTATCAACATTGTCCTGAGAATAAATGATAGACCAGTCAATATCTTGAGCATCACAACACAAGCGATCAACATCCATTCCGGCAAAGTTGCGTCGCAAGGAGGTCTTGGGTTTGTGTTTAGGAGGACGGATATTATAGGAGATGTAGATGAGGTCATGATGGGAAAAGGCATTGGCAGGATATTGACCATGCTGAAGGACAAGGTTAGGAGAGGAGACAATAATGAGGTCAAGAAGTGAAGGAGTGCAGTTAGGTAAAGTATGAGTTGGATTAAGAGGAAGAAGGTGAAGATTCGCTGACTCAATAATAGTTGTAAGAGTCCTGGCTCGCGAATCGTTTTTGACGATGCAGGTGTTGAAGTCACCCATAATTAGGGAGTGTTCATAAATAGGAATTAGTTGATCAAGGATGGATTCAAAGGAGTGAAAGTAGTTAACGGAAAGGGAGGGGCTATAGAACACACCAAGCAGGAGCTTGGTGTGGCGTAAGGTAACTTCAATGATGATATGTTCGGCAGCATCGGAGGGTGGAGGCTGGGGAGAGAGGCTAATAATTTTGTAAGTGAGATGGGACCTTAAGTAAATCGCGACACCGCCACCAGCCTTGCCGAACCGATCATTTCGTATCAGGTTAAAACCAGGAAGGGAATAGCAGGAGGAAGGAAGACAGGGTTTGAGCCAAGACTCGGATATAAGTAAAGCGTGCATGTTGACGGAATCGAAAGTTGCTAACATATCAGGAAAATGTGCTGGGACACTTTGCGCATTGATATGAACCGCATTAAATATTTTAGAATCATTAGAGAAACAGTTTGATAGGAGATTGTTTAGAGGAGTAAAGGAGGAAGTACTGTGGAAGCTGTCCTCACTACCAAGATCTTCAGAGGAGAAAGACAGATAATTAACATTACTAGATGTGCTATCGTTCAACATATTGATTTGAAGATAATGTTATATTCTATGCTATATGTGTATAAGAAAATATGTATAAATACAATATACCTACTATATATATGTATAACAAATAATTATATTATAGATTATATAAAATAAATATATAAATTTAAAATAAGTATGATACTAATAAGAATAAAAAAATACTAATAATAAAAAATAAAATATAAATAATACTAGTTAAAATAGATGAATAAATATTTTCAAATTTAAATAGAATGGCAATAATGTAATAAATAAAATATTAATTGAGATACAATAATTTTATATTGTGTTCAATGTAAAACTTAAATAACTTATTTTAACTACACCCCAGCAATAAATTGAGTACATAAATGAACGCATTTAAAATGTGTATAATTATCCGAAACGCTTTGACAATTAATGACATCTGACACTTGACAGTGATTGACATGACATTGACACAAACCAAATGTGATCTATTCAAAAATCAATAATGACAATTGACAATAATATTAAAATTTAAAGTTGGTAAATTAACATTTTGTTTACTTATAAGTGGGTAACAAGAAGATAAAAAAGCAAGAAGTACGAATACTAATTGTTAGCAATTGTGACAAGGACTAAAATCACATGACAGAAGGATATGATATGTGCAAAACTTACATGTTACTTAGTTTGTTTAACTAACCTTCGTGACCTGGACGCTACTACACATTTAGAAGTTTTGGGATCATTAATAGATTGTTCATTAGGAATCACCTGCGTTGCGCCCGAAGTTGTGCACGGAATCAAGTCCAACTCATTTAAGGAGGTTACACGAAACTTATCACCACTCTGTCCAATAATAAAAATGTTCCCGTCCCGTGTCCAACACTTGTTTATGCCGAATCTCTTACGAGCAGCTATAAAGGTTTCATGGCGACTCTTAGTTAAAAATTCAGAAAGTGTAATGCCAGAGTTTTTTAAGTTAGATTTTTTGAACCAAATGCTATCTTTTATTTGCACATCACTGAATTTAACTAATATAGGACGGGGCTTGGAGTTTGAACCGTTGACTTCAGCTCGTCCCATTCTATGAACACGGCTGATGGAATCAGAAGAGATTTTTATGGCCGGCAGCTTGTCGGATAAAGTTTTCAAAACTAACGCATGAGTGTCTTCCTTCTTATCTTCATCAACACCATGGATCAGGAGCATTTTACGTCGAGAACGAGTTTCCTGGAGGTCATGAAGCTTGTAAAGTAGTTCAATTTCGGCTTGGATGTTTTTAAGCGATGAAAGAACAAATTTTCTGAAGAGTTCGAAATCCGTGGATATGTTTGTGGTAGCAGGAGAAGTGTTGTTCTGCAATTCCTTTTGAAACTCCTCCATCCTTGTATTGAAGTTTTCTGTCATCTGTGCCATAGTTTCTTTAAGTGAATCCATAGTGAGAGAGAGTTGATGTGAAATTTTAAATTTATGCGTGGTTAAAGGAGACAAATTAAATAATTTAGTGCTGGTAGGTGTAATTAATTAGAATTCCATAGAATTAGGTAGAAATATAGCTTTTAAATATTTTTAAACATAAAAGAATTATCAGATCGAAATTTGTAACTGTTGCCTTTTTCACGCCTACCCTCCCAAAGATGATAGCATAATAATATGATAGCATTGTTTTGATATTAGTAAATAATTTGAATTGCTTATATACATCTACATTAGTAATGTAGATCTATAAGATTTTATAAAAAAAATAAAGAATAAGGGGGAATAAAATCTATATTATAAAGCTGAAGAGTTTGTTTGTTTGAACGCGCTAATCTCGGGAACTACTGGTCTTATTTGAAAAATTAGCCCATTTATCGAGGAAGGCTATAGGCTATAATATATCATTATTCATTACGCTAAGACTAACAGGAGCGGAGCAATGCGGGTGAATCCGCGGGGCACAGCTAGTGTGTTTTAATCAGCTAAAACACCTATACTTTTTTACAAAACTGTCATATGAAAACATTATCCTAAAAGTATAAAAATGTAGTTTCACATTGTCCCTTTGGCTATAATTTCGTTGAGATTAATTCTTCTGTAAGCTTTTACTTCATACAAGAAATGAATTGTGACAAATTGTTGTTATAAATGGTGCCTTTTGTTTAATTACTCTTTTTGTAGGTGTCAAATTATGCGTAGCAAGTTAGAAGCGATAGCGGTTTTTTAAAAGCTTGACTCAATATGAATTATTCGCTCCATATAATTATGTACTATAATATGTATTTAATAATTTATATGTTAAACTAAATTAACGCATGTATTTTATTTTAAGTTAATTATTATAATGGTTATTTTACAAATTACAAGTAGGGTATTGGTAACCATTGGCGTAGAATATACATGTTTTTATCTTTCATCGATGGTGGTAAAAGTTTTTTTAAAATTGGTAAGTAATATAAAAAAAAATATAACATCCATATTTCTACTAGATTAGTAATCATCATGAGCCTATGTTCTATAACAATACATATATTTTAACGTTTTCCTACTTTCTTTTAGGTAACGTTGGTTAAAAATATGATACTAAATTAGCCACTCTATATTATAATGGTAAAATCTGCAAATAATTAATAAACACTCAAATTACCGGTTTTATTAGTAAACCCGCCATGTCTCGTAACTTAAGATATTACATATTTTACACTTTATACGTAATTTCATAAATTCAGTTGGCGCCAGAAGAGCCGTTATGAAGTAAAAGTTGTTCCCGTATCAAAGGGAAAGTTTAAGGGTTCTTTTAATTTCAATATTCAACATTTTTAGTGTTTTGGGTCTTGTTTATTGAGCAGTTTCTGTAACAGGACTAACAGTTTTTTTTGCATATTTTTATGCAGATATTTTTTTTTATCTTTTGTTTTCGTTTTATTTTTCCTATAAGTATACTTACGGTGAAGTTTTATCAGAGGATTGTTTCAATAGACACATTTATTGTTGGTTCATGTTCAATAAAAAAAAAAGAAATTAAATATTTATTCGAAAATGAAAGTAATATTTAAGAGATTACCATTTTTTGAATAAATACATTAATTACATACGCAATTCAGTTTAAAACATTAACTAATATCGATACATATTATATTTGCGTACATCACTAAACTATTCGAAGACACAAGTAATTTGAAGTGCTTTCATGTTCCACGATTGCGACTCCCGCGCAGTTGCTCACGACTTAGTATGTATAGTGATGACCTACTTTTATCGATATGATTATTATATATCTAATGACTGTTTAGATGACTGTAGTCAATGTTTCATAGATGTATTATTAAGTACTGATAAATTAAAGTAATAATATTTTGAATTTGAATAATGATAAGAAGTTTAAGTGGGTGATATTTAAACCTGCTTTTTTCACATTACCGAAGATATACATATTAACTTCGCTTTCTTTATCAAAATTGAAATGTAGAGCATTCTTGCAGACGTTTCCATTAGTATAAAGTTCCGCTTTTTATTACTCTGATTGCATATATTGCATATACGTACGTATAATAAAATACAGGTTGAATTCTAATTAAGAAATTATTATATGAGAGACATAATCTTTAATATAAATAAATCTTAATAAGTGTCTCTTTATAGTGATGTTATCATGTCGATAGTTTTATAAAACATGGATATTAAGAACAACACTTGTATATTTTATCCTGCAACTCAAACTCAAACTCAAACTCAAACATTTATTTATTCAATTAGACTTCTTCCAGAAGCACTTTTGAATCGTCATTACATTCTTTAAATTTACCACCGATTCGGAAAGCAGTATCTATGGAGAAGAACCGGCAAGAAACTCCATAGTTGCTCTTTTAAAGTCATGTCCATATACAATATAATTTTACATTACATGTTACTTACATCTAACTACATAATATTATATATTATCATAATATGCCAAAGAACTGTCCTGTTATTCTTACGCGACAACCCTCCATGGATTTTCATCTTCCATATATTCCTTAATGCTGTAGTAGGCTCTCTGAACTAATACATTTTTTAAATAAGTTTTAAATTTAACACTACTAAACTCTTTAATACTATGAGGAATTCTATTGTAAAAACGTATACCTTGGCCCATAAATGAATTTTTAACTTTAGCTAACCTATAAAATGGCATTTCAATTTTATTTCTATTCCTTGTGCCATAACAGTGTCTATCTCCTACTTTTGTGTGTAAGTCCGCGTTTTTGTGTACATGTAAAACATTATTAAATATATACTGTGATGGTACAGTGAGGATACCAATATTCTTAAAGAGATCTCTTAGTGAGTCCCGAGCACGTAAATTATATATAGAGCGTATGGCTCTTTTCTGTAATATAAATATAGTTTCTATATCTGCAGCCCTGCCCCATAGTAGAATTCCATAGGACATAATGCTATGAAAGTAACTAAAATAAACCAATCTAGCCGTATCTTCATCGGTGAGATGCCTTATTCTTCGAACTGCATATGCAGCTGAGCTGAGCTTAGCAGCGGTGGTGGCAACATGGATCCCCCATTGTAGCTTCTCATCTAGTGTCAAACCAAGAAAAACAGTAGACTCGACAGGGTATAATACCTCCCCGTTTAAAATGATATCCCTTTTGACCTTTTTTACATTTGGAAGGATAAACTCTACACAATTTGTTTTTTTTGCATTCAATAATAAATTATTAGCATTAAACCAATTAGATATGCGTAAAAGAGCAGAGTTTACTTCGTCAACATTTGTGTCATATCTATCCACATTAAATATTAATGAGGTATCATCTGCAAACAGTACTATTTCACACATATCCTGCAAATAATAAGGTAGGTCATTAATATACACTAAGAACAAAAACGGTCCTAAGATAGATCCCTGCGGAACACCAATGTTAATCGGCGCACCGCAAGATTTCTCTCCATTAACAACAACGGTCTGTACCCTGTTCTGTAGATATGAAGCTATGAGGTCCTGAGATAAACCTTTGATACCATAAAAATTTAGTTTCCGTAATAGAGTGGAATGTTCTACACAGTCGAAAGCCTTAGAAAGGTCGCAGAATATCCCCAAAGCATTCTTTGAATTTTCCCATGCTTTATATATATGTGACAAAAGAGCTATTCCAGCATCAGTGGTAGAGCGCCCCCTTGTAAAACCAAACTGTTTGGCGTGCAGTAAACCATTTGAAACAAAATGACTACATAATTGGTTTAAAATCAATTTCTCGAAGACTTTGCTCAAAGTTGGTAAAATAGAAATAGGCCTATAGTTATTACAGTCTTCTTGGTCACCGCTTTTGAATAAAGGAATAACTTTACTAAACTTTAATAAATCAGGGAATATACCACAGTCACAACATTGATTAAATATAAACGCTAAATGGTTGGCAATGTTTTCTATAATATTATTTACTAAATTCACAGACATTCCCCAGAGATCACATGTTTTTTTTAAGTTTAATGTTTTAAAAGTTTTAACAATTTCATCTGCAGTCACATGTCGCAATTCAAATAATACATTACACTCCGCAACATGGTCCCTCAAATAGGACTCCGCAAGCACTGATGATGAATTTAATTTTTTAGTAATACTAACAGGGACACTACTAAAGAAATCTTCAAAAGCAAGCGCAACATCAGCACTTTTGTCAATGACCCTGCCAGCATTTACAAGTTTTATGGTACTATTTGTCCGGCTTTTGCCCATTTCACCATTAATAATTGTCCAAACTGTTTTAACTTTGTTATCAGAGTTGCGTATTTTATCTCTGACATATAGACACTTGGCAGTGAAACAAACTTTTTTAAAAGTTTTTGAATAATTTCTAACATAATTATGGAATGACAAGTCTTTGTTATATTGCTTCATGCCATATAACTCATATAGAATGTTCCTGCATCTGTGTATACTAGGTGTTGCCCATTGACTAAATGGTAAATCCTTGGTGATACTTAAAGATTTAACTTTAAATATTTCTTTAAACTCATTATGAACTAAATTAAAAAGATTTGTAAACATTTCACAAGGATTATTATAAAAGGATTGATCATTCAGGTTAGGCAGTTTATTATTAATATTATCTCTAAATTTATCAATGCCTTTTTTAGTTATAGGCCTAACATTAATTCTTTTAAACTTAGTTATGCAATCCCATTCCAAAACTACTTTCTGGCCACTTGCCATTTGCCTCGAGCCTCAGTTTGACATTGATTACAGACCTACAGGCGATTTACTCTATTAGAAGAATTTATTATGGCAAATATGCTAAGCATTACGAATAAATGCATAGGTATTACGGTGAAATTACATCAAACGAGCGAATGCTCATTCTAACCCCACTATGTCAAATTCTTTTAGGCGTAGAGCATGTTTTCGTTGTTCTTAGTGCGTTTGAAAAGATTCTATGCAATGTTCTAATACTGAACAACACTAAATACGAGTTTTCGTTTACACTAAAAGATCACGAAAGAATGCTCTTGCTCTAGCTCTATGTTCGTTTGATGTAAATGCACTGTTATATAGCATTAGAGATGTAATTTACTTAAATTGTGCATTTTACTAGCATATTGTTTTGATATTAGTAAATAATTTAAATCATCTACATTAGCTATGTAGATTTATAAGATTTTATAAAAAATAAAGAATAAGGGGGAATAAAATGTGTTTTAATCAATTAAAATACCTTTATTTTTACCAAAATTTTCATACAAAAACATTGTTTAAAAAGTATAAAAATGTAGTTTCACATTATCTAATGGCTATAATTTCATCGAGATTAATTCTTCTGTAAGCTTTTACTTCATACAAGAAATAAATTGTGACAAATTGTTGTTATAAATGGCGCCTTTTGTTTAATTACTCTTTTTGTAGGTGTCAAATTATGTGTAGCAAGTTAGAAGCGATAGCGGATTTAAAAGCGTTTTTCAATATCAATTCTACGTTCAATACCTATAATAAAAAATATTTATGTATTTAATAATTTGTAATGTGTTTAACAAATCAACACGTGTATATTTTTTTTGTTAATTATTAATTATTATAATGTTAATTTTACAAATTACAAGTAGGGTATTGGTAACCATTGACGTAGGTCGTAGAATATATGTACATGTTTCTATAGTACATCGATGGTTGTAACATTTTTATATAATTAGTAAAATTATAAAAAAAAAACACAGGCCATATTTCTAGTAGATTAGTTATCATTATAAGCATAGAACAATACATTTTAACGTTTTCCTACTTTATAAAAACCTTGTCCCTTTTAGGGAACGTTGTTTATAAAACACTAGCTTCCGCCCACGACTTTGTACGTTTTTCCCCGTTCCCGCAAGAATTTCGGGAAATCCTTTCTTAGCGGATGCCTACGTCCTAACATCTACCTGCATGCCAAATTTCAGCCCGATACGTTCAGTGGTTTGGGCTGTGCGTTGATAGATCACTATATCAGTCACCTTTGAGTTTTATATATTATATAGATTTATAATTTATTAAGTAATGTATAGTCACATAGTGTATTAAGTCTGCAAATAATTAATAAACACTCAAATTACCGGTTTTATAAGTAAACACGCGATATCTCGTAACTTAAGGTAACATTTTACATTTTATACGTAATTTCATAAATTCAGTTGGCGCCAGAAGAGCCGTTATGAAGTAAAAGTTGTTCCCGTATCAAAGGGAAAGTTTAAGGGTTCTTTTAATTTCAATATTCAACATTTTTAGTGTTTTTGGGTCTTGTTTATTGAGCAGTTTCTGTAACAGGACTAATTTAACAGTTTTTATTTTTTGCGTATTTTTATGCAGATATTTTTTTTTATCTTTTGTTTTCGTTTTATTTTTCCTATAAGTATACTTACGGTGAAATTTTATCAGAGGATTGTTTCAATAGACACATTTATTGTTGGTTCATGTTTAATAAAAAAAAAAGAAATTAAATATTATTTATTCGAAAATGAAAGTAATATTTAAGAGATTACCATTTTTTGAATAAATACATCAACACTATACCTAGATGGGAGGTTTTATTACATACGCAATTAAGTTTAAAACATTAACTAATATCGATACATATTATATTTGCGTACATCACTAAACTATTCGCAGACACAAGTAATTTGAAGTGCTTTCATGTTCCACGATTGCGACTCCCGCGCAGTTGCTCACGACTTAGTATGTATAGTGATGACCTACTTTTATCGATATGATTATTATATATCTAATGACTGTTTAGATGACTGTAGTCAATGTTTCATAGATGTATTATTAAGTACTGATAAATTGAAGTAATAATATTTTGAATTTGAATAATAATAAGAAGTTTAAGTGGGTGATATTTAAACCTACTTTTTTCACATTACCGAAGATATACATATTAACTTCGCTTTCTTTATCAAAATTGTAATGTAGAGCATTCTTGCAGACGTTTCATAAAGATCCGCTTTTTATTACTCTGATTGCATATATTGCATATACGTACGTATAATAAAATACAGGTTGAATTCTAATTAAGAAATTATTATATGAGAGACATAATCTTTAATATAAATAAATCTTAATAAGTGTCGCTTTATAGTGATGTAATCATGTCGATAGTTTTTATAAAACATCGATATTAAGAACAACACTTGCACACTATAATCCTGCAATATCTAATATACATATGACACAAATTATGAGAAACTGTTGTTTAGCTTATGTGGAAACCACTTGTTATATTATTATAAACTATAGTAAAAACTGGATTTATTCACTTATATAAAAGATAGAATAAGATAAGGGAAATCTTAGAGGGAAATATTTACATTAATTATGAAAAAAGGACATCACCAATGACATATTCAAATTCAAATTCAAATTTCATTTATTTACAAGAATGTAGTTACAAAAAAGGTGTTATTACAATGTTAAGGCGCTAATACATTCTACCCACTTTCTGGGTGTGCAAATATGCAATATTAAATATTACATATATTTTTTGTGGCACTAAATTTAGACACATTATTGTGTAGGTATTTTTACATATTTTGATAGGTACTCGATTGTATACATTAATAATTGTATGAAATAAATGTGAAAATTATAAAAACGGTCTCATACGAACAGCATGAAATCGAGTAAATCCACAGTATAAACTAGTAATGAACTATTTCTATATAAAATATCTGATAACCATAATGCATGTAATATTGTATGTAAATAACTTAATTCATAACTTGATTATCTCGTGAGAATGTACTGTGCAAATTGGGTTAATTTTTAGTTATGTTGTTTATGTTAATTTTTAAGTTATGGAAACATTCTGACATTGTAAATACATTTTCTGTGGTTATGATGTGCCATCACTACACACCTAACTACCAGCGCTTCGCGGTTTCACCCGCGTGGCTCCGCTCCTGTTGGTCTTAGCGTAATGATATAGCCTATATAATATAAGCCTTCCTCGATAAATGGGCTATCTCACACCGAAAGAATTTTTTCAAATCAGACCATTTTCAGGTATGTTAGAAGGGATTCTTAGAATTGATATTATTGAGAAAAAACACATAAGACTGACCTTAAAAATCACCTTGTATCTCTTTTTATTAATAAAATAAATTATTAACAAGCCTTTTCCACGTTTATTTATCCTGATTAACATAGTAAAATGTAGAAAATGAAATTGAGTACGATAAAACTCATTTATTGATAAAACATTTGCGACATAATTAATGGATTTTATTAAGAAATAGGTACTTGTTTATTTTCTATCTGTACATTCGCTGTGTGTGTTCGTTTTTCTCCTACATATTATATTATATCCGGCTATTACTACGAAACAAACAAATCGATTTTAACACGATTTTTTATAATTAGTCGCTTGTCGATTTTGTTTTTTGCTATGCTTGGTAAAAATGGAAGCAATCACATCTAAGATATTAAAATCTCTTTGAAAGTATTTTGAGAAGTGTAGATAATATAATAATAATTACGTATACTTTGATTCAGATATTCCTAAAAATATAGAAGGTATCTAAGTAAGTTGGTATAAAAAATTTTCATCAAAATTTTTCATTTTATAGATTACTAGTGGTCCGCCCCGGCTTCGCCCGTGGTATATATTTCGCAATAAAAGGTAGCCTATGTCCTTTCTCGGGTATCAAAATATCTCCATAGCAAATTTCATGCAAATTGGTTCAGTAGTTTAGGCGTGATTGAGTAACAGACAGACAGAGAGAGTTACTTTCGCATTTATTATATTAGTATGGATTGACGTGTATTTAATTAGTGTATGTGGATATTCTAATAAAAATTTTTGCAACGATATCCCTGGATTATATAAAAAAATCACGGGAATAGCGGTGTTGCTACACCATATAAAATATTATTGAAGTGACAAAATCTTATAATTCGATAAAGCCGGCTGCACGCACGAAAAATCATGACTCATGCGGCGTTACCTCGCTCTGAGGCGTTCCATGTAAGGCTTGAAGTGCAAGCGAGAGCGCGGAACGAGCGACAAAGAAGCACAATCGGTCGTTGTCACGTTCAACTATCGTCAGAAACCGACTTTACAGACAATTAATTTTTTTTTAATATTATATGTATAGGTGACACCGAGATTCACAGCTTGTAATATAATATGAAAATACACCATAATGATATTTTAAAATGAAGTTTGTAATCCAACATAATAAATGATGTTCGGACGTGTAATATTAAATTGGCTTTGAGATGATTTATATTATAATGAGTTATTTTGTAACTATAGCAAAGGTTAATCTATCTTTTTGTTTGTGTATCTAATAAAGTTCCCATGGGGAATAGGGCATAAAGGGAAGTAATCTATACAATATTAATCATATATAACTCGCGAAGGGCTGAACCGATTTCGGTAATCCTTTTTTCATAATATATAATAATTGAAATTAATGGAGGATGGTTCCTATGGAGAGAAAACGTAAACATGTACCACGGGCGAAGCCGGGTTAGACCGCTTGTAATTAATAGAAATACTAGGTACATTTATTTAAAAAAATATGAGTAACGCCAATAAAGGGAATAAATTAATATGATAAAAATAAATTTTCGTGGTCACGCCATAACTTGTGGACAATTACTTTTTATTTAAATTTATTACTTTGGACTTTTTACGTAATTATTAAACTAATAAATTATGAAAAAAATCTGAAAATTTACTAGACTTCACTACTACTATAGACTTACTTACACGAAAAGAAAACAGCTTTAAACTACTTTTATCCACATCAACAAGATGTTTATCACGAACTGCATTTGCAATCGGTTCATCCAGATGCCATAAACAAACATACGGATGCACAAATATTTTCAACTTATTGTATCCTTGCATCAGGGGTTAAAAATAATAATGATATAATAGTAATAATATTATACGTAACTTAAGTTATAACTTATAAGGGCTCTTAAGTATAACTTAATAAATACCTTATTTGTGAAGTGCATGGTGCTTAATCTGTGAACAAAGAAGAATATATAAGTTCTTAAGTTATTAAATTTTAATCCTTATAGCTAGCTAGCTTTCCGCCCGCGGTTTCGCCTGCGTTTTCAATGAAATACCCGCATAGTTCCCGTTCCCGTGAAATTTCCGGGATAAAACCTATCCTTTGTGTTAAACCAAGTTACCCTCTATATATGTGCTAAATTTTATTGTAATCGATTCAGTATTATGAAAAAAAGTATATGTGTACAAATTTTTACTAAAATTTTTTAGGTACCTATACGTTTTTTTTTGTACATCACGGCGAACGAAAAATATGACATGCTTATTTATTTTAGATAATTTTATCAAACGCTGTTTAAAAAAATATACTTATGTAAATAGAAATAGAAATTATGTGATATTATACATATTATAATGTGCAAAAGCATTTATTTATTTATTACATGCATTTAAATGCAAATAAGCTATAGACATGCCGTTTTGAAACTATTTATATTTTATTACTTCTAGTTGGAATAACTATCATAACGTGATTATAATATTATGAAAATATCTTCTAATTTTAGTATTTTGTTGTGTTTGATTGTACCCGAGTATTATTTAGAAATTAAAGATTTGTACAGATTTTAACTCTCGCTGCATAGCGTGCGAAACTTCGGGATAATAATATCACTACATACCTAGTATAAAACAAAGTCGCTTTCTCTGTCCCTCGGATTTTGATGCGGTTTTTTTTAAATAGATAGAGTGATTCAAAAGAAAGGTTTTAGTATATGATTTATTTGGTTTTCAAAGCGGGCGGTAAGCTAATAATGAATAAATCGCGTTTAAAATCCGTTAAAATCTTTAATTTCTAAGCTTCTAATTATTTGTCAATGCCTTGACTACATCATAAATCATAGTTATACCATTTTTATCTTTCTGCAGGTATTTAAGTCGTCCCTAGATGACATGCGTTATAATTAAAAAAAAAATCAAAGTATGCAATCAAAAGATACAGCCGCTTATGTTGCAAATTGTCGTAAATTTTTACATTCGTAAGGGAATCAAACCTACAGGGCACTTCCCGTGAACACAGAGTCTTGAAATTTGATAAATAGCAACGTCTTATAGCACAGATAAAGGAAAAATTGTTAAAATCATAAATTTAAAGTTCTAATATGTTAGAACTAGTTCTAATATGTTAGAACTAACTACAAACTAGAACTAGGTATGCCTACTAAAAAAATTGGTTCGTTCGGAGCCCTCGGTGCGCGAGTCTGACTCGCACCTGGCCGGTCTTTTATATTATTTTTTTCATTGTGTTTATTACATTTATTTTATCCTTCTCAAAGGGCTCAACGATAGAATAATAAAAGTACTTCGTTTATTTACTTGTAAATGAATTAAAACATAAATTATTATTTATTTCAATACAGGGCAGTTCCAGAGTCACGTTTTAAACCAAAACATCGGATTGGGAGAGCAGAAGTTGCAGGATATCGCAAGTCCTGTCTGCGCATGCGTGAAGGTGTATATAACGGTGCATTTACATCAAACGAGCGAATGCTCATTCAAACCATGTCAAATTATACTAGTGTAAACAGGCGTAGAGCATTATTTTGTTATTCTGTGTCTGGATGTTAATTATCTATATCAGTAATTATTTAAAATTATATATGTATATGTATGTTTATCAGCCATCTGGTTTCCATAACACAAGCGAAAGCTTAGTATGGGATCAGATCGTGCCGTGCGTGAAAATTGTCCTGAAATATTTATTTATTTATTCGTAGTGCGTTCTAAAAGATTCTATGCAATGTTCTAATACTGAACAACACTGAATACGAGTTTTCGTTTACACTAAGATCACCACAGAAGATCACGAAAGAATGCTCTTGCTCTAGTTCTAGCTCTCTCTTATTCGTTGTTTATTAAATTTAGAGTAGATAAATAGATACTATTTTGGTTAGTTACAGTAGTTTTTTTAAACAAATACTAAATAGATCCTTCGAGAAATTACAGTTTTCTGTATTTTAAAAACCGGTAAAGGTTATTTAAGATAAATCATACGTGAATGCTGTTGATAGGCCAGAGTCGTGCTCCACAGTCGCTAGACTAAGGTTGAATACGTCATAAGCTAACTAGAACAAGTAGACCTGACTTTTCCTGAATTAAAATATACTAAGTATGAAATAAGTTTATATCATAGCATAAAACAAAGTCGCTTTCTCTATCCCTATATGCTTATATCTTTAAAACCACGCAACGGACTTTGATGCGGTTTTTTAATAGATAGAGTGTTTGAAGAGGAAGGTTTATATGAATAATTAATTTGGTTTTAGACACAGCAGGCGAAGCAGCGGGCGGAAAGCTAGTTATGTATATAATAGAAAAGTAACTATCATTGTGACTTTTTTGTAATTAGATATTTAAGATTTTTAACGCTATTTATTCGTTGTATTAATTATTATTACATTTTTAGTAAAGCGTACGATGTTTTTAATGAAGTAATTTCAAGCATATAATTAAAAAAAGAGTAGCGTATTATTAAATTTTTAACCAATATCACGAAAAATATTGAATTAATTATTGATATAACAGTGACATTACAATAGCAGAAATAAAATTAGCTAATATCCAAATCCATTGAAACGTAAAATACTAACTAATATATTATAGTATTAATTTTTAAGTGTCAAATTTTCACATACAAAACTTTTTTTTTAATAATATTATTTTATGATCCACTTTCGTTGCTGACCATACAATTCTCAACAGATGCGACCAGTATTGTCGTTAACAATACATATTGTTATACAATTTGGACGTTTACTATCAATTAAATATTATTTATGGATATAGTGAAAGTTGGCACCTTATTTGACTATGCTGCTCTACAGATATTATGATTCTTAATAGTACAGTCAGCATAAATAGTATGTGTTTTATTTATTTGTTATCGTATGTTCTTTGATTTTATAAAAATTAGGTCTATACTAGGTCATAATTTCTTTATTTTTATAATATAGTAATAGTGGACTCTAATTTAAACTAGATAGTATAATTATTATTAGGTGCCTATATGAAAGGAATATCTAGTATTAAATGACATTCAATACAAAAATAACTTGCAGAGGTAATTTTTCACATTACACAATATGTAAAATTTTACTAGAACATACATTGTATATTTTTTTAGAAAAAAATATTTGAACACGAGGCGGGATTTGAACCCGATTTATTTCGTACCTCGAATTATATAATTTATAAGCTTTTCATTTATAAATGTTGTTACGGATACTTCGCTGAAATTATTTGAAAATCTATTTCTTGTTTAAAAAAAACAATATCCTCCCATCATTATTTATTTAAAAAAATAAAGTTTAAATGAACAATAGGTAACAAATGTAAACGTGTCGCAATTTTGGTTATTTGCTCTCACGAATAGCAATTGTTTTGTGGAATCTCATTTATTTCGACTGTACACTGTGTAATAAAATATTCATTTGAATTCCAATATGACTGATTTATATGATTTTTAAACGTAATATTTGTCAAACTAATGTATGGAGGAATGTTTCTTAAATTCCTTTAAACTATGGATTTTTTTTAATTAAAAAAAATATTTTATTTTGCTCTACATTTTATTGTGTCTAAAATTATTTTATTAATTATTTTTATTTTTAAAATGGATTCAATTCAATCACTCATTCAAGCTTCAAAAGTTGTAGATAATTTTTATTACATTTCATAGAGCTCCAGCTATTTTTTTCTAAATTATTATTTCTGTCGATTGGATTTACGGTTAATTATTTATTAATAAAATATAAAATACATTTCTTGACCATATTTTAAGAGTCGTATACAGATAATTAATAAATATAGCCTATACATGATAAAATGTTTAGAAACTGCATAACACTTGGTTTATAAATGTTAATGAATTTGTATCCTTCTCCATTGAGCAATGGATGTTTGTACAGATTAAAATTAACCTCTTATTCCATAGATAATTCATAATTTTGATTACTTGTAACAGATTTATTGGTGATAGTTTACCATTGTAATATTTATATGTGTTTATTTTTAAATACGATATTGTTTGGTTCCAATTTTGACAGTTTAAAGAACCGTTCGGAAATTATAAGTCCTTGACATATTTTCAGTGTTTTATATTTATTAAAATATTATTTAATCAAACGTTAAATAGGTATTATTCGTGTTAAAATTATTCCTGGCCAGTAAATCAAAATAAAAATTCTAAAATTTTCTAATAAATCAAAAATCACTATATATTTTCATGTATCTAACTATTAGAAATGAATTCAAACTACTTACTGTTATTAAAATATTTTTAAAACACAATCACCACAGATCACATAAAAATCTGTACAAGATCCTTTCGATTAAAAAAAAAACCACACACGCGATTGTCAAGTTTCGCGCGCAAAACTGAACTGTGTTCGCGCCAATACAGATTATATATGTGATCCTATTCTATTATTTCTGACTTAGGATGTGCAGGAGGGGAGATATTTCCGGGTTTTTTTAATCTTTTTCTTTGCGATCGTGCGCTATAAAGGGCATAGTGTAATGCGTTTTTTAGGTTTTCACAATTTAGTGGGGCGTTTATGTTAATTTTGAAAAACGTTTTTTGACGTTCTGCATTTTTTTATTTATTTTGACACTGCTTAAAGAATTATTATATATCTTATATATAAAAATGAATCGCAAAATGTGTTGGTAAGCGCATAACTCGAGAACGGCTGAACCGATTTCGATAATTCTTTTTTTATTATATTCCTGGAAGTACGAGGCTGGTTTTTATGTAGGGAAAACGTAAATATGTACCACGGGCAAAGCCGGGGCGGACCGCTAGTATATTATATAAATGATTATATATTGTAGTAGTAACGTATGTTCTTATATTTAAATTATATTTGTATGGAAAAATAATACGTTTTTCTTGTGTGTCGCAAATTTAAGGTGCTTTTGTCTATTTATGTAAACAGATATTTCAGAGTTTTGAAATTGCTAATTCTTTTCGTGACATTCATACGCAAAACAAATTGACTGCAATAAAATATGAAAAGAGAGTATTTAAATATTTTTCTCTGAAATAACTAAGTAACATGGTTTATGTAAGCGACCTTGTTAGGTTGCGAAGTTTTTTCTAATATAGAGCTGAAGAGTTTGTTTGTTTGAACGCTCTTATCTCTGGAACTGAACTGATTTCGAAAATTCTTTCACTTAATGTATTGTAGGCTATGTACCATGTACCACGGGTAAAGCCGGGGCGGATTACTAATGAGATTATAAAATGACTCGTCGGTCCTCCCGACTCTGCCCAATTTGACCCGAATTAAATAAAATAATATTATAGTTAGGGAATAATGTAGCTATCTACAAGTCAGTTTTTAAGTAAATAAAATTAAATATTTTGTACTTCTTAGTCTTACCTACTTCCTCCTTCATACTACATATTACTCCGCACATTAGGTTGCCTGGAAGATATCACTCTTAAGTGATAAAGCCGCCGGTCTGCTGGACTAGTTATAATTTTAATTTTAAGGATTTATCTGTATACACAGTAAAAGTTTTAAACTTTACTGTGCACAGTTTATCTGTGCACAGTAAAGTTTAAAAAAAAGTGTAAAGAAATAAAATAAATAAATACTAATCTTTCGTTTTTATTACCTACCAATTATTATAAGTAGAACTGTACTCATTTTTACTTTCAAGTGAGTTTACATTAAGTCTCATAGTGATATCGTAACGTATAAAATGAAGAAGGTAATAACAACTATGTTATAACTTAAGAGATGCATCTACTTAATCTAAGTATAATAATGTATTACATTAGTAACACTGTATAATTACGTATACATTATGTAATTCTTATGTAGATAAGTAATATAAATCATATAGTTTTTTAGATTGGATAATAAGATAAAATAAATTGCGTGCGTTTTTTAATTCAGTTTACAAAGATACAAATGAAAGTGTAAAAATAGAAGTTGAAATTATTGTTTTATTTGTTTTATTGGAAGATGTTTGTTCTTCTTTTACACAAAAAATTAATTGCCAGAAAGAAGCGGGTTCGAATTTTTATTGAAACATTAAAAATAGTGTATGCAGTTTGAAGCAATAAAATCCTTCAAATTAGACCTTATCATTTTCCTATACCCATATCCTTGACTAGCTCTCCGCGGTGTCACAAGCTCAGCTCCGCTCCTGTTGGTCTTAGCGTGATGATATATAGCCTAAGCCTTCCTCGATAAATGGGCTATCTAACACGGAAAGAATTTTTCAAATCGGACCAATAGTTCTTAAGATTAGCGCGTTTAAACAAACAAACTCTTCAGCTTTATAATATTAGTACCTATAGAATATAGATATAGAATCAATTAAATTTTCTAATTAAAATAAAAAAAACACCATATACGTATCAATAAATTTTAATTCATAACATATTTATAAAAAATCGCATATTAAGGTTACTGAAAATCCTTAAATTAAGCAATTGATTCGAACCTGTGACCTTTCACACAGATCGAACCGTGACAACGTTCGCACGCTTGTAATTGTATCATCGTCGTGACTCTTGTTAATATAAAAACTGTACAAAAATGTGGAGGTTACTTCACCTAACTGGATAATAGAGCCAATAAATGATGGTTCTGAAAAGTGTAAATCATCATATTTTATCGATCCAATAAATGATGTTTTCAAAATTGTAATGCATCATTTACTGGGTCGGGTTATACGGGTGTCTTTTGCTCGTTTGTTCTAACAGGTTTATATATTTTATCAAGTACATATAGATAATGTGTTTGTCAATAGTATTATTGACAAAATATACACCCTAGAAATTGTAGTATCGCTATCTATGACTGAAGTTAATTAAAAAATAAGATACAAAAATGTTACTTCATCTAACTAGATAATAGAGCCAATAAATATGTTTTGAAAATTGTAATGCATCATTTATTGGGTCGGGTTATAATCGTTTTAGGAGTGCCTATTGCTCGTTTTTTCTAGAAAGTTTATGATAACATTTAATTTGCAACCTAAAAATGTATTGCTATGAAAATGTAGAGGTCACTTTACTTTACTAGATAATCGAATCAATAAATGATGCTTCGGAAAATTGTAATGCATCATTTATTAGGTCGGGTTATACGCATATCAGAGTACAGGAGGAGGAGAATAATAATATATATATTTTATCAAGTGTATATAAGTGTACTATATGCAGTTTTATTGAAAATAATCGCACATTCGTAATTCTAACATCGTCGTTACTCTAGTTATTAGAAAAAACGATACAAAAACGAAAAGAATTGGATTTCACTTAAGTATCTATTAAAATTATAATATAATTAATCAATAAAACATCATTTATTGGATTGGGTTGTTGAACAGCGCTTTTTAAGATTTTGGGTAATTATTATCGTTTATTTTTAGCCTGCATGTTAAATGGCACGCATATCTTCTTTATATATAAAAATGAATCGCAAAATGTGTTGGTAAGCGCATAACTCGAGAACGGCTGAACCGATTTCGATAATTCTTTTTTTATTATATTCCTTGAAGTACGAGGATGGTTTTTATGTAGAGAAAACGTAAATATGTACCACGGGCGAAGCCCGGGCGGACCGCTAGTTTATTATATTTTCGATTTTATAATTAAATATTTTTAACAAATACTTAACTAGGTTCTAAAGTTACTAAAAAGAGCGTATGTGTCCAGCACATATGTAAGAAGTGAAACTTTGGAAAGATTCAAAGATACCAAAATCGTCACTACTCCATGACGTGACGGTATTACCATGACGCGACCTTGAAATTACTCTCAACGCGCGAACGAAGTTTCACTTCAAAATTACATAGGTATATTAAACACGCTACAATCAGTTTTGTATGCGACCATAAAATCAAATTACTCATAAACCTAAGCATAAGGCATTAAACCTAGGAAATAAAATAATCCAAAAGTGCACGCCTCATAATTTTTTTTTAATAAATATTTATTAATTATTATTTTTGTTTATTTAATAACAATTAAACCACATCGAATCAGACCCTGAAAAATGAAAGGGTTCTATTCCTGAGCATACTCAAGCGTAAGAGAAAAAAAAAGACTCGATTAGTAAAGTATTTCGGTCGCTATCGTGTTAACAAGAAAAAGGATCCGCACATACAGACACACGGACGTCCAAGACAGAACTTTTTTAAACTGTTTTTTAACTAGTTTAAATAACAAAAATGACATCAAAAATATCATGAACGTTAAAAATAGTGTTTTTTCTTAATATGTGTGTGTATGTATTATCTTACAAGTGCAATGTATGATACATAAAGACATTTTAAGTTTGAAAAATCAGATGTTTTGCGCGAAGTGACAGTAGTACCCACCTCAACGCTTCGCTTATGAGGCGTGCAATTGATGGAAACTCAGATATTATTTACTACACTGCAATCGTGTTATTTGTTTATTGATTCTTATCTTTACAGGGTGTCTCACCGTTGGTATACTAAACTCAAAGGAGGTTATAGTTTTGCATACGCTGGGTACGTAAAAAATACTTATTAAATTCCAGACGCATTTTTTTTCAAATAGATGAATTCTTAAAACTCTATGTGTAGACCCCTAACCCTAATAATAGTAGTAGTATAACGCGAATCATGTAAAAAGTACGCTGGATGAAAGTGATGGGGTGTGTTTTGGCATGTATCGAATTTAGCACGAAAGTTATTTGTTACTTATTTTATTTTTGAAGTAGGCTCTCGAGTCGTGGCTTCGCAACTACATACCTATTTGTTATTCTTATACCACCTAATAACACCAAATAAACCAATAAATCGCCAATGCGCAGCTTAACCGTCAGCGTTCTTTTTACATGACGCGTCTAATTTCATATCGTCGCTACGATTTTGGGACGTGGCTACGGCGTAGCAGATAGACTATCCCTCGTAGCGAGTAAATTTGATACTTTTTTTTTATATGCTACGAAATACCTTTCTACCTTACACGCTACGAATTAAGAATTGTCTCTGTAGAATGTTCCTGTTAAAAATATACACAAAGTGAATTTAGGATAAAAAGAAACTCAGAAATAGTTAATTATGAACTACATATATATTATGTTAATCCATTTTTAATTGAAGTGTAAGGGCGATTTAATTTTTTTTCGCATTTATCATATAAGTATTTTTAAATGAAGAATATAAAAAATGTAGATTAATATTTAAACGAGTGATTAATTTCACAGAGTAATTTAGTATTTACAATAAATATAAAAATTATGTGTTTGTTTTACCATTGCTTACGTATGATTAAGGGAATGATCATAAATCGACACTATAGGCACTGTTTATTATGTTTGCATTTTAATAAAATACAATTAAAATTCTACAAGCAAAGTGACTTTACATGTAGCTTATCAATGATGTCTGTTTATTTATATCTTTATATTTTTATAAAATACTAGCTTTAACACGCGGTTTTGCTCGAGACTTGGAAATTTAATATATTCTCGAAATCATTTGAAAATACACAAAAAATGTTGTGTGGTTTTATGAAACCACGGTAAAGTGAAACTGTTCGAGCGGTTCCGAACACTGCTTTGTGTAGCGCATGTCGCGTGTCGGTCGCGATACACGCGACATGCGCTACACAGACCAAAAAGTTTGAGACGATGTAATAAAAGTTTCACTTTAAAAATCATTAAAATCGGTACAGCCGTTGAGGAGAAGTTCACTTACAAAATATATAAGCAGAAGACATATACCTAATATGCCTACGACTTCGTCTGCATTAATTATGTTTTTGTTTGCAACACAAAGTAATATACATATTCTTATATATAAAAATGAATCGCAAAATGTGTTGGTAAGCGCATAACTCGAGAACAGCTGAACCGATTTCGATAATTCTTTTTATATTATATTCCTTGAAGTACGAGGATGGTTCTTATGTAGAGAAAACGTAAACATGTACCACGGGCGACGCCGGGGCGAACCGCTAGTTGTTAATATATCTTTTAGAATACGCTATCCCAAAGAAAAGTTCATTCTACGTAAGTCCATCTCTTTTCCAGATAAGACTCTTAAGCATATTTTTTAAAGTTTTGTGCTACAAATAAATATATCCTGGCTTTATATTTTTCTAGATAAGCGAAGCCGTTGGATAAAGTTAACTATATTATTCTAGCTATACAATATTCAAGTAAAAACGATAAACAAGACATAGTTTATTTGTATAGATAAGTGAAATAGTCATAGAAATTCTTGCAATATAAATTATTGTAAAGGTTGAATATTATTGACTATTACTAATATAATAATGGCATAATTAATTATATATCCTGTTATTATCAGTTTAACGATTAACTGATGAAATAAATAAATATTTTACGATTACATTTTTCATATAATACCTACTCATGGTGGTAGGGAAGTTATTTAAATACATATAATTTTATTGCAATAAATATTTATATTATTGAAGTGAAACTTCTTTATCGGGGTTGGAAAAAAAATTAGTGTAACATTTTTTCGTTACGCTTGACATTTTTCCGTTACGCGCCATCTTTTTCTTATCCCTACCACGCGTGATTCGACGTATTTCTGTAAAGTTGCATATAGTAAATTATTTTTTGAAAAATAAAGTCATAAAGAAGTTTCACTTCTTACGTGTGAACACTAGTACACGCACACATTTTTATCTATTTTTAATAGAGACACATATAAAATTTTCCTTTATGCTATTTAAATAAATAAAAATTGGCTAATAAATAAATCGAAAAAAAATCGTGTTAAAAATCCGTTACAAGTCTTTGTTTTCTAAATGTATAATACTCACGTAAAATTATACACAATAAATTATTTTATCTGTTTTTCTTTTCCACGGAACCTTAAAACCACTGTTTACCTTCTTAGTTTCGTTACTCTTATCAAAAGTTACAAAAATAGCATTCATTGATGCAATATAAGCCCATTCGTTTCGGTAAATTAATTCCCTATATGTAGAACACAAACACACAAAATTGTGCCAGCAGTTATGTTATAATTACATATCCAAATGCATAATTTGAAGTTTATTGTTTTATTATGTTTATTGTGTTTCAAAAGAAAGATAAATAAAAATGATTTCATCAAAAGTTTGACGTGATTTTGACATATTTTCAGTGAATGAATGAATAATTCACGCTTTTTTAACTCATCACTACATAGTATAAAACAAAGTCGCTTTCTGTGCCCCTATTCTATGTCCCTTTGTATGCTTAAATCTTTAAAATTACGAAACGGATTTTCATGCGGTTTTTTTAATAAATAGGTATAGGTATTCAATAGGAAGGTTTTAGTATATAATTTATTGGGTTTGAGACAAGGCGGGCGAAGCTGCGGACAGTAAGCTAGTGCATACTCAACTCAATATTTATATAATAATATACATTTGACTGGAAATTTTTAAGTCTCAGAAACTTTCGAAGGTATTTCTATGAAATTCCACGTAATACAAGGGAAATTTAATTAATATTAATAAAACTATTTCATGAAGCAAAAACTCTGCAGCATTTGTCATCTACCAAACGTCTACCAATAAGCATTTGGCCAGCTGCAGCGTTCTGGGTAATATTATTATAATAATTTATTATAATAGCAATTATAGTAATAATTATAGTAATAGGTAAGTAACTCTAGAGTCTAGAGAACGACCTAAGATTTATTTCTCAGCATGTTGAGATTTTATAACGAAAAATCTACAACAAATGATTAGCCAATACAAATTTATGATATAACAATAGTAAACACAAAAACACACAAAATATTGTTTTCGTAGTGATTGTATGAATGGTTAATATTATAAATAAATATAATTACTAACGTAATAATTACTGTGTATTGTCAATATATACTCTGTGGCTATTGTGGATGAAAATTAAAAAAAAAAGCGTTTTGGCGCCAATAAACAATGACATGTCAAGGAATAAGTTTTTATGCAATGGCGATTGGAATTTAATGATGTAATAACTTAATTAGTGAAGGTACTTTAACGTGACTTATTAGGAAATGTGTAATTATTGTTTAGGAGATTAAAATGTATGTAGTTAATGTTTTAAGTAACGTTTTTCTTTGATACGTCATTATTTTTAGGTTGCTCTGTTTGTTAAAAACTCACTAGCTATTTATTTCTTTTCTAGTTTACAGTAAAAAAACGGTTCCAAAAAGAATAATGGCGTTTACTATTAAAATTTTTAAGAGAATTTTAAGGATATATACAAATAACAATTTTTACAATTACCACCTATGTATTATATGTAAGAAATAAGACACCCCTTTTATGAATGTAAACAAACTTAATTATCAACATTTATTGAGTTCTTCCCCCACTAAATAAAATAGATTTATGTACTTAAAAAAAGATAATTTTTTGTCCCCATACCCCCCTCTGGGCCATGGGCCACAACTAATTGACCAGTGACATAACACCATCCTACCTTATGTCATTACATGTTCACCTCGCACCTAATGATGTGATATAATCGAATGCGACAAATTGATATTTAATTTATTGTTGGCTGATCGATTTTGATCAGGTTATGCAAGAGGGTAATATTTCAATTATGGGAAAATTGCTTTTTTAACTTTTATGTATGACATATTACATATATATCATTGATGATTTTACAAGTGAAGTAGAATATTATAACATTAACACATTCAGATTACGGTTCATTGACAGTTTACACTCAATTATTCTCCGTTTTTTTAATCACACTTTTATGAATTTTACTAGCAACAGTGCCGAATTAATTTCTTTACGACAATATCTGAATAAAAATATAAGATTTGTTTTTGTTTTTCATTTATATTTGTACATAGCTATGTATATTGAAAAAAACTTGTTTAGATTTATCTTCATAAGAAGGAAACAAAATAAAATGAAAATGAAACAAACGTATTTTTACTTGACCATTGGAATTATAAATTTTGTCTAGGTTAATAAATTGAGGCTTAATAATTGGTTGTACATTTTTTTGAACAGTCGTACAAATACTTTTTATTGCTCAGTGAAAATAATAAAAAAGGGGAATATTTTTTTATTTGGTATTTCATTTTAAATTTGAAAATATTCTCGATTATTTAAACAATGAAACATCTTGCATACCACCATCCACAAGCATTGTCCCCGACCTACAGCAACAAAAACCGAAACCTCATGTCATCAGGCACCTTAACCTTGTGTCACACTAAGGTCAAATAGCTTTGACCAATGGTAGAGCTTTTGATCATACACTATTGTAATAAGTGACATATATTTTGAAATATAGCTCGGAAAGTAGATTTTCCGAAATTTTATTGTATATTTGATTTCTATGGTTTGAAATTTTTGGTATTGCATGAAATAAAAAAAAATTGTAGATTTTAAAAATTTTAAGAACTGTTCTCAAAGTGCCACCTGAAACAGAGAAGCTCTGAAAATCTGCTTTTCAGATGCAGCGTATGCTTTCTGTACCAACTGTTTTTAGTACCTAAAATTTTAGAATTTTTTTATTGTCGATAGGGAAGCGCTTGACCAGATTGTGACCTAAGATGGTACGTGCTTCCCTAGAAGGTATCTTTCCCTAGAAGGGTTCACTCTACGCTTGAAGACCCCCATATTGTAGGTACTCGTCGGGGAACACAGATTCAGGAAGCATGTTCCAGTCCCTCGCGGCTCGGTTAAAAATGTGGAACAATAAAATTTTTTTACTTAATTTTTGTCCTTTTTAGTCTTAAGCTTAGGTGATCACTGATCATGAATACCTAAATGATTTCTTTCTATCTTAGTTGGAACATTTTATTAAAAACTAGCGGTCCGCCCCGGCTTCGCCCGTGGTACATATTTACGTTATCTCTACATAAAAACCATCCTCGTACTTCAAGGAATATAATAAAAAAAGAATTATCGAAATCGGTTCAGCCGTTCTCGAGTTATGCGCTTACCAACACATTTTGCGATTCATTTTTATATATAAGAAGATTGATTGGCTTCGTGAAATCTCTTCCCAAGTATAGTATCCTGGTACAATGTTTTGAGTTACCGGGACAGTTTGTAAACCAGGGGCGTGGCTAGGGCGTGGTTTATGTGTACCATCTCTATACTCTTCTCTGCTATCTCATTCATGTTTATTTTTGACGTACGGTAGGTAATTATTAATATTGGCCCTGTTATTTTCTGAATATAAATTAAATAAAATGAATTAATATGAAGAAAAAAAAGAGCAGGTGTGTCGAGCACACGTTTCAGAAGTGAAACTTCTTTGGCAAGATTTAAAGATACCAAAATCGTCGCTTTACATGACGTGACGGTATTGCCATGACGCGACCTTGAAATTTTACTCTAACCGCACCTAAAGAAGTTTCACTTCCGTCACCATTTGAATCTTCAATAAACAAAATCAACAAGAGAAGCCGCGTGCAAAGCCTCCATACAAACGAAATTACATTTCATCTGTGTCGTATATGTTACGGTAAATGAGTCAAATCTGTCTTTGTATTCAATCCCAAGGAAATTAGGAAATGGATGTAATTCCTTAAAACTCTCGTGATATATATTTATCATATTTTCTTGGATGTTTCTTATTTTAGAAGGATCTTACCTGAAAGAAAACGTTAAGAAATTTGCGCCTAAAATTAAAAAAAATGCGAACACAACCGCTATTTATACTACACTGGTATATATTTTATTTATTTGGATACATTGACAGATCGCACAGACATCATTCCTTGATAATAAATACAAAGTAATAATATTCTAATGCTTGACCCTATTATAGATGTACACAGCATTATAAGAAAAACTAAAGATAAATGTAGTCAATGAGGATGGTTTATACAACTATGTAACAATTTGTGCGAAGACAGGACAACGTTTATCAGGTCAGCTAGTTGTAAATATTTTTTAGGAGTTGCACAATTCCTACATTACCTAATTTAATACATTCCCGGTAACATATAGGTACACTATTGCACGCATGCGCAGACAGGACTTGCGATATCCTGTAACTTCTGCTCTCCCAATACTATGTTTTGGTTTAAAACGTGACGTCAGTTTATGTACTAGATTTCCGCCCGGAAATTCCCGTTCCTTTGGGATTTCCGGGATAAAAAGTAGCCTACGTTCTGTTCTGGGTATTTAGCTATCAACATACCAAATTATAACAGGCACTATGTCTTAAGGAGTGGAAAGCGTTGATTGACTATAGCACTGGTCTTGTACCTAGTTTAGTCGACCGTCGTCTCTTTATATTGTGTGACTATTTATAGCGTGTGTATAAATAAAGGTTAATTCACTGCATTTCTATTTCTTCATTTTATTTCATTGTAATCGGTTCCATAGTTTTTTACATGAAAGAATAACATACATCCATCCATCCATTGATCCATACTTACCTTTCGCGTTTATAATATTAGTAGGATATCGGACATTCAGAATAACTTAATATTATATACAACTGCACGCAAGCGCAGACAGGACTTACGATATCCTGTATCTTCTGCTCTCCCAATCCGATGTTTTGGTTTAAAACGTGACTCTACTCTATGTATGCCTACCATTCACATCTAATTGTATTTTTTTAACTCAAACATTTATTTATTCAATTAGACTTCTTCTAGAAGCACTTTTGAATCGTCATTACTTACGTATTTTTATAACATTTACCACCGATTCGGAAAGCAATATATATGGAGAAGAACCGGCAAGAAACTCCATAGTTGCATTATCAAGTACTATTGTTAATGGGCTTGTTTTCGGTTTGATGCGCGGTTCGTAAAGTATTTTTTATACAGGGATTTTTTAGCTTAGAATACATATTATATAAACTGAGGTAGAAGCGGTATACGCGTAAAAACACCTTCCGTTTGAAGTCAGCTAATTAGCTGGGTTGCGTGCTCTTTCTGCTAATGGTTAAATGATCAATTTTTTTTTTCATTTATAATTTCGATCTTTGTCTCGCTACGGAGTACGTGAATAATATTGCTATGTTTGTTTGTGTAGAATGTTTATATGTAGATAACGCGAAACGGCTTTAACTGCAAGTTTGTTTACATCTTTCACTTATATACGCTTATTCGTCAATTTATTTAATAATACTAGCGGCCCGCCCCGGCTTCGCCCGTGGTACATATGAAAAATAGATGTTGGCCGATTCTCAGACTTACCCGATATGCACAGAAAATTTCATGAGAATCGGTCCACCCGTTTCGGAGGAGTATGCAGACTAACATTGTGACACGAGAATTTTATATATACAGGTAAATTAGCTTGGAGAAATTTTTGCATATGTAGTGGTGTGTATATTACTCAGATCTTAGAGCGCGTTTCCACTATATCGTTCTGGCCTATACAAAAATGTTTCGATATCCTAACATTACTATTTAACTTTATACTTATTCCTAGCAACACTTTTGTTTTCAATAAAAACAAGTTTTTATTTGAAAGAAAATGGTTTTGACTTTATAAAAAAAAATATATCATTCAATTTTACGTCCTTGAGCAAACGACAAGGCGACTACCGTGAAACAATAAAATATCGTGTCCATAATAATTTGTTTCATAATTAATATTTGACCATAATAATTACGAAACAAAACAAATAAATAAATCGTCACTTGATAGTGGAAAGTGGAAACACGCACAAAACCAGAATAAACCAGTTTACGCTGTCCGCAGGTGCCACGTGCAGTCGTTTGGTAGCGTTAGAACATAAAGCACATTTCATTCAAAAATTATAATTATTATGTACGTAGTTTAATTGATAAATTTTGTATTTGTTGATTGTTGTTATTATTTGTTATTATTGTTATAATATTTGTTGAAGTGAATTACATGTCCCGCAGCCGGAGGCCCCAAATGAAAACTCAGATGTACTTAAAAACTACATTTAATAGCTAAAATGAGACTTTTACACCCATGTCTGCACGATGCAGACCGGAGTTAAAGAATGAATTTATACAGTTTAATAATTATAAAGACGTAAGCTTGGATGCTATAAGGGAAATCGCATCCACATTCTATTCCCGTGCGAACGGCGTATTCAGCAGTTTTGTATGAAGGCAGGGCCATAACTAGTGTTTAATTTGTGTGTAAGTGTTGTAACTTTATATTGTTAATTCAATATGGCTCTTTAAACTTTAAATGTCGTTTCTTTTTCAGGTTAGTAAATTTTTCATTTTAGTAACATTGTTAATGTAAAAGTTATATGTATGTTAAATGTGCAAATATTAAAATAAAGTCTCATCTTTTTCAGAGGAGAAACACATATAGTTTAATTTAAAATCCCTTATATATACAGGGTTACTTGTAAAACACCGGCAACCTCGCAGGACAAGATAGCTAACATCATAAGTAACAACATTTCGACTTTTGATAATTTGTTAGATTTTATTTTCATACAAAAATAAATATTCATTTAATTTTCCGTCTGAATATTATAAACTCTACGCCTCCCAAAAATTACGTAAACAAAAAGCGAACGAGAGGGGGAAGGGGGCGTCGCGTCGTCCATCCGATAATTAATAGAACATAGACTTACAAATGTAAGGAGAGTACAATAAAAGTTTAAAAAATCATTTAAAAATAATTTATTGCGTTATGCCAAAAGTCGTAGAACAAATGTTGTTATTTATGATGTTAGCTATCTTGTCCTGCGAGGTTGCTGGTGTTTTACAAGTAACCCTGTATAAAATAAAAACTAAAAATAAAATGTTGTTTTATTTTATTTGCTGACCATACACTACTACAAACGCAAAAATTTCTCCAAGCTAATTTACCTGTAAGAAGATGTCTATTCTTAGGTGTAGTGAATGCTATTCTTTATTTCGGAAATTCACAGTAACATATAACGGTAACATTAAACGAACATAGAGAGAACATCTTTTAGTGTAAACGAAAACATGTATTCAGTGTTGTTCGGTATTAGAACATTGAATAGAATCTTTTCGAACGCACTAAGAACAACGAAAGAATACACCTGTTTACACTACACTAAAATAATTTGACATAGTGGGGTTAGAATGAGCATTCGCTCGTTTGATGTAAATGCTCTGTTATAGACAACTTCACGCATGCGCAGACAGGACTTGCGATATCCTGTGACTTCTGCTCTCCCAATCCGATGTTTTGGTTTAAAACGTGACTCTGGATGCCCTTAAAGAAATCTATACTAATATTATAAAGCTGAAGAGTTTGTTTGTTTGTTTGAACGCGCTAATCTCAAGAACTTTTGCGCGGAGCGCAGCTAGATACCAAAATAGTCGCCTTACTCCATGACGTGACGGTATTGCCATGCAATCTTGAAATTTTAATCTCAACGCGCCTAAAGAAGTTTCACTTTCAATATACCTACTATTGACAGTGATAGAATCAGAAAGTAGCCCTTAATATTATAATCGAGTGTTGCCAACAAAGGATATATTCAAATAGTCAATGTAAATCGGGAATATAATAACTTTCATATTGTAACACATGTAGAATCGATAAATTCGTTTTGAATTCATATGAGTAAAAACTGGCGAGTGGCGAACAAACAACATTTCTCTTTCTATAATATTAGTATTTGCTATTTTAGAGATACATAGGCAAAGAGTATTTCTTTGCTAAAAAGCTCGGTTTCACACTCGGAAAAACTAAATAACTTTCAACTTTGAGAGGTTAGTTAAAAATAAACTAACCAATGATTTTAATGTGGATTTTTATTATTTTCATTATAATTTTCATCTAAATAGGTTGTGGGTTTCAGCCGTGAAACATGATATTATCCAGGCAGACAGACCGACTTTCGCATTTTTAATATATGTATATATATTAGTGTGAACATCACTCAAGAAAATTATAGCTTATGGATAGTCAAAATTGCTTCAAAATTGGTTCAATAGTTTCCGATTATTCCGATCCTTACAAACTATCCTACCTAAGTAGTAAGTATTTGAAAACTTGAGTACTTTTACTTTTGTATTATTATGAGTTTTATAAAAAAGCTGAAAAAAACTAAAAACTATTTATTATATTTATTATATTACCTACACAATACATTTCGGTGGTCATTTTTATTAAAGAACACCTGACAAGGATAACTAGTACCTATCTATTACAATAACCCAATTCAATATAATAGTACAATCATCAAATCTTAAATAAATATCGATCAAAACATTCCTATACTTAGCCTTCTGTAAGAATGCCAAAAACTTCGCTTGAGAATGATCACACGACCTCTGGCTGTCAATCACGCATCTATACATACCATCATTATATATTCCATTGAAAAGTTACATTTGGGGTTGCATTTTTTAGAGGACGCAATTTTATTTTTTTGATGTGTAGGGGGGTTCAGTGTGAAGCTATCACCAAGTTTGTGGGGTCGCCACCCTTGTCCCACGGCCGCCATCTTGAAAATTGCGGTTGATATGGTTCTTACGATATATCTCTTTAACTATTTATTTGATAAAAAAAAATTGATAAACAAACATTGTTTGTTGCAAATTAAATTCTCTACAACTTTGGTCCAGTAACTTTTTGTCGTAGAACTATAAATAAAAAAGTTATAAGCGAAAATGTTCAGAAATTAGAGATATTTATATTTTTCAATACAACTTTTTTTTATCATTTTACGAAGAAATGATATCAGACCATTATTGTAGACTGTTTTTTGAGGAACAACTTTTATGTACAACATTTTTTCATTAAGTAAATAGCTAAGATTTTACAGCGCTCCGAAGTGAGTACTATTTTTCAGTAGGTACTCTTAACTATACAGTATACATATATTATGTGTGTACTAATAATAATTTGTCATCAGTAATTGTTTTTAATATTTTTAATAATTAATAATTAATTTTGCAATATTATTAATAATTAATTATTGACTGAACTGACTTGAAGTCTGGAAGCGCGTTTTTTTTACGTCGAAAAGCAGGGCTGAAATGTTCTGCAGTGTGCTTCCATTGTTCTGGAGTCTGGGAAAAGAGCCAATAGCCATTATATGTATAGTTAGGAGTACTGAAAAATAGTACTCACTTCAGAGCGCTGTAAAACCTTAGCTATTGACGTAATGAAAAAATGTTGTATATAAAAGTTGTTCCTCGAAAAACAATCTACAAAAATGGTCTGATATCATTTCTTCGTAAAATGATAAAAAAAAGTTTTATTGAAAAATATAAAAAGCTCTAATTTCTGAACGTTTTCGCTTATAACTTTTTTATTTATAGTTCTTCGACAAAAAGTTACTGGACAAAAGTTGTAGAAAATTTAATTTGCAACAAATAATGCTAACAATTTTTTTTATCAGATAAATAGTTTAAGAGATATATCGTAAAAACCATTTCAAGCGCTATTTTCAAGATGGCGGCCGTGGGACAAGGGTGGCGACCCCACAAACTTGCTAAAACCAAGTTACCTCACTGACCCCCCCTACACATCAAAAACATAAAATTGCGTCCTCTAAAAAATGCAAGGTTAGGCCTAAAAAATGTAACATTTCAATGGAGTAATAGTAAATAGGATTTAATGTGTGAATAATACCTTGAAAGCTTCTGTTAAGTCTAGATATTTACAAGCGGAAGTATAGATTTTGGTTTTATAGTAATATCATTATAATATTATAAGAAAAAGGTGCAGATAGGTTACCAACACAACGTTCGATCTTTAAACGGCACACTAACACACACATGACTAAACATCAATAATTCAATATCATATTTATTGGACTTAGTCCATTGAAAAGTTACATTTGGGGTTGCGTTCGCTTAAACTTTTTTATTTATAGTTCTACGACAAAAAGTTACTAAATCAAAGTTGTAGAGAATTTAATTTGCAACTAATAATGTTAACATTGTTTTATTATCAGATAAATAGTTTAAGAGATATATCGTTAAAACCATTTCAACCGCTATTTTCAAGATGGCGGCCATGGGACAAGGGTGGCGACCCCACAAACTTGGTTTTAGCTTCACACTGACCCCCCCTACACATCAAAAAAATAAAATTGCGTCCTCTAAAAAACGCAAGGTCAGGCCTAAAAAATTTAAAATTTCAATAGACTAACTCTAACGTTGCTTTTCCACCAAAAATGTGCGAATATGTGTAGCGAGGATGTGTAGCGAAGAATGTGTAGCGAGGAATATGTTTGTAATTAACCAATCATATCGCTTCATTTAGTCGTTTGAAGCGTTTAGCGTTTACTATTGGTTATTTAACTCATTCCTCGCTACACATCCACGCACATTATTGGTGGAAAAGGGCCCTAAATCAAGTCAGAGAGCTTAAAAATTAAGCCACCCTGTAACAGATAAAATAAAAATATCAAACATTCAAATCTATCAAGTATCAAGAAAAGTTTATGTGTTTGTTTGGTTAAACGCGCTAATCTCAAGAACTACTGGTCCGATTTGAAAAATTCTTTCGGTGTTAGATAGCCCATTTATCGAGGAAGGCTACAGGCTATATATCATCACGCTAACACCAACAGTCGAAAAGCAATGCATGTAAAACCGCGGGACATAGCTAATCAAGATATACCGATACATTTCTATATGAATCACGGTTACGAAACAACAATGGCATAGATTACTCAAATTAATTACATATTGAACGCCTACAAACACCCACGGGTTTATTCTATTGTTATTCTACTGAATGCAAATATATTTAATGATTAAACTATGAAGAGAATGAACCTGTACTTTTTGAAGGTAATATTTAATTACGTTATTATTATTAAAATTGATGTAATTTTTAAGAGGTGTACTTTTGATGCGTTCGCTTTAAGAGGCCGTATTTATTTTTAGAGTGATTTTGACTTGTTTCTGTAATTCTTTAGGAGCTCGTTTAAAAAAACTAACTACTATGTTTTATGAAAGTAATGGAATAATTTAAAGTTCTCTAGAATTTTCGATTATACAGGGTGTCTCACCGTTGGTATACTAAGCTCAAAGGAGGTTATAGTTTTGCATACGCTGAGTACGTAAAAAATACTTATAAAATTCCAGACGCATTTTTTTTTCAAATAGATGAATTCTTAAAACTCTATGTGAACACCCATAACAGGCAACCCGCCCAACTTTACCACCAGCACGTGACCTATCGTTTAAGATTATGTTTTCATAGACAAAATGCCCACATTAGAGAAGCGGTATATGCCGGCTGCGCGAAGCTAGAGATGAAAACATGGATTTTCAGGAAAAAATTAGCAAAAATTTTTTGACGTAATTTTGTTATTTAAGTATTTTTTACGTGATCAGTGTATGCAAAACTACAAGTCCTTTCGCGCTTAGTATACCAATAGTGGGACACCCTGTATATACGGGAGCGCAAACGCTGTTACGCAGATCAAAAAAGTGCTTCTAGAAGTCTAATTGAATAAATAAATGTTTGAGTTTGATTCTAACACAAGAAATTACTATAAAAGCTAATAGCTGTTAGCTGATTGTTCGAAATCGCATCAAAATTGCTTCATCAGTTTTTGCGCATCAAACTATAAAAATAATTAAGTTTAATGATATGATCATAATAAATAAAAACCCTTTCGAATACGAGGTCGACGGACATTAACTTAGAATGTTGCAAAACTTAAAATGTCATAGGACTACTAGATTATATACCTACGTATATAAATCTTTACACTAGAACAAGATCATTACGTCTGTAGGTACGTTGATGCAAACTAACATTGTTATAATATAGAGTTATTTATATTTAGACAGACCATTTATTTAGTTGGAACGTTTCGAAATGACGTTCTAAATTCCATTATCATATAGGTATAGCAGATTTCATAATACAAAATCGTGCACTAAAAGGTCTTGTAAGGATGGATGTTATAAAGAAGTGTTATATTGACTTGGATATCATGAGTAAATAGTTTATTTAAAAATTTACAACTTGTTTGTTT
Source organism: Colias eurytheme (assembly GCF_061535395.1). NCBI lineage: Eukaryota > Metazoa > Arthropoda > Insecta > Lepidoptera > Pieridae > Colias > Colias eurytheme. The sequence continues at coordinate 708,860 of NC_143006.1, forward strand.
GCAAATTGTCTCTTCAAATGTAAGAATTAATTTTATTTAACTCAATTCGATAATTTTTGGTCTATTTATTTAAAAAAATTGGACAGTAGGTAAATTATTATTAATAAGTATTTATACTAGAACTAAAACTAAAGTCTTGAGTCTGCTATATCAGACACATACATGAATAGATCCACGAATAAATCGCTATAGTTTACAACATTTATACCTATTAATAAAATAGGTCACTCTAAACATTCCTAGCTCTACATCCCTTTAGATCATCACTAATTATATTTATCGCGCCCGAGAGTCCCAAAAAAAACCAATTTTCAAAGATAACTTTATTAAAGAAATATTACAAATAAAAATTAAACATTAAAATTACTTTAAATACCAATGGACTTGCTCGAGGTTAGAGGCTAAGTAAGGTGGAATCCACAGCGGCGATCCAATTTCGATGTCGATGCAAGTCAGCAAAATGTATCCATGAATGCTACCGATGAGTATGTATGTACGCAGAGGCGACTATAAAATATACCAAAGATTATGCAATGGTATAGAGGCGATATCAACTTGTAGATTTTACTATCGGATTTTACTATAGGCTTGGTAGTATATAACACCTCCCCCCTTAGTTCAAGGACTATTTTTGAACGACAGGAAAAAATGTCATTGGCAGCTTTCCACAGTCTTGGCTTGGTCCAGGTTCAGCATAAGTTTGTTCTTGGTGAGGCTTCTTGCTTGATTGGCTTCTTTCTTCATTCTTCTTTCTTCTGTTCAGGATTAATCTTCTGCCCAAAATTATGAGAGAAAGTGCAATAGCACTGAATAATATAGTATAGAAGGGAATAGTTGTGTTATAGAACATTGGAGTTTGTTCTAATTGAATAGGTTCTTGATGGTGAATCTTGTCTTGAATTTCATGAAGTTTCTTAAGGCTGATTGAATTACTTTTAATAGAGAAGGATAAGGTAGGCTCTTTTACATGAGCTGAAACTTTAGTAATTTTTATGGGCTGTCCTTTGATGTGATCGTTGGTGTTGACGATGGTGAAGTCTTCTGTGTGCAGCTTGCAGGTAGGTGGTATTGTAGCGAGGTAGCTTCCATTGAGATTAATGATTTCTTCTCTTTCGCAGGATAACCGGGCTTCAGTTGGAGACGGGAACACGACGACGTAGTGGCGGTCATCAAGTTTTTCCATTGCAGGTTTCATCAGGTTTACGGTAGTCATTTCGCAGGACCTGTCTTCATGGAGATTTCCTTCAACGATGTTGCTGATACAGTCCGGCTGGGGTTTCAGCATGTGGTGGAGCTCGTCTTCACATAAGTACCTCATGCCTGACTTCGGGCATTCTGCCTCTATGTACACGTGCATATTACCAGTGATTGCAAGGAAAGGAGAAGGAGGGATTATAGCTTGCCTATTTTTATTAGGAACAATAGCTAATTTATAAAAGTTATATTCGAGTGGTGAAACTATAGGAAATTTAAAAGCAAAAACTAACTGATCTCCATTAAAATAAGATGCTGGCTTAATTATATTGTAATAGTCTCTAATTTCTAAATCTAATATTTCTTCTTTATTATAAAATGTCTTAAGCTTACTTAACATATTTTTCATTACACCTATACCTATCATAGAATGATGAGTGCGCGAAGCACTGCAAAATGCTAGCGCATTCTCTAACCTAGTTATTTCGCTTACTAAACTGTCTACATTATTACTGCTTATTGCTAATGCTTGTGCGAATTTCGCAAATTTAACTATATCCGGTGAAGGAAATGAGTCAGGGTTTAATATCATAAATAATGTTTTATTAATTTTATTTTGACTTTCTATAATTTCAGCAATAATTTTATTTTGTTCATCCATCCAATCTTTGCTAAGACTGATGTGATGATTCTGTTCAATAACTATTTTATCTTGATTTTTCTTAAGTACTGAAAGAGCTTGATCATACTTTACTGCATCCGAATAATCTAAATTTCCAGTTATACTCTTAATCACTGACCCAAGACTATCTATTAAGCCTCTCTTAAACCTTAAGGGTTCTAGAGTTTTTAATTGTTGCAAAGCAAAATCAAGTTTATCACTTAAATAATCTATTTGCGATTCATAGACAGCATAAGTAAAGTTATCTAACTTACTTCTAATTTCACTTAGCTGAGACTGCACTAAACTAATGTTAGAATCTATTTCCCTTAATTCTATAAACTGTAAAAATGTATGATAATGATGGGTTAGTTGCATGGGACCTAACTTAAAGGGTAAAATTCCAGGGCTTTCTCCAAGATCTTCAAGTTTTATCTCGAGAGCTAGTGTTGATGTTAGAAGCATCATGATCAGCACCCTGCAACAATTTGGCGGTCTTAGGGATTCGTTTTAGCCTATTTTTAGCTATAGGAGCTTTCTTTTTGGATGTATAAATATGAATAGGTAAGTTTGCTAAAACAGTGTCCTGGGTATATCGAGGTGCGAGTTTAGATCTGGAAGCTGAGGGGTTACTGACAAAAATCTGCTGGTTAGGTTCATAATCTACTTCATTTTCTCTAGTTTCATTACGTTTTTCAATGATAGCCTCTCTGTTAGCTAATGATGATTCATTCACAACGTCATAAACCTGTTTCATTTGTTCTCTATGAGATTGCATATACTGTTGAAGTAAATGAATAGTTAAATCGACGTCAGTAGGGTCACGTGGATCAGTATGCCCTAATATAAGGTCATAGGGTTTACATTTAGTAAAACTGTGTATGGAGCTATTATATGCAATTAAAGCGTAAGGCATTAAATTAATTACAGGTTGATCACGCTGTTTTAATTTTAATATACGGAGATGTTCAAGCAAAGTCGAATGAAAACGTTCTATATTACCATTAGCGTTAGGGGAATGAGCCAAAGTTTGATGATGAATTATTTTATGAATTTTACAAAATTCTGAAAACATTTGGTTATTAAATTCTGTACCCTGATCAGTAATTATGGTAAGTGGTAAACCGTGGTGAGTACTAAATGTTAACAAAGCCTGTATGACACTGAGTGCCGTACCATCTCTAAGTAAGTATGCCTGTCCATATTTCGAAAAAACATCTATAAGGGTTACATATTTTTCATTATTAGCTGTAAAGGTGTCCATATGTACGATCTCAAAAGGTTTTGTAGCTGGGGGTACTAAATTAAGCTTAGGTCTAATAGGGTTCCTGTCATACTTAGCTTGACCACATATTGTGCAATCATTAATATACTTTGTAATATGTTCTTTCATTTCAGGCCAGAAGTAACGTGCTGAAAGTGCAAGGTAGCATTCATTTATCCCGCGATGATTGGTTTTGCCTTCATGATAATTACGAATAATTTCTTGTTGCCTGAGATATTCCTTGACATTTTCTAATTCTATTTTAGCTATAAAAACTTTCATGCAAGAGCTTTTAAATTTTTCCTGTAATATTGGGACTATTTTGTACATACCTAACGGAGGGTTAATAAGTATACCGGTCTTTATTTTAGGGTTTACATATTCTTTAATAGCATTGATTAAATCTGTTTCTAAATTTGATTCTGATAATTGTATAGATATCCTGGAATGAGTATCGAACGGTTTGGTAACCATTGTACGTTTCTTTACATCACTAACAATATTTAAAACTAACTGGCGATGAAATTTATTTAAGGGCTCAGAGGATATAGGTATTTCAAGGATTGGGTTTTCATTAGAGGTATGGGCGGTCATGGTACTTTCGGAGTCGTCGGCTACAGATACTTTGGATGTATTGCCTACTATTGAACTTATCTCTTCGTTAAAGATTTCCACACGAGATAGAGCGTCGGCATTTGTGTTCTTTTTGCCGGGCTTATATTGGGTAGTAAAATCAAACTCGCTTAATTTTAATCTCCATCTCGTTAGTCTAGAATTTGGTTCCTTCAGACTCATAACCCACTGTAATGGTTTATGGTCCGTTAAAATTTTAAATTTACGTCCAAAAAGATAAGGACGAAAATACTTAGTTGCCCATACTATGGCTAACAATTCTTTTTCAATTGTGCTATAATTTACTTCGCTATCATTCAAAGTACGAGAAGCGTACGCTATTGGTTTGTCAGATCCTATGGGTCCTTGTGAAAGTACTGCACCTATTGCAAAATTAGAAGCGTCAGTTGTCAGTAAAAAGTCCTTGTCAAAGTCAGGGTATATTAAAATAGGATCATTAGTTAAAAGTGTCTTACATCGTTCGAAACTGTTAACGTAATCTGAGTCAAAAGTAATTTTCTTTCCCTTTTTTAAACATTGAGTTAATGGTTTCGTGATCTTAGCAAAATCGGGAATGAATTTTCGGTAGTAGCCTACTAAACCCAGGAATGATTTTATTTCTTTAGATGTTTTAGGAATAGGAAATTTTTGAATTGCCGAAATTTTATCGGGATTAGGTTTTATTCCTTCTTCAGTTATTACATGTCCTAGATATGCTGTCTCGTGTTTTAAAAATTCTGATTTGTCAAGCTGAATTTTAAAGTTAGATTCACGTAATCTTTGGAAAACTTTTTCTAGATTTATTATATGTTCCTGTAATGAAGTTGAAAATACAATTATATCGTCGAGATAAACCAAGCAAATGACATTTTGAAGTCCTTTAAGAATATTATCCATAACTCTTTGGAACGTGGAGGGACTATTTTTTAAGCCCATTGGCATTCTGAGAAATTCATATTTGCCGTTTTCTACACTGAAAGCGGTCTTATGAATATCCTCCTCCGACATTTCCACCTGATAGAAACCTGATGCTAGATCTAAGGTTGTGAAATATTGACATTTCCCTAATTTGTCAAGAATATCATTGATGTTAGGTATGGGATATTTGTCATCGATTGTTTTTTCGTTAACCTTGCGAAAATCAATGACTAATCTCCATTTCTGCTTCCCCGAGGCGTCCATTTTTTTAGGGACAATCCAGATCGGAGAGCTCCAGGCAGATTCCGATGGTCTAATTATGCCCTGACTTAGCATTTTTGAAATTTGGTCTTTTACCTCATCACGCAAAATATATGGATAACGGTAACTTTTTGTATATACGGGGACCTCATCATATGTACGGATTTTATGTTTAATTTTGTTCGTAAAAGACAAAGATTCTCCTTCAATATAAAAAACGTCTGCATATTTACTACAAAGTGCTGTTAAATTGGCTTTTTCTTCCTCATTTAAATGGTCTATTCGCAAACGTGAAATAACGTCACTGGCACGGTTTGAAGATTCTTGTGAAAATTCGGAATTAAAAATAGTTGCTTCTGTCGGATGATCTAATGAAAAAATTATGTCATTTTTAGTATGATTGGTTACCTGAACTATGGCTCTATTATTTTTAACTGTAGTTAAACATTCACTTATAATGCAATTGCAAATTATTTGTTCTGGCACTAAAACTTCACCATCCGCGGCGTTTATTGGTAATCTAAGAAGTAAAGAGGTTTCACTTGGAATAATCTTTTCATACAAATTTAAATTTCGGGAATTATATAACTTAATTGGGTTTATGGCATTTTTAGTAATTAATGTTGAATTTTTAAGATCTAATTTAGCTTCAAATTTAGTTAACAAATCCATCCCTATCAGACCTTCAAAATAATTATGAAATTTATATACGTATAATTTAATATTACAGTTATCATTGAATTCCTCGAAACAAGGTAATGTAATTGAATAATTGTTTCTACTAGTTGCATGGACGTTAGTGACTTCAAACGGATCAAAATTTAGTGGTATGTCTGGAAAATATTGTTCTACGGCCTGTGGACTAATAAAGGATTGATTTGCTCCAGTATCTATCAAAAATTTTAAATAGAATCCATTTCCGAGGGAAATGCGAATAAATGGCAATTGGCGTTGAGTTTGGAGATTTAATTCTATTTTAACTTTTTTATACTCTGAACCTTCTGAAAATTTTCATTTGTTGATGGTTCTGGTTCTGACTGGGGCTGTTCTACTAACTCCTCGACTATAGGGCTTTCACCATATTCATATTGGTTCATTACGGGATAGTCATTATAATAACCTTCATAATTGTAATAATCATCATAGTAATTATAGTAATCATCATAATTATAATAATCAGGAGTATCGTATTCTAAGCTTGCACATTCATTCACATTAACATCTCGGGGTTTAAAATAATTAGAGGGTGGTGGATTGCCCTGCTTGGACCAATTCCATCCACTAGGACCTGGTTGCATCGGTCTCTCCCTAGTCATAAAATGAGAAACTCCACTCATAGGCTTAGGGCCTTGAGATGATGGTTGCGGTCTAGTTTGTACTTGAAAACCTTGATTATTATTTGGAAGTGGTGCACTGAAAATTTGTTGGGTGCGCGTGGGCATTCGAGGTTGATTAAAAGGCATTTTAAATTGATGTTGGGGTGAAAATGGTGGCTTATGCATAAATTGTGGTCTAGACGGACCTGGCATATTAAAATTATTAGGCCTGAAGGGCTGAAAACTATGAATAGGCATTTTAAAAGGCTGATTATTGTCACTAGGTTTTTTATCTGATACGTGTGAATTCCTATTCTGAATATACATGGTATTAATTTCTTCGTGTACTAACTCTAGAGCTTTTTCTATCGTTTCTGGACGCATACATCTAATACGAGAACCTAAAGGATCTTTTAATCCACGTAAAAATGCTTGAAGGGTTAATTTTTTATAAAGTTCTCGTTTAGCATCGATAGTGGAAACAAGAGATTCATGCAGTGAAACATACGTCATAACTGTACTGAATAAGTTCTGGCAACGTTCATAAAATTCTTGCGGCGTGTTAGACCCTTGTGTTAATAAAGCTAGATCATTGTATAGTGCAGTTTCGTCTCTTTGGTCTGCAAAATTATTTATTAAAGAATTACGAATGCTAGTCCAATCGTTGGGGATACCGTTGGCATTAATTTGTCGCGCGGCAGCACCAACTACTTTGTTCAAAATTCCATTTAAAAGACCCGAATTAATTAATTGATCACCGGCCTGACCATACTTTGCAACTAACTGGTCACAAATATTAATAAATCTTACTAAAACATGAGAATTCCCATCAAATTCAGGAACTAAACGGAGGGCTTTACAGATATCATCTAGGGTAGCCATTTTAGATTCTTCAAATTGTCTTAAATTATCAACTAAAATATCCCTGTTAATTTCACTAATTTCTGAATCGTCAAGTTGTCTTAATCTGTCAATTAATTCTTCCCTACTACTCATTTAATTAAAATATTAACACAAATCTAAATTTTATAATTATTATAATGGAAAAATGATTTTAATTTCCTTCAATTAAATTTTTAAAATTTTACCTATTTCTAAAATCAAAAGAAAATTTTAATTCTTATTGATTTAAAGTTCTATACGCCTATAAAATATTAATTAAAATTTTCAGGATCGAAAATTTTGTAACACGTGTTAAAAAAAAAAAATCTAAAACTAACATAGGAAATAAAGGAGCAATCACTGAAATAAAGTGTACTCACATAGATCTCGGCATTTCTTGGGAGGTATCGAGGTTTGGATGCTCGGCCACGTTGTTCTTCTAATTTCCGGTTCGGCTGGAAACGCCTATCTCCTCCAGAATTTTCCCTAATTTTGTATCCTGGGGGACCCGGATATCCTACCGACTGCGCCAATTATATTTATCGCGCCCGAGAGTCCCAAAAAAAACCAATTTTCAAAGATAACTTTATTAAAGAAATATTACAAATAAAAATTAAACATTAAAATTACTTTAAATACCAATGGACTTGCTCGAGGTTAGAGGCTAAGTAAGGTGGAATCCACAGCGGCGATCCAATTTCGATGTCGATGCAAGTCAGCAAAATGTATCCATGAATGCTACCGATGAGTATGTATGTACGCAGAGGCGACTATAAAATATACCAAAGATTATGCAATGGTATAGAGGCGATATCAACTTGTAGATTTTACTATCGGATTTTACTATAGGCTTGGTAGTATATAACACACTCCATACATTATCCTTACAAGGCATTTACCATTTGGAATGAAACAAAAAAAAGGTCATTGCAATCATTTCTTCACATCCTGGATCTAACAACCTTATTTGGTAGGAAAATCTTTTATCCTACAGAGGAAATATCCTTTGAATACGTAATTTAGAAATTATCTTTATAACATCCACATCTGGGAAAAGTTCCTAGCGATCAGGAAATTTTAAAATAGGTAAAATCACTCATTTGAGAGCCAAAGTTTTATTTAAGAATGTAAGTACAATTGGTTCAATATTATTTTGCTATAATATTAATAGATTACCTAGCTACAATACTATATACATGCTGCTTTTAGGGTTCCGTGCCCGTATTACAGAAACTTCGCTGCTTCCCTGTCCGTCTCTAATCTCTTTATCTTACCTTGTCTTAGAATTTTATGTAGTAATTTTTAGTTTGTTTCTGATCTTTAATTTTATATCAGATGGTTTACATATCCATACATATATATATCTTAATATATATAAATCTCGTGTCACAATGTTTCGATCCAACTTGAGAGATAGGATAGTTTAAACATGTAGGTACCACGGGCGAAGCCGGGGCGGACCACTAGTATATAAATTAAATGAAACTCGTTTCTCGTTGTCACGGCATCACGTGTGAACGGCTGAACCGATTTCGATAATTCTTTTTTTATTATACTCCTTGAAGTACGAGGATGGTTCTTATGTAGAGAAGACGTTAATATGTACCACGGGCGAAGCCGGGGCGGACCGCTAGTATTTGATAATTATTCAATTGATTAATTAAGTTGATTGTTTATTAACCCTTGCTTATATTATTGATAATTCCTAGAAAAATCTCAAATCAAATCTTCGTTATTATTGTCGAGCCAATTTAATAGGCAACATTTGACGTCTATCAATTTTATCTTCGAAGAGAGGTAACCTGCGTAAAAACATCGATTAAAGTGAATTAATCGATACATATTTGAAACATTTGTCAATCGAATTTATTAATTTATGATGATTTTTATTCACAAGTAATCAATGCATTCGATTCTAGATGTCAGATTTCGATTTTTATAGTAACGTCTCTGGTATTTAAAAAGAAAAAAGGTTTATTGACACAAAATTGTAATGACGTCAGTTCTTCAATTCAGAAATTGTTTATTATGTTTAGAATGGTTAAAATGAAATCTTAAAATGACTTGTATCGGTCATTATTATTATAAATATGTAGTCGTAATTGAAAAAAGTCAAGCAAATGTGCAGTTCTAACAAAACGAAATATCATGTTTATTCTATGTCGTCGTTACTAGGTTACGTTCTTGAATTTTGTTGAACTGTCAAATGTTGCCTATTAAAATGGCTCTACTATACTTATTACAATCAGCCAAAACTCCGCCTACATATAAATCATTAGTATTTAATGTTTTCTAGAGTTGTCATAAAGCATAAGTAATTAGTAATTTTCAATTTGTTGCCAGTTTATTACTAATGTTGCAATTTATGTAATAAAACAAGGATGACTGTGGCAACAGACAACACTGATTATGGAGCATTTATATCGTTTAATATAGCTTTTAACCGCATTTTTATTTTTAGTCAAAAAAAAGAATGTATTCACATTTTTTTTTTATTCAGAGCAGGCATTTGACCGCGATCCCGCCTGGTGGTAAGCGTGGATGCGGTCGATCACAAATGATGCCTGTCCTGAAAAAGCCTATTCACTCTGGTTTTTGTATTCACATAGTCGTAATATTATGTATTATGAATTATATAAAAAGGCTTTATACTATTTTTCTGTAATATATTTAATATTTATATCAAACCAAATGCATTCATACCAATCTAACTATTCTTTAGGAAATAAATGAAAAATAATATTATAAGTACGGCGTTTATCTTTTGACTCTTTGTAGAAGCTTTCTTTCGATTCGGTAACAGATAATCTATAATGAGTAATAAAATGCAATAATAACATATTATCTTTTATTAATTTTCATATGTAACTAACATGTCATCTTGAAAGGAAAAACAACTTCGGAGAGTTGTGCAAGCAAGTGAAAAGCCTCGATAGTAAATCTATACTAATACTAGATGCGCATCGCGGTTTCACCCGCGTGGCTCCACGCCTGTTGGTCTTAGCGTAATGATATATTATAGCCTATAGCCTTCCTCGATAAATGGGCTATCTACCACCGAAAGAATTTTTCAAATCGGACCAGTAGTTCCTAAGGTTAGCGCGTTCCAACAAACACTTCAGCTTTATAATATTAGTAGTATAGATTTAAACGGATATTTTTCATTTTCTTTCTTTGCTCGCAAACATTACCTTCACTTTCTGGTGCCGCTTCGTCTTGGTGAAACTCATTTTCACCTGTATCAAAAAAATCATTTATTTATTCTAAAGTAAAATAATCTCTACGATAGTTATATTATTTTAACGCCTTTCACTAGCGATCCGCTGCACGTATTATGATAAAACACATACGTGGAAGGAATACTCTGAAATATGTACTGTGTCCTGCAAGACCGAGACGTTTTTTATTCACCAACGGGAATTGAACCCAGGATCCCTGGGCTCTACGCTGATATCGAGATTAGTATCTTGTAATCCAGAAGTATTTGAAAAAAATATTATAGTTAGGTATTTATTTGTTTTATTAACTTGTTGTGTTTTCAAACTTTAGTTCGCTATGGAAATACATATACATGAAAAATTACGTCACGGGTAGCTAGAAAGTGAAGTCCCGTGTCCCCAAGTGGGGTAAGGGGCAGATGCATTATACATCTGTTTCACTGATCGATTTTCTTTAGGGACAAGTAGGTGATATCCGCCTTCTGTGTCTTGTAAAACCGAGACATTTTTTTTCTTCGTCTCCACCGGGAATCGAACCCCTCGGTCCTACGCTCACGCGTCAGCTGTACCAAGGAGGCGGTCAAACGGGAAGCTGGCTACTTATAGTTATTATTCTGTGCTACGGGTAAAATCTATTGTTATTAATAGTACATACTTGAGCTGCCTTTTATATTTTCCGTAGCAGTGTTTTTCTTGTTATTCATTTCTGGAATACAATTATGAGAATTAACAAAAAATTATATAACTTATACTAGCTTCTGCCCGCGGCTTCGCCCGCGTGGTGTTTTGATAAAAGGCAGCCTATGTTCTTTCTCAGGGTCTAAAGATTGTCTGTGCCAAATTTCATCAAAATCGGTTGAGAGGTTTAAGCGGGAAAGCGTAACAGACAGACAGAGTTACGTTCGCATTAATTTATAATATTAGTAGGAATTAAAACCTACCATAGAACAAGCATAGAACAGATAGATCTTATAGCAAATACAAAATTTATTATTTAAAGTTAAATAATGTGTTAAAATATCGTAATACTCTACCTTCATTGGTATCTAAAATTGTATTAAATCGATTTATTACAAATGTTAAATTTTAGAACGAATAAAAAAACATTTAATTTTTTATCTATTTACCTGGTTTATAATCCTGATCCACTATAAATAGAAATAAAGGAAACATATTAATTATTATATACTTAAGTAGAACGGTGAACGAATTATTGGAATCGATCCAATAGTTCCTGAGATTAGTGCATTCAAACAAACAAATTCTTCACTTTCATATTACTAGTACCTACCTACTACTGCATACATGTAAATTACAAATTAGTAAAATTTTGGTGTATCACAAAAAGTTTTGACAGATAATATAAAATAAAATAAATTATGGTTAAAAAATTAAAGCATGTGATTATTTGTCAGTTTATGTTTGAAATTGAGTATAAAATAATATATTATAAACTAGCGGTCCGCCCCGGCTTCGCCCGTGGTACATATTAAAGTTTTCTCTACATAAAAACCATCCTCGTACTTCAAGGAATATAATAAAAAAAGAATTATCGAAATCGGTTCAGCCGTTCTTGAGTTATGCGCTTACCAACACATTTTGCGATTCATTTTTATATATAAGACTAGCGGTCCGCCCCGGCTTCGCCCGTGTTTAATAATATTTACGTTTTCTCTACATAAGAACCATCCTCGTACTTCAAGGAATATAATAAAAAAAGAATTATCGAAATCGGTTCAGCCGTTCTCGAGTTATGCGCTTACCAACACATTTTGCGATTCATTTTTATATATGTATAAGATTATAAAGAGGAAAGGTTTGTAATTATGTATGTATGTATGGTTTTCACGCATAAACTACTGGAGCGATTTCAAAAATTCTTCCACCATTAGAAAGCTGCATCTTCACTGAGCAACATAGGCTATATTGCATTTTCAAAAAAATTAGAGATCCTTACCAAAAATGCAATAATGTAACGCAAGGTGTATAAAATTCCTTAATAAAAATTCTGTCATCGCGCGCGCTGCGGAATCTATTTCTTGAAGTACATACGAGGATGGTTCTTATGAAAAAAAACGTAAACATGTAGGTACCACTGGCGAAGCCGGGGGTTTATTATATTATCTAGGTACTTTTTAAAGACTAAAATCTTTGTAAAGATTCCCATGATCCCACTTGAAAATCTATAATTATCTATACCTATTCACCTTTACATCTAGTATTTATTACAAGAACATATAAATAATAACAATATTGATGATTTTCGGAAGTATGAAGGTTCTCTCTTTGTAATATAATGATCAATTACTCATGTATTGAACTTCCGAGTATTGGAATTATTATAACTAGCTATTATTCATTATATTGCTTATTCTATTATTGTTATGACTGACGGTGTTAACAAGGAGATTGTTTTTCTAGTTCTTTTATATTTAAAAACTTCAAAAACATTGAATGGATGGATGTTCTTAATTGCGTTACTAAAAATACATAATATAATGACGTACAAAAACTAAGCAAAAAGCGGCTTTATCACTAGGTAGCAATTTCTACCAGGCAACTCTACATTTGTGAATAAAGCACCGTGTAAATATATCTATACTAATATTATAAAGCTGAAGAGTCTGTTTGTTTGTTTCTTTGAACGCTATTATCTCAGGAACCACTGATCCGATTTGAAAAATTCTTTAGATAGATCATTTATCGAGGAAGGTCCATATTGTCACGCTAAGACCAACAGGAGCGGAGCAACGCGGATAAAACCGCGGGATACAGCTAGTGTTTAGTAATAGTACCTACTTAGTATCTAGGTACATATTATATTTTTACGTGTCTACTACTTAGTGCTTGATTTAAGCTTTCTAAAGTAATGAATGAACTCAAAAATTTATTTTTTCAACTAGACTTCTTAAAGGCGCCCTTTTAATCGTCATAATACATTTAAATTATTTAGTACCGGTTCGTGAAAAAATTTCAGAAAAGGGCAGACCTTAAACTTTAATCTTTTCAAATCATAAAAAAAAATCTTTACTAAAGAGGTTCAATATAATATTTTACCAATTGAAGTACTTAAAAACTACTTACGCATATAGCATATAGCGTATATATCGCATATAACATAATGAGTATTCTTATCGATTTACTTTTTATTTTTTGAAATATAAAGGATGTCCTTATTACACATTAGTATGCGCTTTGACGTTTATTTAGGTTAGGGATATATTTCCCCACTCTAAAACAATTAATCGGCTTGGGGCAGTCTTTATATAACGATATTATAAGCTTTAAAGTTTCTTCATTATCATAGGTACGTCTTGAGTCAGTTTGACGTTTATTTCCTTCTTTAAATATATTAATTAACAATCTCTCCATTTATGGGCTACGGAAAGTCATCACAAACATACATAAGCCCAAAAATGAACATCCGTGAAGGTATAGAAAATAATAATATATTCAGCTATTATAATATTCATGTATGTATGTATGTAGAAGTACTTCTATACTAATATTATAAAACTGAATAGTTTGTTTGTTTGTTTGAAGTTTGAACGCGCTAATCTCAGGAACTACTGGTCCGATTACTTGCTCTAGCTCTATGTTCGTTTGGACCGGCTTCTGACCGGATTGCACATTACTTCCATATACTAGCTGTGCCCGCGGTTTTACCCGCAGTGTTCCGCTCCTGGTGGCCTTAGCGTGATGATATATAGCTTATAGCCTTCCTCGATAAATGGGCTATCTAACACCGAAAGAATTTTTCAAATCAGACCAGTTATTCCCGAGATTAGCGCGTTCAAACAAACTCTTCAGATTTATAATATAAGTATAGATTATACAATTTTCAAAGAAAACAAAGTTATTCCAAGTGAAGACAAACAAGATGGTACAGTCAAGTTTAATTATTACCAACATACCTAATGTCAAGTTCGAATATATATATTATCTGTGCAATAAATTAAACTAACAATTTCCTCTTTATTATATATCGTTGGATGCAATCGTAACTTTGAGTTACGACGTAAACACAAGTTAAATGATAATTAAATTAAGATTAAAATACGTTTAATATTATAAAGCTCAAGAGTTTGTTTGAACGCGCTAATATCAGGAACCACGTGTCCGTTTTGAAAAATTATTTCACTGTTACATAATACATTTATCGAGAAAGGTTATAGGCTATACTTCATCACGCTAAGATCAAAAGGAGCGGAGTAATGCGGGTAAAACCGCAGGGCACAGCTAGTAGTTAAATATAAATCTGAGGTAAGTTTTATAAATAGCGCGAATACTACACGAATTATATTTTTCGAAAGGTAAGTTTTAATTTATAAACAAATAGTGAATTTGAATCCAAGAAAAAATGTATTTATTTTGATCAAGAATAATATGTGAAATTGAAAGTTCGAATTTTTTCTGCTGATCCTACAAGCGAGATACAAAAAACTATGATAGTATCCAAAAACTTTTTTTATTAACGTTCTATAAATAATCTTCATAAAATATAGCCGTATATTACTAAGCAAAATCGATTATTTACAATACAAACATAATTCATTAGGTACTTAAAGTTACGCGTCTAACTTACAACTTAGATCTAAGTACATGTAACCTTATTTTTCGAGCATTTGATTAATAACAACCCAAATGTTAATTATACTATGTAGTATCAACTTGATTTATCATTTGTTACAAGTACGATGCGCAGCTAATGACTCGTCAATCTAAATCCGTGTAGCGTCAGCAGAGAATTAAAAAATAATTTTTAATTATTTTATTCAATGATAACAGTAATTGTTATTATAATTTTTAAATATGACACGTTCAATTAAATGAAATGCTTAAGAAAGTTTCTCAATTAGTTGTGAAAATAATACAAATAAAACATTTTATACATGCGTTTGTCAAGTATTGTGTTTCTGGGGACTAAATTAATTAAAAATAATGTTTATATGCGCTAGATGAATTTGTTTAATTAACACATTTTTTTATGAAAAAGCCTATATTTAGATAATAGGTCACTTTGTTGTACTTGTATTATTTATAATTTGTATCATAAAGATTAATTATTCAACTAAACTTTTAGCAGTAACGCTTTTGAATTACACACAAATTATTTAAACTTATGTCACGATTATCACACGTTTTTTATTATGATTTTTTTGCCATCAGTACAATCCCATTAGCGCCTTCTCGACCTCGGTAGAGTACTGATCACATAACAGTTGCATTTTTTGTAGTCCACTTGTTTTGCGTAATTGTAACATTATTATACATACATACATAATTATTGAAAGTAATAAGCTTTACTCTTATATACGATGTGATGGTTATGTTTTTTTAATTAGCTTTCCGCCCGCGGCTTCGCCCGCTTTGTCTAAAACCTAATAAATTACCTATATTATACTAAAACCTTCCTCGAGATCCAGTCTATTAAAAAAACCGCATCAAAATATGTTGCGTAGGGACAGAGAAAGAAACTTTGTTTTATGTAGTGATAGTCACCTTTTTAGCGGATGTTCAAAAATGATAAATGAACCAAAGCATTAAAAATTTAGTAATAATATAATAGATAATTTATTAGTTACAAGAGGTCCGCCCCGGGTTCGCCCGTGGTACATATTTCGCAATAAAAAGTAGCCTATGTCCTTTCTCGGGTATCAAAATATATCCATACCAAATTTCATGTAAATTGGTTCAGTAGTATTTAGGCGTGATTGAGTACAGTCAGAGAGACAGAGTTACTTTCGCATTTATAATATTAGTATGGATGATGGAAATTCATGAAATGTGATTTTCGGAGAGTTTTGGCGATAATTATTCTCATATAAAAAATTTAAAATGGGTAACGTAAATGTAGCATGCCCGCACTGCTGCTAAAATAATAAAATAATAATTGACTGGCCGCAGCCGGTTGGCTTTGTTGGTAGTTACCCTGTTGGTTAGGGAGCCAGGTGCAAATTTGGTTAACTATTTCCTCTCAAGAGATAATTCGTCAGACGCATGAGAGTATAGTATTATAAAGCCTCGTGAACGTCAGCTGGCGCTCGGTTGGGGGGGTGCCTCCCACGCACATAGGAAAAAAAATACATTCATTCATTCATTTCCTCTCAGCTAAAAATTTGTCAAATTGTAGCTAACCCAATATCTCAACGAAAAAAAATAGTCAGCTGGTTACAACATGGTGTATTATACGTCAGCTGGTGTCTCGAACATGAAAGTTAAATTTAAAGAAAAATTTATTTTCCGTTATTTCCTCTCAAACAAAAATTTACCTGATGATACCTTATATGTAACTGTGGATAAATATATATGTCAGCTGGTTGTATCTTGGTGGAAAAACCGTCAGCTGATACGGGAGGCTACAACCGCTCTTTCCCCCAACCGAGCTCCAGCTGACGTTCACGAGGCTTCATAATACTATACTTTGATGCATTTTACTAATTACCGCTTGAGAGGAACTTGGTCATAAAATCTGCTGCTGGCTCCCGGACCATGTCTTTCAAGCCAGAGGTCGTGGGTTCGATTCCCACCCGGGGCAAATATTTGTGTGATGAACATAGATGTTTGTTCTGTGTGTGGGTGCTAATTATCTATATAAGTATTTATTTAAAATTATATATGTATGGTTATCAGGCATCTGGTTACCATAACACAAGCGAAAGCTTAGTATGTGATCAGATCGTGCCGTGTGTAAAAATTGTCCCGAAATATTTATTTATTTATTTTTATTTTAATCATCTAAAATAGCATCTAAAAAAGACGTGTGTCACTCGGGGACTGCCGCGGTAAAGCTATGCCTTCAAGCCACACCTCCGTGTCCGTCAGAGTGGGGAGCGTGAGGTTTTTTCGTTACGGAATTTCTGGATTCTGTCCCCGCGCTCAAGGCCCGCGAAGAAGAAGCTATGCAATAGCTTAAAAATCACTGACTAAACTTATCTAGGTAATTTTATTTATCAAATACCCATCAAAAGCTTTCACCTTTATTAAATAACAATAAAATGCACGCTCCATAAATCCAATTTCGGCGTGTTTGTAACATTTTTGATACTAACGTATAATTCCGCTTGTCTGCTTTAAAACAATGCGATTTCGACATATTGTAATGGTGCGTTTACACTTTCGTATTCACCTCGTGAATCGATGAAACATTTGTTCCAGTGTTGTCACGAACTATTGTCAATAGATGTGTAAATGCAGTAAATTCGTGTTCGCCATTTATGCCCTTTATTATGAAAAAAAGTAATATAACATGAATTTAAAAGAGCAACTACAGTGTTTTGTCTTAAACAAAGGTTAGTTGAATGAATAAATGTTTGTATTCAAGTTTTCTTACGTCTGAACAACCAAACCCACCCAAACATTGTAGGGTCTGTAAAACATGCTTAGTGCATAGCAATTACTCTTTTTAAAATTATTCAATGTAGAGAAATGGTTTGGTTACTTTTTTTATTTACATGCGCAAATATCAAGGTGTATATCGAGTGCTCTTTTTAATATGCGTGTTCGTTATCCGCCTCGCTATTCGCACGAATGTGTAAACGCACCATAACATTTTTACTTCGTCAAACAATGTGTTTGTTTAGCAAATTCGGTTCGACAATTAGACAATATCTGCTTTATTACAATTGGGTTACATCCGTCTGTCTGTCCGTAACAATACCTAGAATTGCTATGCAATCAAAGTATTATATTAGAGAGTTATGATGGATATAAGATTAAGGGTCGTGAGTCGTGACTTCAATGAAGATTTTTTAGTTTATGACGTACTAGCCTTCCACCCGCAGCTTCGCCCGCGCAGTCAAAGAAAAACCCGCATAGTTTCCGTTCCCGTGGGATTTCCGGGATAAAACCTATCCTATATCCCGGGGTAAAAAGTAGCCTATGTCCTTTCTCGGGTATCAAAATATCTCTTTACCAAATTTCATGCAAATTGGTTCAGTAGATAAGGCGTGATTGAGTAACAGACAGACAGACAGAGTTACTTTCGCATTTATTATATTAGTATGGATGTCGTATGTTGCTCCAAAGTTATTTTTTTTGTCATATTTGATTGTTCTATTAACATCTGATTGATATATAATAATATGTATTATATTATACTTTGTCATAAATTATAACAAGTTATACACCAAAAACCACATCAAAATACGTCGCGTAGTTTTAAATATCCATACATAGTGACGAACAGACAGCGGGCAGTGACTTTGTTTTAAACTGCATTGATGTATCTATCTGTCCATATACAGATAGTAAACATTGTTGTTGTTCGTTGTTTCATCACATATAAGCTAATTCAGAATTCCAGTTAGTAGGTAATTTACGCTTCGAGTGTTAAAAAAATATTTATTCAAGAGCTTGATATTCCATAAAGAGCAGTGTTTAAAAATCCAACTAAACATAAACAAAATTAAATACATTTATAGATAAACAAAGTTCTTAGAACATCTAATTATTTCAGTAAATGGTACATCACAGTAATAAAACTTTATAAACATGGACTGCAGTATTGATTGAATCGAAGATTCCAAATTAAAATTAGGAAACTTAGTACTTTCAATTATCTTGTCACATTACTTGGCTAAAAAGGTGTAAATCTCCAAATTAAGAATGGCATTCATCTAATTTGTAAGATGGCCGGTAAAAATGCAATTACTTCGTCAAGTTAATGCATTCTTAAAAGCATCTGTGCATTGGTAAATTAATTAAAAATTGGCACGGTTTATATGTAAATTGATGCACTTGCTTTTTTAGTGTTAAATTGTGTTATAGGTAAGTATTAAAGATAATAATTGTAATCATTTGTCTATAAAAATGTCAAATTTTATCTTTTTTTATTCAGGGAATTATTAAGTACTCACGAATTATCTTTTACTTAAATTATATCTTTATTTTTTTTCCTATTTGAACTACTTTAAGGAGTTTAGGAAAATGTCTTCTTAGTACACACACAGCTGTACACATGACACTTTTTCAGGTGGATTTATGTAAAAAATTGTAATCTTAAATAAAATATTTTTATAACATAATGGTCGTGTTTTATTAACCTACTTCAAAAAAAAGGAGGAGGTTCTCAATTCAGCCGGTATTTTTTTATAGTAGTAAGTATTAAACCGTATCTTCAAAATTTAGCAAAAAATTATTAACGACTGTTTTGCTGTCCCTACAAACGGTCAGTTGACATTACAATAAGGCCTACAGTTCGTGAGCTGTCAATCCAATGACACAGGTCTAGACTCTCTTTAAGTCTAGTTTATGGAAATTACAAAAGTACTGTGTCTGTGACATCATTCTCACAGTTTTGTTTTCTCTTCCTAAAGACCATGCTGTTTGGTGCAGTGGTTAATTTAATGGGTAATGGGTTCGATTCCTAAATTCTTATGTCTCTACTTCAATACTAATAATATACCTAGAGCTGAATATATTGTTTGTTTGCACGCGCTAAACATCTTTACCGTTGGATTCCTATGTAGGTACGTGATCCTTCAGCGCTATAGACTATATTATGTAATATTATGTACTACGGATAACGCCGGGGCGAGCCGCTAGTTTAATATAAACGTATTTATACTGATTTTTCGAGACAACTTGAAAAGTGTCACTTAAACATTTCCAATAATATGACAAATACATAATAATAAATACAAAAAAACTTGGCGACTAGTACAGTAGGTAGTTAGTGAATACAGATATAAAGTACTACAAAGTATATTTTACGCGAGCGAAGTCGCGCGTAAAAACAATACTTAAAGAATAGGTAAGTATTTAATCTTATAGATACAAAATAATTATATAAATACGTTGGCGAACCCTTACTGAAGACATTTAGAACGAATACTGTCACCTATAGGGCTGCCTCACATTAAAATATATAAAATAAATTATTAATTATAACGCAGTTTTATTGTTTCACATATTATGTATTTAAAATTGTAGATTATAAGGGATTATTATTTTGTAAAATAAAGATTTTCTTCCATATTTTTTCATTAATTTGAATTGACATAAAAACGTTTCAATTTTATGTTTAAATCTGAGTAAATAATTATTAAATTTTTGACGAGAAAAATGAGCAAAAATCAAGAAACGATTTACTGGTTCAAATATTGATAACCCTATTTCACATTTGAACCGAGATGTACAATTTTAATTAACATGACCAATCTAACTTGGTCTTTCCCACGATGCTTTCAAATCCAATTTAACCCTTAATCCCTTTATATAGGAGCTATATTCGTTTGTGACATATTTGTATATAGTTCAGCTTATGCTGGTTTTTCTAAGGTCTAATTCAGCATAGTAGCCATTATTGATGAACAAAATAGTTTGTAATATAATTATATATTAATAAGTAATTTATTGTTGTAATGTATGTTTAAAATGCCTTCATTAACTGATTGGCAATAATTGTGGAACCTACTTCAAAGTAAGGTTATCGATATAATATGCATCTGATCTAAAATTATATTATTTCAAAAAATCTATAGATATACAGGGTGTCCCACTGTGGGTATACTAAGCACGAAGAGACTTATAGTTTAGCATACACTGATCACGTAAAAATTACTTAAACAAACAAAATTACGTCAAAAAAATTTTGCTAAATTTTTCCTGAAAATCCATGTTTTCGTTTCGTACACATAGAGTTTTAAGAATTCATCTATTTGATAAAAAAAATGCGTCTGGTATTTTATAAGTATTTTTTACGAACTCAGCGTATGCAAAACTATAACCTCTTTTGAGCTTAGTATACCAACAGTGGGACACCCTGTATAGAAATAATTATAAAAAATTCTGTAAGCTGCGGGTTGATGGCTTCATGCACGTACTCAAAGGAAAACCCGCATAGTTCCCGTTCATGTGGGGTTTCGGGGAAAAAAGTAGCCTATGTCTTATTCTGGGTCTTCAGCTACCTACATACAAAATTTCATTGCAATCGATTCAGTAGTTTTTGCGTAATGGAGTAACAAACATCCATTCTCACAAACTTTCGCGTTTATAATATTAGACCGGGAGATACTGACACAAAATTTCGAGTCATTTGTAACAAGGATGGCGGTTCTACAGGGGTCTTAGTACGCAATGACAAAAAGAAAAACGATGGTGTGAACGCTGGTACCGGTGGCTAAGTCGCGTGGGCGTTTGTCGAACTCGTCGGAAAAATAGCGAAAGTCAAACGATTTGTAACACAAAAATTTTAGAATTTACCGATAGCCCATAAAAAAGAAGTAGGCGGTAGTGTCATGCCATACTTTTCCGGTGTGACTTACAGCCCGCCATACCGACGCGAATGTGTTGATTTAAATAAAACAATTATTCAACCATTAACTATCGTCGTGCAGCCATTTACGAAAATCGCCATGCCATACTTTTCGGACGATTCCAAATGGTCGCCATACCGCCGAAAATCTGCAAAAAATTTTTATTTCGCCAAACTTTTTGTACCAGTATTGCATTTGGATTTTTGGAGAGTATTTGATAAAATGTGACCATTATTATATTTGCCATACTTCTAGTAGGGGGAAAAAGTGCTGTCATACTTGAAAACTTAATTTATTATTAATTTATATAAGTGAAGATTTCCAACACATAGATCTTTGAAATTTTGTATTTATATTTGTTGATCCTTAAACTTACAGGAAAAATAAGTGCCATACTGTTACAAATCGTTTGACTTTCGCTATTTTCCGACGAGTTCGACTAACGCCCACGCGACTAAGCCGCCGGTACCAGCGTTCACACCATCGTTTTTCTTTTTGTCATTGCGTACTAAGACCCCTGTAGAACCGCCATCCTGTTACAAATGACTCGAAATTTTGTGTCAGTATCTCCCGGTCTATATGTATTTGTAGGATAATAATTCATACACAATACAACGTCCCTGACTCCCAAAACATTCATTACAAAATTGTAACAATCGCATCGTCCATTGTTCATTTGTTTCCTTTCCACTGCCTTGACATACACAACGGATGGGTCGTAAATAATGTGTTAAGGTATGATGATAGATCGCTATCTATCTGGAGCTTGAATGACCGGTTTTTTGCTTCGTTTAACATTGGCTAATGTTTGATTTTTGGAGGCAATTAATAAAACAAACGTTGCATAGTACTAAAATGAAAGTTTGTTAGGATGTTCGTTACTCTTTCACCCAAAAACAGCAAATCGGATTTGTATGAAATTTGGTAAAGGGATAGATTATAGTCTGTAAAAGCATATAGGTTTCTTTTTACACGAGTACTACGCGAATAAAATACTGTTAAACTCATGAAATTGTTGTGTTTTCACCGATCCTTACAACGAAGTTACAGTGTACAAAGTTTGAATTATACCTATCTGTCGCTATAAAGTGTACCAAATCGAGTCTAAAGGAGTCGATTATATACAAATACTAGCGGTCCGCCCCGGCTTCGCCCGTGGTACATATGAAAAATAGATGTTGGCCGATTCTCAGACTTACCCGATATACACAGAAAATTTCATGAGAATCGGTCCACCCGTTTCGGAGGAGTATGCAGACTAACATTGTGACACGAGAATTTTATATATAAGATGTTGGTTACATACAAACATCCTACTAATATTATAAATGCGAAAGTTTGTGAGGATGTGTGTGTGTTTATTACTCTTTCACGCAAATACTACAGAACCGATTACAATGAAATTTAGCACACATATAGAGGGTAACTTGGATTAACACATAAGATAGGTTTTATCCCGGAAATCTCACGGGAACGGGAACTATGCGGGTTTTTCTTTGAAAACGCGGGCGAAGCCGCGGGCGGAATGCTAGTACAAACATTAAGTGGAAGCTAATAAAAGCTCGTTGTAAATAGGTAGAATTAAGCTTTAATTTTATAGACTACAGGCCCATGTTGAAAAAGTTATGGGTTATTTGAACCACCAGGTGACCTATCTAGAATCTGTGTCATAGTATTTCTATACTGCTTTTAATCCATTATTCCGCAACGCCGTACAAAAATCATGGAGGCAAGGGGAAAAAATCTCTACCTGTACTTTCGAATCTGCACTCAGTTGGACAGCTTACAAGTGACGGCATAGTGCTGAGTCTTATTATTTTATGCTCTTATATCGTTCTAGATAGGTCACCTGGTGGTTCAAATGACTCATAAGTTTTTCAACATTGGCCTGTAGTCTATTATTAAGTCGTGCTAAAGCTCAAAGTTCTAATTTTCTTTCTTTCACATGCCCTTTGATACTTATCATATAAAATTTGTTAAATAAACAAACAGAAACCTTGACTCTATATAATATATAACCTTCTATTGCCAATTACTCTGCCTAATAAGTAACCGGTTCAAGGTTCGATTCTCGGTTAAATAACTATTATTATATATAATGTAATTTTTGGGAGCGAAATTATGTTATCATCTTGTTATTTTAGTTTTTGTGTTTTGCAATTTTATAAAGCTTTTACGTATATAATTTAATGGCTTGTTAAATTAGTTATCTATTTATTTTATTATCGATGTAAGTTTGTTACTCGATTACGCAAAAATGATTGAGCTGATGCTTTTTTAAAGTAGCACATTTTTATTCGACTGCGACAGGAGGAGTTTATGTTTTTAGAGTGTATGTATGTATAAACAATTATAATATAATCGGTTCAGTTGTTTTACTTTAATAGGCACACAACCAGACTTTTTGAAGTGAAACTTCTTTATCGGGGTTGGAAAAAAATTAGTGTAACATTTTTTCGTTACGCGTGACATTTTTCCGTTACGCGCCATCTTTTGCTTATCCCTACCACGCGTGATTAGACATATTTCTGTAAAGTTGCATATAGTAAATTATTATTTTTTTAAATAAGGTCATAAAGAAGTTGCACTTCTTACGTGTGTACACTAGTACACGCACACATTTTTTTGTTATAATACGGTATTAAAAACATACCTACATATTGAACATTAAATCCATCCTCAATCAGGTAAAAATATCCTCAATCAGGTAAAAATATCAAGCTTTCTCTTGGATCTAGATCTTCAACATTAAAGACTTTCCATTAAGGATATTGTATTTGATACACATCAGTATAATGGGGGGGCAAGTATCTCGCCTCGCGGCGGTGTTGTGAACAACTCCGGCTGAGTGGCCAGACGGCCGGAGTCTAGGGCGACTGAGTGAGGAACCTACGGACTATCCGAGCGTTGTCCAGCAGGACTGCCCGCTGTATCCCCACTGGGCTTTACCGGTAAATCCAACCTCCTTTAATATTGTTTTAAGGAGGTAGGAACCAGCCCATTGGTGGACACAACTATGGGGATTATCTCGGCAGAGACACCGCCCCACATCTCGACAACCTCATGCGCCAGATCCAGATATTTGAGCCGTTTATCTGAATCGGCCTTAACAAGATTGTCGTCATGTGGGATAGTGATGTCTACCAAGAAAATCCTGGAAGTTGCTAGGTCCATCACCACAATATCAGGTCTATTCGCTAGAATAGTCCTGTCTGTGATGATGGGCCGATCCCAGTACAATTTGGCACGGTTATTTTCCAGGACCGGCTCCGGCGCGTACTTATAATAAGGCACTTTTCCGTCAAGAAGGCCATACTTCAGAGCGAGCTCTTGGTGGATAATCCTAGCTGCTAGGTTGTGCCTGTGCAAGTACTCAGTGTTGGCAAGCATGGAACAACCGGAAGTAACATGTCGGAGAGTTTCTCCAGGACGGTGACACATACGACATAAGTCCTGGGTCCCGTCCTTTATGATGTACTTCCGATAATTGTTCGTCTTAACCACCTGATCCTGTATCGCACAGACAAAACCCTCGGTTTCCCCAAAGAGGTCACCGAAACGCAGCCAGTGCACGGAGGACAAGAAATCTACATGAGGTTCATGCAGAATCTTGTGAAACCTACCGTGTAGCTCTTTCTCTTTCCATATGGCATATATTTCCATATTTTTCTTTCTATATATAATTATTATTGTGACTCTGGTTTTTTAAATTTAATGATTTTGAATCTTGTTTTTCATATGTTATTGCATGCTGAGTGTGATGATGACATACATTACTTGAAATAATATAAAAATGTCAAGAGAATGTATAGACTAGAGTAGATAATTTTTGAAACAAAAAAAAATCGCAGTCGGATGAAACCCATTAGAAAAGGAGGGGAATATGATGAAAATTAAAGGAAAAATAAATTACGGTCAATCCGAGTTCGGGAAAAGGGAGGGGGGAGCTTTTAAGAGAAAAAAATGGTTTCTCTTGATTTCCGACAAAACTACAAGTCCTACGGAAAAAAGTTCAATGGCAAAGTTGTAGATAATAAAAAGATCTACAACTTTTGTATTGACAATTTTTTCACATAACCTCAAAATTTAGGTGAAAAATTCAAAAAACCAAGTTTTTGGTTTTTTATTTTTATCTACTTCAAAATTTATTTATTTTCTACGAAATTTGGTGGAAACTTGCTTTATTATGTCCCAAATACACTGTAATTTATTTGACTGAAAATATTTATTTTTTCGCCTTATTTTGAATTAATACCAAAAAAACAACCTAATTTTCAATCGAAAAGTCACCCGTCAAAATATCAGCTTTTTTCAAAAACTTGGGGAGCCTTTTATTCATTGAAATCTCTTCTTTCATATGGTGTAAAAAAAAATAAACATTACCATAGTAAATGTTCTCAGAAAATGCATACAAACAGTGTGAAAATGAGCTTTTACTAAATCAGGCACACTTCTCAAACTACCTGAAATGTTTTTATCGACATCATTTTGCTTTTGAATATGCTGTAAAATATTATACTTAGAACAGATAATTTTTTTTCTTTTGAAATATTACCGAAAAGCCGATACAAGAGAAGATATAGAGTTCGAGAAGTGTGCCTGATTTAGTAAAAGCTAATTATGACACTGTTTGTAAGCATTTCCTGAGAACATTTACTATGGTAATGTTTATTTTTTTTACACCATATAAAAGTAGAGATTTTGATGAATAAAAGGCTCCCAAAGTTTTTGAAAAAAGCTGATATTTTGACGGGTGACTGTTCGATTGAAAATTAGGTTGTTTTTTTGGTATTAATTCAAAATAAGGCGAAAAAATAAATATTTTCAATCAAATAAATTACAGTGTATTTGGGACATAATAAAGCAAGTTTCTACCAAATGTCGTAGAAAAAAAATAAATTTTGAAGTAGTTAAAAATAAAAAACCAAAAACTTGGTTTTTTGAATTTTTCACCTAAATTTTGAGGTTATGTGAAAAAATTGTCAATACAAAAGTTGTAGATCTTTTTATTATCTACAACTTTGCCATTGAACTTTTTTCCGTAGGACTTGTAGTTTTGTCGGAAATCGAGAGAAACCATTTTTTTCTCTTAAAAGCTCCCCCCTACCACTTCCCGAACTCGGATTGACCGTAACATGGACGTATAAAAAAAGACGGACGGTATATCGCCTAAACATTGAGTGAAGCCTAGTAATGGCGGCGAAACATCCATGTGTGTGTGCCATGTTGCCATGGCAACAGCTGTCCTGTTGACAATGGCGGCTGTATTTTTTTTCTATAAATTTTGCCGTAATAATTTTGGCATTAAAACATAAAAGAAATAACTTGCTTCCCTGTGGAATGTAATCCCTCGTGTTTTGTTATTTAAAATTGTACTGTTGCGACACCATTTAACCACGCAAGACGGCATTTTAAATATTTTTTGTGAAACAGTGACGCAGTTAATCAGTCGGTAGTTCACGACGTAATGGCGGCCGACTAGCTTACTATGGTGAGAGTGTGTGCGTGTTTATTGTCTTTACACGATCGCTAGCTTACTATGGTGGCTTCACGTTGTTTGTTCGTAATACGGCGTCCGTCTTTTTTTATACGTCCATGGACCGTAATTTATTTTTCCTTTAATTTTCATCATATTCCCCTCCTTTTCTAATGGGTTTCATCCAACTGCGATTTTTTTGCACTTTTTATTATTTTTAAAGGGATCTACCCCAGTGTAGTATCTGTACCTACTTATTAAAAAAAAGTAAGAGTGAAACATGATATATTTCTTATATATAAAATTCTCGTGTCACAATGTTAGTCTGCATACTCCTCCGAAACGGGTGGACCGATTCTCATGAAATTTTCTGTGCATATCGGGTAAGTCTGAGAATCGGCCAACATCTATTTTTCATATGTACCACGGGCGAAGCCGGGGCGGACCGCTAGTTTTTTTATATAAACCAAACGCTTTTATTTACACATATTTCTTGTGTATGTATGACTTTAATAATTATTCGTATTAAGACAAAATATACTGAGTTATTGTAAGAAAAATTTGGCGAAAAAGGAATATTGGAAATACGGTTTACCGATACACCGGCACACCCCGGACACTCCATACAAAATGATCGTTTTGACAGTCACACTGTAGAGACTGCAAATGTGTGTGTTAACGCTTTATGGTTGGCGCATTTGTGACTAGCGTAAAAAAAATTCGCGTTTTTCTGATGAAATACATCCGTAAACAGCACAATATCTAACCATTTTCTACGATAAACGATAATCACAAATCCAAAATAATAAAATTACCATAAGTCAATTTGATTAATGTTGTCAATCTTCGTTGCGTATCGTCCTTGCAGAAAAATATGGCCCATTTTTAGGGTTCCGTAGCCAAAATGGCAAAAACGGAACCCTTATAGTTTCGTCATGTCCGTCTGTCCGTCTGTCCGTCTGTCCGTCTGTCACAGCCGATTTACTCGGAAACTATAAGTACTACAGTGATGAAATTTGATGGGAATATGTGTTGTATGAACCGCTACAAAAATATGACACTAAATAGTAAAAAAAAGAATTGGGGGTGGGGCCCCCCATACATGTAACTGAGGGATGAAATTTTTTTTTTCGATGTACATACCCGTGTGGGGTATCAATGGAAAGGTCTTTTAAAATGATATAAAGTTTTCTAAAAAACATTTTTCTTAAAGTGAACGGTTTTTGAGATATCAGCTCTCAAAGTCGTAAAAAGTATGTCCCCCCCCTCTATTTTTATAACTACGGGGTATAAAATTCTAAAAAAAATAGAGGTGATGCATGCTAATTAACTCTTTCAACGATTTTTGGTTTGATCAAAGTATCTCTTATAGTTTTTGAGATAGGTTGATTTAACTGTAATTTATTATATTTGCTGCTACGGAACCCTTTGTGCGCGAGCCCGACTCGCACTTGGCCGGTTTTTATGTCTGATCGCGCGGGGGTGAGGTAAGTTTAATTTTGGCGGGAGGCGGAGAGTGTCCGTTCTGTAGCGTTTAGCTACTATTATGTATTCTGTGACACCGGTAAAAATACTTTTCAGAATACCAAAAAGAGGTTTTAACATTATATCTTTACATAAGCTACATTTTTTACCCCAAGTCAACACTATCTTAAGCCGAGACACGTAGCAATTTAATACGTATATGAATTAAAAAAAAATAACACTCAAAGGGTATGTTACGATAGAGTTTGAGTTTGAGTGTGGACAGGTGAATGGATGATGATCGTGATAGGGTAAGCCTTGTGTTGTCGAATTAAGATCAAGTGTTTTTACTTAATGCTATAGCCTATAGCTTTTAAGTTAAGGTGTGATGTGTGACCCTGACCTAAGTTGAGGCTTTAATTAATAGGGTCGAGACAAAATTAGATACAAAAAACATTAAATACACATACCATTTGTAGTTTTATTGCGTGATGCAATTTTTAATTATTGCATTAACATTAGGAGCGGGATTCGAATCCGCATCCTTCGCCTTACCATGGCGAAGACCTATCACATATAATCCGACCTCAGCAGTCAGTAATTAAACTTATTATTATTACCTACTGCTGTTTCAGTTCTAAATTCAGAAATAATGCATATTATTCATTGTATATTTGATTTAGCAGATTATAGTAGAAATTGTGCGGAACCCGGCATAGCCAAAAACCCGCACTTGGCCAGCGTGGCAGAATATATTCTATGCACAATAAACATGATGATTATGATAATGTACTACTAGCTGTGCTTCGCGGTTTCACCCGCATGACTCCGCTTCTGTTGGTCTTAGCGTGATGATATATAGCCTACAGCCTTCCTCGATAAATGGGCTATCTAACACCGAAAGAATTTTTCAAATCGGACCTGTAGTTCCTGAGATTAGCGCGTCCAAACAAACAAACTCTTAATCTTTATGATATTATATAGCATAGATAACATTTTTCGTCTCATTGTTGATTTCATCACTACATAGTATAAAACAAAGTCGCTTTCTCTGTCCCTATGTCCCTTTGTATGCTTAAATCTTTCAAACTACGTAACGGATTTTGATGCGGTTTTTTTTAATAGATAGAGTGATTCAAGAGGAAGGTTTTAGTAATTTAATTTATTAGGTTTTAAGTCAAAGCGGGTGAAGCCGCGGGCGGTAAGCTAGTTACTTTATAAAACAAGGTTATATAATAATTAAAAAATGTGATTATTGTGTATTGTATGCAGTTCTTAAGTTTATCATGTCACATTTAATACAGTGTTAACTTACAAGCTATGGAAAAATTTTTAAGCTCTACATAAGTTAACAAGTAGGTAAATAACTTGAAGTGCAAACTTAAAAATTATCACCAATAAAGCGAAGATTAACTTTATCACGGCAATAATAATAGTAATTTACAACAATAATATCTGGAGCGAGATGTGAAAGTCTTCTTATTGTTTTAAAACGTTTTTACACAAAACTTTCAAAAAATCGTACGTATTTATTTAACGATACCAAAAAAAATTATCAACTCAAGGTAATTATAATGTTTGGGAATTGAATAATGTTATAAAACATACCTATAGGTAGTTACATTTGCTGAGTTGGTAGTAACCCTGCTAGGTCGTGGGTTCGATTCCACATAGATGTTTGTTCTGTGTCTGGGTGTTAATTATCTATATAAGTATTTATTTAAAATTATATATGAATGTTTATCAGCCATCTGGTTTCCATAACACAAGCGAAAGCTTAGTATGGGATCAGATCGTGCCGTGCGTGAAAATTGTCTTGAAATATGTATTTATTTATTAGTAATAATTGTACTAGAATTGATAAAAATTACAATCAAACTATACTCAAGTTAGATAACATGTTTTTTTTTGTTCAAGCGTATCTACAAAACTACAAACCAAACTGTGACCATTTGTTTTTATTAACTTTCATTCTTAAAAAGATATTGACCAAAATATTTATGAATACAATTGATATTTATGTAAACTAATAAATTTTATATTGCCTTGTTATAATAAAATTTAAGAGTGCAATACCTCATCATCAGAAATGAAATTCTTTTGTAATGGCGGATCCTCGAAAGTAACTGCAGAAAATATATTTTAGTGCATAATTATAATGATAATAATACATAACTGTGTGTCTATCTTTTCATGCAGTGTAATCTCCAAAACGACTAGACCAATTTTAATTGTTTTTCTAATGGCTGATATTATATTTGGCAAATTTAATTTAGAATGTAGTAAGTAGGTATATGGAGGTATAGGACCTTGGTATAGCGGTTGACGCGTGAGCGTAGAACCGAGGCTTCCTGGGTTCGAATCCCGGTGGAGACGAAGAAAAAACATATCTCGGTCTAGCAGTCACTAAAGAAAGTCGATTCTTAAGATGTATCATCTGCCCCTTACCCCACTAGGGGATATGGGACTTCACTTTTTTTTAAGTAGGTATATCCGCAAATCGTCATTAAACACAAACAAAGTCGCAAGTGATAACTAGTTATTTAATATATTATGACGTAGGCAATGTGGAATTAATCGTGATATGTCAAAAGTGGATGCATTTTATCAATAATTACATCGATATAAATATCATTTTCTCAGTATTATTTATAGTGTCCGACCGAACTTTCGGTTTCGGTTTCGGTTTCGGCCGAGTTTCGGCCAAAAATCAAGTTTCGGCCGCAGTTTCGGTTTCGGCCAAAATCGGCCGAAACTTTTGCCGAAACCGAAACTTATTTCGCAAGTTCAGTGAACTTAGTTCACACACGTTCACGCTCGCCTAACTTCGTTTTCCTCGGCAACGCTTTGACGGACGCTGTCAAAACGTTGGTTGACCCACGCTGGTGGAAACAATTTTTGATTATCTATGTTGAGATTGGAACTGGGTGTAATAGTAATTAATAATTATTATTTTTATATAAGAGGTACCTAAAAGAGACTGATTATTCTTCTAAAGTCTTCTAAGTACAAATACCAATCCAAAGTATTAAAGACTCTTTAATAAAGAGAAAGATCTCAAAATACCAAAACTTAAGTATTTAAAGTAACAGTAACAATTATTGATTTGATTTAGATGACTGATTTTACTGAGAACTTAATTTGAAAAAGTAATAAAAATTAAAATTGTTATTATTAGATTTGATTTGAAAAATATTATTTTTTTATTTTATATTAAACTAGCGGTCCGCCCCGGCTTCGCCCGTGGTACATGTTTACGTTTTCTCTACATAAGAACCATCCTCGTACTTCAAGGAATATAATAAAAAAAGAATTATCGAAATCGGTTCAGCCGTTCTCGAGTTATGCGCTTACCAACACATTTTGCGATTCATTTTTATATATAAGAAAGATAAATGATTACAACAAATTTAATATACTATGTTTTCATTTCATGCCCTAATTAAGGCAAAATAATAGGTAAAATGCACCAAAGTTCAGTATTTTTAGAAATTTCATACTTGACCACGTGAGTTTCGGTTTCGGTTTCGGTTTCGGCCGAAACTGAAGCCACGGCCGAACATTCGGTTTCGGTTTCGGTTTCGGCCTGGAAACCAGTTTCGGTCGGACACTAATTATTTAAGGATGCGGTTTTCCGACGATATAAAAAATATACACATAAATTGCCTATTCATCTTTCTCGTTTTAACTTGCTGAAATTAGTAAATAAAAATTTTATTAGATTGTTTAACGATCTGCTGCTTTGTATTGAAAAAATAATGCTATGCTAATATTATGAAGGTGGACCGTGGAGAGTTATTTTTTTCTCAGGAAGTACGGGTCCGATTTGAAAATGTCTTTCAGTGTTAGATAGCCCGTTTATCGAGGAATGATATAGGCTCATTATAAACACTTATCACGCTAACCAACGAGAGTGGAGCAATGCGAGAAAAACCGCGTCACATTTACAAATAAACAAAAAAATAAAATAGAAATTTAAAGTATATTTGTAAACGTGAATCTACGAAACGAAGGAATGTTATACATTCGCGTGTAATCCAAAAGAAAGGTGCGCCTGAGATGGATCTCAAGGTAACGCTCACATTCTGTGTTATGGTTAATTCGGACAGAGATGTCTGTGGAGTCGACATTGTTAAAAACCCTTAATTTTTTTACACCCTTATCTTTAGATTCCCATTAATAATATTTTGGTTTTGTATTTCATACTATTTTCCTTTTAATAATTTACAAGAACACTATAATTGTTCATATATACTTTGAACTTCTACTCTGGTATCATTTAGAATACAATTAAATTAAATTTTATGAGAATAATTTCAGAAAAATTCGATTTACCTATTTATGAATAACTCTATATTATCTAATAATACATTGATAAACTTTTTGTTCACTCTAAAATTAAATCAAAGAAGCTCCACACATTCACTGTCCTCAAGACGTCTATCTTCTGGCATTTTAGAAAAGGTTAAATTTAACCGAGCTTCGAACTAACTACACTTAACATGCTCATATTTTACGATCCATGATATATTCTGCTATTACTGTCATTTCGTATCAAATTAGTTAATATGAACGTAAATTTAAAGCTATGTTTTAGTGGTTAATGTCCTTATATTTGGATGCAATTTTGCGAACAATCAAAACAATTTAAATAATTTAGTACATGATGGAGACTCTACTTTATAAAAACGATTGTACTTAATCAATACATATCAATTATCTATACTAATATTATAAAGCTGAAGAGTTTGTTTGTTTGTTTGTTTGAACGTGCTAATCTCGGGAACTACTGGTCCGATTTGAAAAATTCTTTCGGTGTTAGATAGCTCATTTATCGAGGAAGGCTATAGAGTATAGGCTATATATATCATCACGCTACGACCTACAGGAGTGGAACCGCGCGGAGCAGCTAGTTATATTATATGCGAAAATTTGTAATGATGTTTGTTACTTTACGCAAAAAGCAGATCAGATTTGGATATAATTTGGCACTAAGGCTAGTATTATATATATTACCAGCTGTGCCCAGTAGTAGGTAGTTAGATAAACACAAAGTTTTTATTTTAGTAAGATTTTACCAGGAAAATGAGGTTTGTTCAAACACAGGAAATTCATATATTATAATGTCACGAGAAACATCTCGAAACAATGTTAATCATTAGATAAGAAAACAAACTTATAGTCAATAAAACATTTATTATGTCAACTCACAGAGATTTCAAACATAAATCTATCTAATCTCTAAACATTATCTTATAAATAATAAAACACAAAAATGCAATAAAACATAATACGCTTATCATACAATGAAACAATAAATAACTATAAAATAATTATAAATGCACATTTTTCTATCTTAACGGTATTTCATAGACTATAATTCATTTGACATTTATTTTGGCGGGAACAATAACATGGCAAGAAATGTCATTTTGGTTTTTTAATCTATATTTTAAACGTCAAAGGCTAAAACGATAGTGCGATAGACCAATAGTAATAATTGATCTGTAATAATACATTTTTCATAATATTTGGCTTTTATGTATAGGCTAGCCTTGTTTTATGAGCTCAGAAACCATTCATAGGAATAAGAACATTGTGCTTGTTTCTATAAATAATAACCTAAATACTGTACAAAAAATACTTAAAAAATGTCTACTTAAAACAGTAAAACGGATAAAACGATTAAGTACACAAATAAATCACATAAAGGTACACTTAGCTAATAATAAGTTATTAGGTAGGAACAATAATGTCGGCGGGTAACTTGGTGTAGAGCGGTCAGTCGATTGATATCTGAAAAAGAAAATAATATAAATCACTACATCTCTACATAGTATAAAACAAAGTCGCTTTCTCTGTCCCTATGTCCCCCTGTGTCTTAAAAGCTACATATCAACGTATAACATCATATCTTTAAAGCTACATATTCAACGAATTATGATGCCTTTTTTAATAGATAGAGTGATTCAAGAGGAAGGTTTTAGTATATTAATTTTCAGGTCAGGTTAGGTTTAGACAAAGCGGGCGAAGCCAGCGGAAAGCTAGCTCATTATAAAACCTAAAGAATCACTCATTGGCTCTTGCTGTTTGAAAAAAATACAAACAATCTTTAAAAAATACAAAGATTTGTACAACAAAAGTAAATATTAGGTTCTGTAGTTCAAGAGATAAGCTACCTACACTACATTCTTACAATGATTACTACTTTACATTATTACTACAAAATATATCTTAATATATATAAATCTCGTGTCACAATGTTTGTCCTCAATGGACTCCTAAACCACTTAACCGATTATAATAAAATTCGCACACCATGTGCAGTTCGATCCAACTTGAGAGAAAGGATAGTTTAAACATATAGGTACCACGGGCGAAGCCGGGGCGGACCGCTAGTCTATCTATATATATAAAACTCAAAGGTGACTGATATAGTGATCTATCAACGCACAGCCCAAACCACTGGACGTATCGGGCTGAAATTTGGCATGCAGGTAGATGTTAGGATGTAGGCATCCGCTTAGAAAGGATTTCCCGAAATTTTTGCAGGAACGGGGAAAAACGGGGATGCACGTACAAAGTCGTGGGCGGAAGCTAGTTTAAAAAATATTAAATAATATCAAACCTTACCTAATTCCGGAAAGGATACAAGAACGTTGTACTGCTATCCTCCCCGTACAGATTTTTCACAGTGCAAGTGTAGTCGCCCATGTCTTCGAAAACCAGACCAGTTATACGTAAATCTCCTGATGGTAGTGTCTGTAAAAGAAAATAAAAAACATGGTTACAGAAAGAAAGAATATTAAAATTTAATTAATAAGTTAAAATTTATATATAAATTAATTTGAACCATTGGTCTGAATTTCAGTTTTAAATGCATTATACATGATTGATATATAATTAAATTATGGTAAGTATGAATGTTATGAATAATTACAGTTGCAAAATAACAATAATAGATCATTATTAACAATTTATACACTTTGACAGTTAAAAAATGGTTTGAAGTAAAAAAAAATGATTATTCCAATACAAACTTGATTAATGTTAATTTCAAACTATAGTCGAACGGATATGAGAGTCGTTTTAATAGGTATTACGCTCTTATTTAGATGATACACAAATAAATAGATTAAAAGTCTTGGAAATTCACCTTAAACCGTTGATTATCATACACAGGGTTGCCATTATTATCAATCCAGTATAACTTCGAATCAGTAGCGCTATACGTCCTGCAGGGCAAGGTCACGCTGCTTCCCATCACCTGAAGAACATCACCATACGAAGCTGTGATCACCGGTTCTGCTGGTAGACTTAGGACATCATCTTGCACTGTAAAATTAATAATTTTGTTACGCCTGGTGGAAATTTTTAGCAATGATTCTTTAAGCAAAATGTGCTTGGTTAATTTTAGTAGTGGGTTTTCTTTTCTACACATCTTGAACACACAATTGAATTGCGTTATAATTAAAAATATTATAATGTGGATTTTAATAAAATAGATTGTCCACAGTTTGCTTCTAAATTTGACATCTTATATAATAAAAAAACTTTGTCATCAAGAAATATTCACTCTAAAAGTTTTTAACCAAAATATAACACTGATTCTATCGTTTATTCATAATAAGTAACTATACCTTCTTCAGTATAAACAGTGCTAGAAGCAGTCTTCTCAATGACACCAGAATTGGCAACACAAGTGAAAACGTCTCCATTCGCTGCTGACGGTACCACCAACTTGCTCATAATACGGGCAATACTTGAGGGATGTACGGAAAATACTTCATTGGAATCCTCTTCAAACTGTAAGAATAAAAATAACAATTAGTATAATTTATTTATCAGAAAATAACATTTCTACAAATAAAATATTAATGTATCGAGATATACGCGGAATATATTGAAATTGAAATCAGTGATAAAAATAGAACGAGTGTAGAGTTGAATATTTTCACAAATATTTAGCGTATCTTTTCCATTAACAATTAAATTGCATACAAATAAATTTTCTATTTAGACGGAAAAAATCATACTTTTAGTTATAAGTGCATTCATTTGGAATTAATTTCAAATCCAATGGGATTATCGATATTTTAAGAACATTTGGGAACAAAGCAAAAATCACTTCAGAAATTTTCAATTGATATAGGTTTATAAATTTTAGTCATATAAATAAATCTCTGAATATTATGCATGTGAATTAAACAAATAAATCAAAACTTTTATCAAAAATAAACCTTGAATAAGATTAATATCTCATATATCATTCGTAAATGAATAATGAATTGAAACTATATAATTAAACTGACGACGCAGGTGGGAAGAACATTTATTATACTTTTTTATGCATCATTTGAACACTTAAAAGTGATAAATATTACACTAACTCATTTTTGGTGCTGGAGGCGTTTAGAACGTGGGAACTTGATGTTGAGTTAAATTTGCTATGCCTGATCAAAAGTAGCCTCGAAAAAGCGCGTTCACTCAGATTTGCTTTTATTTTTCATCAGGCGCAGTGAAATTCAAATAGATTTTTTTTATTATATTATATCACTTGGTAGTAATCATTTATTCGAATATGTAAACAACACAATCTATGTAAGCTTAGATTATGACTCACTGTAGAAAAATAAACATTATTTTTTTGTATATTTATACCTACTATACTTGTTGATTTAT
Source organism: Colias eurytheme (assembly GCF_061535395.1). Lineage (NCBI taxonomy): Eukaryota > Metazoa > Arthropoda > Insecta > Lepidoptera > Pieridae > Colias > Colias eurytheme. The sequence goes on from NC_143006.1 coordinate 746,066, forward strand.
ACTAATCTATTGGTATAAAAATTCCTAACCTTAAAACCAAAATAAAAATTAATGAACACTTACATCAGAAACAGGAACACCATTCTTCAACCACGATATAGATGGCGCTGGCTTGCCGTACGCAACACATGGCAATACCAATGGTGTTCCCGACACTTGCTTGACCGTGGCTGGAGGAGGCTCAGATAAGGTCAGATATTCGCGGAGTAGGCGACGGCGGGGGGCGGGAAGACCTGGAATGAAAAAAAAATTAAATTTACTCGTTAATTGCTAAAAATGTATTGATGATAATATATAACCTGTCAGAAACCGAAGTAATTTGTCTTTGATATGAATAAATAATAATTGGTACACATAGATTCGATGAATGATCGTAAAATTAAACTACTTAGATTGGGATACACAATCAATAACAGTTTAATTAATTATGTAGGTACTAATGTGTGACATGATCTTCGTGTCGAATATGAAATTTCTTTTTCATTCCCGAAAACGATGGAGTTTCTTAACTGAAAGCTGTATTAATTATTTCCTATCGTTTCTGAATCCATCCTTCGTTAGTGAAGTAAATAAAGTTTATTCAAACCCTGACACACAAATAATTAAACACATAGTTTACTGTTGTGTAAGAATGAATGTTTAAATTGCAAGGCGACCATACATGCTACCCTAAAGATGAGATTTGCCTACTGTATAAACCCGCGCAGCACAGCTAGTCACATTACAATTCCTAAGTGGTATATAAGAAATATACATACTAGGTATATAAGAAATATACATAATGTGAACATCTGGCGAATATATTTGCGAATCCGTCTGTGGCTATTAGAAAGTAAAATTGACTAAACTACACTACACCCAAATTTTACATGACCTTTTTGATTAATGATTTTTTTGGGGATACTGTATGTTTGATAGCTCAGAATATATTCAAATAATCCCTACTAATAGTAGTAGGTATTATAAATGCGAAAGTAACTCTGTCTGTCTGTCTGTCTGTTACGCTTTCCCGCTTAAAACTCTCAACCGATTTTGATGAAATTTGGCACAGACAATCTTTAGACCCTGAGAAAGAACATAGGCTACCTTTTATTGCGAAAAAGGCGATGAAGATATTTACCACGGGCGAAGCCGGGGCGGACCGCTAGTACATAAATAATACATTTTTTTACAACAAAAAATAAATAAATAAGTTACCAAGGACAGTGATAATTGACCTACTTTGCCCGGTAAATCTTAAAATCACTAAACTATGATAAAATATTTTTGGTAACTATATGAAAAATGGTCGTACAAAGGAAAAACTGTATTTTTGCTATTGAGTAACTAACTTTAGTAAGTTGAACTTGCTATAAATTATAGAGTTACCTATTATTGGTAAAATAATGTGTGCAATGTCACGGTGAAAAGCTTTTTTAAGAGTTATTAAATATACGTCTATTCGTTTTTATAAACTATAATCTACTTTCATACCAAAATTGAGAAAATCGTTACAACTAACAGTAGATTTTTTACGCAAAATAAAATTTTAATACATAAATTCCACAGACAATAGATCTCTCTGTGATAAATTCAATTGAAGCATAAATAATTGCCTATAAAATACTTTATTCGTCTAATATGTACTTTAATATATTATATTATGTAAGTAACTTTTATTCAGCCCGTTTTTATAAAGAGCGGAAATCATGCAAGTCAAAACGCACATTTTCCGACCGTACGAAGTAACCCATATACATTAATTCATTTATTTCTTTTAAACTGTTTCATTTATATTGAATGAATGAACTATGAGGACGTTTTGAGGAAAATACCGTGATTTATTAGTATACTTAGAGCCGATTTTTCAATGCTTGGATAAAACTTATCCGTCCCATAAAGTATTACACGATAATATTAAAATGTCACGTAAACTGTCAAATTCGGGCAATTAGAATACGTTTTTAAAATGGTAGTTTTATACATTATTCGACGAATAAGTTTTATCCAAGCATTGAAAAATCGGCCCTTAATATTATAAGTAACTAGCGGGATATTATAAACGCTCGCGCTATTATTATAAAAGAGATACCATTACATTTTACATATTATTTACATACTTACTATTTGGTTCTAAATTATTAGAAACGATGATCTTAGGATGATCTATAGCAGCGTCCGCTTCGAAGGAACAGTGGAGCGACACTAGCGCCGCGGCGACGAGTAGCGAGACTAAATTCAACATCTTCTTTCCGATACTAGATGGCGCACTATTCTGAAATGAAAAACGTTGTTAAAACTAAGTAATTAAAGAAAAGTTTTGGAAATATTTTATTATTCTCTAAGTCATGTTTGGGCTTTAGATATGTTTTATTTATTGCTATTTAAATGACATTTAAAGGGATGATGTCGTCGTCGTCGTCGTCGTCGGTACTAAAGGATGATGTAGTACTTATTAAAAAGACAACAGCACATAACATAGGTTAGTATAATAATTAAAGTAGTTACAATACATTTTCGTGTTTTTTTTTCATTACCCTTAGTTTCGTTAGAAAAAGTCACTTTAGAGCTTTTAAATTTTAATAATAAGGTATTATTCACTTATAATACCACAAGAGCTTCAAAATTATCGGGTATTTTCCGATAGGTTCGTTGCAAACAAATGAAGGAGTCAAGTTTTTAGTCAAGGTTTAAAAAATCACGAACGCGAAGCGCGAGTGATTTTTCCTGAAAAACTTGACGACTTTATTTGTTTGCAGGGAACCTTGAGGGAAATGCCAGATAATTTTGAAGCTCGTGTGGTATTCGGGAGATTATTTTTCCGTCCCAAATGTCGGCCAATAATTTCATAATTGAATTGAACCTGTCAGTTTGACGTCAACGACCAGAGAACATTTTCAAAAAATTATCAGTATAATACCATGTAGGTTGTACCACGTGACGTCGAATGGTGCAATTCTATTGGTCGATATTTGGGTCGGAAAAATAATCAATAAAAAAAAAACCTCGTTCTATTCTTGTTACCTTAATATTGTAAAATCATTATATTTTATAATATAATAATTATACTAGGTATATAAATTTGAGACTTAATAATTGGTTCAAAGTTTCGCATCACAAGTAATTATACACATTCGTTTTTATTGGGGCAATTTTTGACATAAAATAAATTGAGTTAGTTATACAATTTGGAACTCGAGAACGGCTGTATCAATTTTTATGATGTTACCCTGTAGGATAATTATATGAAAACAACAATTTGGCGATAAAATTTTATGTGATAATCACAAAGTATTTGTATGTTTGAAAAATTTATGGCCAAATTCAAAAAAATGTTAATTGATTTTGTTACATAAGCTCTATTTTATTTATTTTATGCTGGGAGAATAATGATAAAAAGCTAGATTTATTAAAACGTACAGGAAAAGCTTTGCACCTACTCTTTTTTAATTCAGCTTCAGCTTTATAATCCTATTAATATTATAAATGTGAAAGTTTGTATGGATGTTTGTTACTCTTTCACGTAAAAACTACTGAACCGTTACAATGAAATTTAGCACACATATAGAGGGTAACTTGGATTAACACATAGGATAGGTTTTATCCCGGAAATACCACAGGAACGGGAACTATGCGGGTTTATCTTTGAAAATGCAGGCGAAGCCGCGGGCGGAAAGCTAGTATTTAATTAAAATAGAGATAATGATATGAGATATTATTACGAAGATATGGATAAAAGTACGTTGGTTAAAATTATTAAGCATCCATAGAAATAGAAATATATAAAAATAAATATATATATATATAGGTTAATATATAGAAATAGGTCAATATATGTATAGATATTACGGGTTTCGCGTTGTCACGGCATCACGTGTGAACGGCTGAACCGATTTCGATAATTATTTTTTTATTATATTCCTTGAAGTACCTACAAGGATGGTTCTTATGTAGAGAAAACGTAAATATGTACCACGGGCGAAGCCGGGGTGAACCGCTAGTGCAATAAAAAAAAATAAGTATAATAGTAAAATTTAAAAAATCATAACGTAAACAAAATATGCAAATCTAATTATCCCACACAATTAGGAATACTGAAACCCAAGAGCTATTCTGGACTATAATCTATCTCTGTGCCAAATTTCATACATATCCGATCAGCTGTTTTTGCGTGATAGAAACATACCTACATCCTCACAAACTTTCGCATCATCAAAATAAAACAAAGTCACTTTCTCTGGCTCTATGTCCCTATGTATGCTTAAATCTTTAAAACTACGCAGCGGATTTTGATGCGGTTTTTTTAATAGATAGAGTGATTCAAGAGGAAGGTTTTAGTATATAATTTATTATGTTTTAGACAAAGCGGGCGAAGCCGCGGGCGGAAAGCTAGTATTATAAATGCGTAGGTGTGTGAAGATGGATGTATGCATATTTTGCATACTCTTTCATGAAAAAACTACGGTGCCGATTTTGATGAAACTTTATAGTAATATAGGGTACTAGATTTCCGCCCGAGGCTTCGCCTGCGTTTTCAAAGGAAAACCCGCATAGTTCCCGTTCCCGTGGGATTTCCGGGATAAAACCTATCCTATGTGTTAATCCAAGTTACCCTCTATATGTGTGCTAAATTTCATTGTAATCGGTTCAGTAGTTTTTACGTGAAAGAGTAACAAACATCCATACATCCATACATCCTTACAAACTTTCGCCTTTATAATAGTACTAGATTTCCGCCCGCGGCTTCGCCCGCGTTTTCAAAGGAAAGCCCGCATAGTTCCCGTTCCCGTGGGATTTCCGGGATAAAACCTATCCTATGTGTTAATCCAAGTTACCCTCTATATGTGTGCTAAATTTCATAGTAATCGTTTCAGTAGTTTTTACGTGAAAGAGTAACAAACATCCATACATCCATACATCCATACATCCATACAAACTTTCGCCTTTATAATAGTATTAAGATTAAGATTACATAAACTATACAAATAGGTACTTGATTTTGCCCGCGGGTTTGTCCGCAGGTGAAACCGCGCGTCACAGCTAGTAATCGTATAAAAATTCTATCAATTAGTAAAATCGCATGGGCCTAAAAATTTTTTTTTTTTTATATAAGCGGAAGCAACAGAGCAGACGCGTCACCGTCATTATATTTTATTATTTACTTAAAGAAAGTGAAAATTACAGAAAAAAAAAGTTTAAGCCCTTTTCATATAACAAATAACATGATATTTTTTTTTGTTTCTATTTTCCATCAGACAATAAAACTTATTGTAATTTAATTTAGTTATTATCTGAATTAACATAATATTATGATACTTTTTATTTCAGTTAAATGCAGATAAAACCGGGGCGTTTGGTTTGTATTATGATAGAAATTATGTATAAACGAAAAAAATAAATTTGTCAATGAACGATTTATAGGTTATGGAAAATTGTGTGAAAATGTAATTGAAAATTATCGAATTAACAAAAATATGATTAACTAGCGGTCCGCCCCGGCTTCGCCCGTGGTACATATTTACGTTTTCTATACATAAAAACCATCCTCGTACTTCAAGGAATATAATAAAAAAAGAATTATCGAAATCGGTTCAGCCGTTCTCGAGTTATGCGCTTACCAACACATTTTGCGATTCATTTTTATATATAAGAAGATAATGAATTCATTAGAGATGCAAGCTAACGATGTTGTTTTGATTTTGATACAGTTTTACGGAAAAGCTCATGCTTAATCTGTCACATGGGAAATTGGTAAATGCATGCAAGTTATATTAGTTTTTTTTTCAAAAATAACTATTTATCACACAAACAAAAAGTGCAGAGTAAAATTAGATAGATTCTTATTTTTATATTGAGCTTAGATTAAATAAAATAATAATTAATTGTTTTAATATAACTTCTATTAATTAAAATTTGTTTCTTAAATTAACTTTAATGATTAATGTTAGATAAGCCTTAACTTGCATAAAAACAAGCTTTTAAACTTACATGTACAAGATAAAATTAAACAAGTAATATTTAAAAAGACTGAGTCACATATAAATACATTTAAAAAGTTATATTCTCTAAAAAAATCCAACACATTAAGCATTGAAAACACACAATAATAAAACGCGGTAAAAATAAAATTCGCAGAACACAAAATATCAAACCACGTAGGTTAATTTCCTAAAATTTAAAGATAACAATGAATAAAGTGAATGAATTTCTATTCGATCTTACCTTATGACACAACACTAGCTGTTATCTCAATAATGGTTCTAAACGGAATACGAAGAGATGACAGATTTTACCCTATATATACTGCAACCGAGCTGGGCCACACGGGGTGATTTTTCGTTTGGGAATTTTTTTAGTGAAACTTCTTAAGCGTAAGTAATCAAGGTCGCGTCATGGCAATACCGTCACGTCATGGATAATGATGATTTTGGTATCTTTGAATCTTGCCACGGATCCACTTCTGACACGTGTGCTCGGCACACACGCTTTTTTATATGCTGTGGTTGTACTCAAATTCAAACATATTATATTGAATTCGTTTTTAGATCGCAGATATAGAAATAAATTTACAGCCGGTGTATGAATTGTAGAGTTGATTTATTAAAGAAAAATAATAAAAATTGTTATAATTATGTATATGTAACTTTGTGTGTTTTGCTGTGTCGTTCGGTTTTGTTATTTTTTAACTGTCATAATTTCATTATTATTATTACATTTATGAAAATAATTGTTTTAATTTTAGATTCAAGTAATTGTACTTAATTATTGTTATATCTAGATAAAAATGTATAATTTCAATATGAATCGTAATATTTAAATTATAGACTCGACCAAATGGACAGATAAAAAATGAATCACTTTTTATTTCTGATACATAGCTTGATAAAATGATAAAGATGTGAACATTTCATCGCTTTATGAAATAAAGACTTAAAAACCCTCAACACTATAAATATCTTTTAAAACTTAAGAAATACATAGTATGCAGTAAATATATTTAGTTTTCATGTACATATAAGTAAATATTAATTCGGTACTACAAGGATACTTATATTAGTATTGTAATATCAATGCCATTTATATTTTGTCTAATGTCACCTGAGAAATTAAATTTGCAAACCCTTTTTGCTTGTGCAGTAGTTTTGTGTAAATCTATACTAATATTATAAAGCTGAAGAGTTTGTTTGTTTGAACGCGCTAATCGCAAGAACTACTGGTCAGATTTGAAAAATTCTTTCGGTTTTGGATAGCCCATTTATCGAGGAAGGCTATAGGTATATCATCAAAAACCGCGGAAACCACGGAGCGCAGCTATATATGTCTGCACGTCTTCAAAAATGTCTCGGTCTGGCAGGACACAGAAGGCTGATCACCAACTTGTTCCTAAAGAAAATCGATCAGGGTTAACAGATGTATAATGCATATGCCCCTTACCCCACTTGGGGACACAGGACTTACGTCTTCAAAACTTTGATTTATATTAATTATCAAATTGTAACTTGTTATTTAATAAATGCGTGAGCTTCCATGATATTATATGATAAGCTTGGCTAAATATATAACAATATTGTATATATTTGAAGTTTTAATTTCATGAAAAACTAATAAAATGTTTGTTTTTTAAGTTATTATGTTTTATCGATTACAATATAATATCTCTATCAATGCCTATGTAAATTACATGTAACAACCAAGAACTATCTATAATATTAAAAATCACATAAATTATGAAATACTCCAAATTTTAATTGGAATGCTTAAGGAAAAAAATGAATTTAACTCTATTAATATCGGGAATTGCCTAGCTACACATATGCTAGAGTTTCATCATCTTTAATTAAGTGGAATGGTGATTCATTGGATTAGCATTCGCGGCACCTGATTTTAATATTTGTTATGACTAGCTTTTACTATCCTAATCTAGTTGTAAATTATATGGCTTTTGTATTTGTATTATTTATCCATACTTAATATTATAAATGCGAAAGTAACTCTGTCTGTCTGTTACTCAATTACGCCTAAACTACTGAACCAATTTTTATGAAATTTGGTATTAGGATATTTTGATACCCGAGAAAGGACATAGGATACTTTTTATCCCGGGAAAATGACGCAATCCCGGAAATCCCACGGGAACGGGAACTATGCGGGTTTTTCCTTGACTGCGCGGGCGAAGCCGCGGGCGGAAACCTAGTTTATTTATATAGTAAATTTATGCAGTATAATACAAAAAAAAATATTATAAAATAGATATTATAGTTATTTATCTATACTAATATTATAAAGCTGAAGATTTTGATTGTTCGTTTGTTTGAACGCGCTAATCTCAGACACTATTGATCCTATTTGAAGAATTCTTTCGGTATGATAGTCCATTTATCTAGAAAGGCTATAGGCTAAATATCATCGGGTAAAACCGCGGGGCACAGCTACTTTCTGCATATAATTCTAAAATTTCTTCGCGTGTTTATAGATTTTTAATCTTATATATAAAAATGAATCGCAAAATGTGTTGGTAAGCGCATAACTCGAGAACGGCTGAACCGATTTCGATAATTCTTTTTTTATTATATTCCTTGAAGTACGAGGATGGTTTTTATGTAGAGAAAACGTAAATATGTACCACGGGCGAAGCCGGGGCGGACCGCTAGTTTATTATATAAATATTTTATTAAATCTATGCATATAAATATCATTATCTAAGAGCTTTCCAATAAAGAATATTATCTAACATAATAAACATATTAATAAATATATTTTGTCTATAAATAAGTGGCCATGACACATAGATAAGTGAAATATCAATAAAAATAATTCTCCCAAATAATTTATATGTTTATAATTAAATAACAGAATGGTATTTATTTATATATTTGAAGCATATACAAGACTAGCTGCTCCGCGCGTTTTCACCCCCTCCTGTTGGTCGTAGCGTGATGATATATAGCCTATAACCTTCCTCGATAAATGGGCTATCTAACACCGAAATAATTTTTCAAATCGGACCAGTAGTTTCCGAGATTAGCGCGTTCAAACAAACAAACAAACTCTTCAGCTTTATAATATTAGTATAGATTAAAAGAAAGCGTGAGTGTGTTTTTGTTTTTGTCTGGTGTGACACCGGCATGCAATAGATAAGAAACAGACCAAACTGTAACATAATAAACGTGACTTAAATAGGAAGATATTAAAAACTATTTGCTTTTTGTTGTAAACAACAACAAGCAAGGATAAAATGCTTTGATTTGATGGTTCTCAAATATTTATTACTACTTAACTGATTTTTTTTTTGTGTTCAATCTCAAGATAATTATTCAAATTATTCGAAAAAATATTTGTCCTACAAAATCTATGGTTTGATCAAAGAGTCCCAATGTGTATCGATAACGAGGTCATCATAAATGATTACTAACCAGCTGATTTTTTTTGTTTTCACTTAGTTAATATTTATATGATTCAACAGACATGTTGTCCTACAAATTGCGTAATATGTATTTGAGAACCATCAAATCAAAACATTTTACCCTTGTTACCTCTGTAAACTACGACAATCGAGAGTTTCGTACAGGAAATTATTGGGCGTCTCATCAAAATAAAGCTACTCACGGAAAATTAGCTTGATTGTAATCACTTGCAAAAATGGGCGAAGGATCCTGAACTATTATAGAGATAGCGTATATATGCAAATGTAGAGTTTTCAATGAAATGTATAATATTAATTAATTCATCTATTCATTAATCACTCATCATTTATATATTGAATCGTTATATTATATAGCACTAGGTTTCCGCCCGCGGCTTCGCCCGCGCTGTCAAAGAAAAACCCGCATAGTTCCCGTTCCCGTGGGATTTGCGGGATTGCGTCATTTTCCCGGGATAAAAAGTAGCCTATGTCCTTTCTCGGGTATCAAAATATCTCCATACTATCATGAAAATTGGTTAATTAGTTTAGGCGTGATTGAGTAACTGACAGACAGACAGAGTCACTTTCGCATTTATAATATTACTATGGATTGAGCTAACACGTAACACTTTTATTAAAAAAAATATTAAATATGTACCTAAAATTTACGAAGTTTTGCGTTTACAAAATACTATGTATTTATCGTCAAAATATTCTGAAGTAGCTGCGCTTCGTGGTTTCACCCGCATGGCTCCGCTCCTGTTGGTCTTAGCGTAATGATATATATAGCCTATAGCTTTCCTCGATAAATGGGCTATATAAAATCGAAATAATTTTGCAAATCGGAAAAGTAGTTCCTGAGATTAGCGCGTTCAAACAAACAAACTCTTCAGCTTTATAATATTATTAGTAAATTAGTTTTAGTATAGATTTCAATGCTATATTGTTACAAATAAACTACACAATACTCAAATAATTACCCAATACAAAGTTCGCTAATTGCACTCTCAATTGGCCGCGCGCGCACGTCACGAACCACGACTGCTTCCGCTGAATCATACTTATGAATGACATCGTAGTAATCAGATTTTTTATACACGATCAGTAACACGTGGTCTGATTAGTGAAGAATCTAGCGCGATAGAGTTTCTTTGAAATTACGTCGCAGTTTGGTAATAGTGTAGTAATAAAGAGCTCATTCAAATTCAAATCATTTATTGCATACCAATACATTTTTAATAGATACATATTAGCAAGTTAGCAACCTTATGCAGGTATTGCAATGGTCATATTATATTTAAACTAGATTTCCGCCTGCGGCTTCGCCCGCGTTTGCAAAGGAAAACCCGCATAGTTCCCGTTCCCGTGGGATTTCCGGGATAAAAACTATCCTATGTGTTAATCCAAGTTACCCTCCATATGTGTGCTAAAATTCATTGTAATCGGTTCAGTAGTTTTTACGTGAAAGAGTAACAAACATCCATACATCCATACATCCATACATCCATACATCCTTACAAACTTTCGCCTTTATAATATATATATATTAGAAATTAGAAATATTAGAATATTAGATATTAGATAGATTACATCATATTATCACTTTTTGTGAGTTTTGAGAATGTTTTCTCGAATGACATGTCGGGCTGAAATTTGGCATGCAGGTAGATGGCATAATGTAGGCGTCCCCTAAGAAAGGATTTTAGAAAATTCATCCCCCAAAGGGATCAAATAGGGGATTAAAGATTGTACTATTAAAATTTATCTTTTCCACGCAGGCGAAGCTGCGGGCAACAGCTAATATAAAAATGAAATCCGTTTCGCGTTGTCACGCCATCACGTGTGAACGGGTGGACCGATTTCGAAAATTCTTTTTTTATTATATTCCTTGAAGTACGAGGATGGTTCATAAGTAGAGAAAACGTAAATATGTACCACGGGCGAAGCCGGGGCGGACTGCTAGTATATTATAAAAATAATACGCATGTTACTTTTGAGAATGCCGAATGAATTGATAATGCTCCTACATATTATAACAACATAAAATAAATTTGGAAAATCCAAAAGTGCACGCCTCATAATTTTTTTTTAATAAATATTTATTAATTATTATTTTTGTTTATTTAATAACAATTAAACCACATCGAATCAGACCCTGAAAAATGAAAGGGTTCTATTCCTGAGCATACTCAAGCGTAAGAGAAAAAAAAAGACTCGATTAGTAAAGTATTTCGGTCGCTATCGTGTTAACAAGAAAAAGGATCCGCACGAACAGACACACGGACGTCCAAGACAGAACTTTTTTAAACTGTTTTTAACTAGTTTAAATAACAAAAATGACATCAAAAATATCATGAATGTTAAAAATAGTGTTTTTTCTTAATATGTGTGTGTATGTATTATCTTACAAGTGCAATGTATGATACATAAATACATTTTAAGTTTGAAAAATCAGACGTTTTGCGCGAAGTGACAGTAGTACCCACCTCAACGCTTCGCTTATGAGGCGTGCAATACTAATACTACGTCGTATGTAACCAAATCGTACGGATTGTATGTTATACTGCTAAGTGGTAAATTCAACTAGGTTATGCGCAGTAGGATTACTAAGTACCTAATGTGTGGCATAAAGTTCTATGACTTGTGTCCATGTTTTTTGTTAACTAACTTTCCTAAAACATAATAAATTATATACTAAAACCTTCCCCTTGAATCACTCTATCCTTAAAAAACCCGCATTAAAATCCGTTGCGTAGTTTTAAAGATTTAAGCATACATAGGGATTTAGGGGCATAGGGACAGAGAAAGCGACTTTGTTTTATACTATGTAGTGATTACAATATTGTTGTGTCTTGTTGTAAATGTTGATTGTGATAACTAAATGTAAAAATTGTAGAATGTAAATACGCTGTTATTGTGCAAATTACGTAGTAAGGGTAAATGTAGAGACTGTGTTATGTATCACAATTTCATTGAACTTAAGCAAAGACATTTTGAAATTTTTTTTATATTAAGACGGACCTCAACCGCCGCCGGTGCAGCCTGAAAATCAGCGCTGTTTTTGTGCAGCATTTTGCTGAGGCTGTATCCGTTTGCTAATCTTAAGATAAATTTTGTAATGTTCTTGGCTGTGTTTTTTGCACATAAACCTAGTGCTATATATAAATTTATTTTCTTTCTTCTTCTTTCTTCAAAGAAAGACCTTCTAGGCAAAAATAGTAGTTTTTGCTTTGGCTGAAATAATTTTTAAACTAATACCTATATCGTATATGAGATGAATATATGAGATACGAATAAGTATAGGGAATATGAACAGAATGCGGGTGAAGCCATGGAGCAAAGCTAGTGCAATATTTTAATGACAAAATTGAATATATTTTCCTTCTTCTTTTATCTAATGACTGAAAATTGACTAGATTACTAAATTGCTAGAAGATGGAAAAAAATTAAAGAAATAAATTTTATACGTCACGTTTAGAATTGCCATTATAGATAGAGTTAAATTAGGCCGTGCCGAACTGCGGATATTTTCCGCGCGTATTTTTATCCGCAATTCTGTAACACATTCAATACAATGAGAGTATTCGCACTGGCGGAATAAAATCCATGCGGAAAATAATTCGCTAATTAGAAGTCACAAATCTGTGATTTGGTGCAGATTTCACGCGATTTTTTTCCGCGCGGATATTTTGTGCAGTATGGAGTAGTATGACTATGTTCGCACTGCGGAATAAAATCCGCGGGTTTAAAAAAAACAAAGCTTAATGCCGTAAACGGGTGAATCCAGTGCTCATGGCTTCTTTTGATACGTCTGTTACGTCGCCGCCGTAGCAGCAAGTAAATCAAAATTGATCGGTTATCCATTTTAGACGTTCGTTTTGTACGGCGAACTGCATCGAACTGACAAATTCCGCGCGGAATTTTATCCGCAGTGCGCACACGGCCTTACGCAATGAAATTATGCAAATATGTATTTATTTATTTATTTATTTATTTATTTAGAATTTCCAACAGAGGATACAGATTACATTTGTTACATCTAATTTAAGTACATGATCTTCTGCACCTTTAATTATAGGAAATTACAGCATTCAAAATAATTATTACAATTACAATTCGTCGATCTATTAAAAAATATTAGTTAAAAAAATTAAGAAATTTAATAACATTAATTATATAGGTATACCAAGAAAAGTATCACAATAGATTACAAATTTAAAATTACAATTGTATTCGTCAAATTATTAAAAAATATATTATATAATCAAATGAGCACTTAATTATACATACATAATAAAATAAAAATAATTATTATAAAAAAAAACTATAATGTACTATATTATGCAATAATTTATAACTTGAATTATTATATCTAAAAATAAAGGTCAAATCATATATTAATTAATGAATTAATTCATTGGTTTAATAACACGCACACATATAATTATATCAAATATCACTTCTAAAATATATAGCAAAAATACTCACTTAAAGAATTTCAAGCACCAATTTTAGTACGAAAATGTAAAATATTAATTAAATTGTGTTTCAAAATCACCTAGTGTGGTCCGTTCCCACTAAAACAGAATATACTAGATAATTTCGGATTAACATCGCTTCGATAAAATGGTGGGTGATTGTGGTGAAAATTATTGGAATTAAAACACCTTTTAAGTTTTAACGGTTTTAAAACATGTTTTTTTGAATATTGTTGGATTTTTAGGAGAGATTAATTACGTGTAAAGTAAAGTGTTTTGCTTTGGTATTAAATTGATGACAGTTTAACGATTTTAAAACACTGTTTTTAATTACATTTTTTCGTTATAGGTATAGAATTAGATTAGAATTTAGATTTTTAATTGTATTTTCTTTTTATATATCGAGACACGAACATTTAAAATAAATTATGAATAAACTGAATTAAAGAATGGAAAAGCAGTTTTAAGCTTACTTAGCCGCCCCGGTTTCGCCTGAGTTCAATTACGGTAAACTATCTATATTTAAAAGTTCATCACAATCTGTTCAGCTAATTTGTGCTTGCTCGTGACACAAATCTTACATTATGTATTAGGTATATGTATAGAATAAAGAAGAAAAGAATAGTATTGTACAAATGTTGTAGCTTAGAATAATCGATAACTTAACATCTGCTTCTATTTGTTTTGTTTTTCTTTAGTTACCTAACTGAAGAAAAATAAAACAAAATTATACTGAAAAATCTAAATCTTAATAGTTAATTCTAATTACGACTTAATCTGATTTAAATGTATTTTTTAAATCAACTCTTTTTTATGGAAAATGGACGTTTTTCACGCAGTTATCTTTTCAGTATTTATTTATTTAATTATTATTATTCCTACAGAAATCAAAATATTTCTAAGTTTCCTTAATCAATCTAGATTTCCTTCATTACTAATTAAGTCTAGCTATAGCAGTTCTCTCAGTTACACTATACGGTTAAAGTAGATAATTGGTTACCGAGACAAGTTAGTGCATACAGCTTTGATTCAGTTCTATCCTAGAGAAGTAGCTTATTAGCTGGATTTTATTATCCTAGAACTCCTTGAATAGTAAATACTAATATTCTAGAATGTTGCCTGAAATCTATACTAATATTATAAAGCTGAAGAGTTTGTTTGTTTGAACGCGCTAATCTCAGGAACTACTGGCCCGATTTGAAAAATTCTTTCGGTGTTATATAACCCATTTATCGAGGAAGGCTATAGGCTATCATCACGCTAAGACCAACAGGAGCGGAGCAATGCGGGTGAAACCGCGGGGCACAGCTAGTAAGTATATAAAAAATGCGAAAGTTTTTGAGGAAGGATGTTTATTACTCTTTCACGAAAAGCAGGAGGATAGAGATATAGATAGGGATATAGTTAGGCGGATTTACTGCGGTGAAATATCTCATTTCCTTTGGAATTTACGGACGAAGCCGCGGTTAACAGATAGTTTGTTTATAATTAAAGTTTTAATAACTTTCAAAATGAATATGAAATTTTCTTTCAAAATGTATAAAGATGAAGGTATGTAAATCAATTGTGTAAAAACTGCTGAACTGTTTTGAATAAATCTCTTCAAAACCTTGAAACTTCTAGTGATTTCAGGAATAGTTATTTTTAGAAATAATTTGTTTTTCATTTAAATTACTGCTTTTTGCGAAATTATTCTGAAAACTCGTCCTGGTTCAAACGTTCTTTATAAAGTAGATACTAATCTACTATAATATGTCGTATATTTTTAATCTAATTAAAAATATACGACATTTTTACCTATACTTATAAATTATAATATTATCAGAACATGTAGAGCATTTTTTAAATTAGCTTTTCTTGTGGTGCGTATACATACATGCAAACACAGGAACATTCTCATTGTTATCACTACCTATTAATTTTTTATAGGTAAAAAAAAAAACAATAGGTTAGGTTTGGAAAAGAAACTATAATTTGAGTGTTCGTTGAGTTTGAGTATAAATTCCTATGACCTCCAACACGAGGCATCAACATAAAAATTTACAAGTAAAATATTTCTTGGGAATCAATTGATTTACAGATTACTTACTCGCTTTCCAATTTAAAATGTTGTGTCGAATTTTGTGGAGCAATTTTAATTAAAACGAAATTTTCTTTGTGAAAAAAATATTCAGACTTTTAAAGTGTACTTAAGTCGAAATAATTTAGTATCGCGTTTCATGAATTTTTGGGTTAAAGTTAAATAAGTTAAAAGAATTTTAAACCCAAATATATTTTCCGGATTAAACCTATGTATTCAAAACTACTGTATAATAAAGATAAAATTATACTTCTGGATAAGTTATGTGTAGCTTGTCTGTTAAAATAACAAATGACCTTTGTGAATGATTTTGAAAAACCATCTAATTCTAATATTCTAATATATATTATAAAGGCAAAAGTTTGTAAGGATGTATGGATGTATGGATGTATGGATGTTTGTTACTCTTTCACGTAAAAACTACTGAACCGATTACAATGAAATTTAGCACACATATAGAGGGTAACTTGGATTAACACATAGGATAGTTTTTATCCCGGAAATCCCACGGGAACGGGAACTATGCGGGTTTTCCTTTGCAAACGCGGGCGAAGCCGCGGGCGGAAATCTAGTTTAATAATAACACGTAAATACAGTTAGCAATCTATGATAATACTTTTGTGTTTCGGATAATACACTATACAATAATATATTTAATATGAAATATCATAAAATGAACTCATAAGTTTAACATGCATTTATGTATTTATTGTTCCTTTAGTCTACTATCTTAAATCCTGCGTCTTAAAATTATTAATTATCATGCCAAATTGATTTCAAAACGTCTTTCGACCCTTCTGTGAAACATGTTATGCCAATTCTATTACAATCTGTATAAAACATAATAAAAATATAACAAATAACACCCTGTTATGGCATGGCGCCCCGTGGTCACGAGATTAAAGACAGTGGGGTTCAATACATTTTAATGAAAACATTATTGGTCTAATTGAGTCAATTAGCTTGTTAAGTCCTTATTCAATAAATAATTGTTTTTGATACTATTTTGTTCAATAACTCCTCCTTGGTTCAGTGGTTCGCTTGCAGAACCGAGGGTTCTTCGTTTCGATTCGTGGTGAAAGGAATGTCTAAGTCTGACAGGTTATAGAAGTATTTTCTTATTTGATTTCACACGAGTAATATAATTTATACATTACAATTTAAACAAACGGGTTTTAAACGCGATTTTATTATTACATTTTTTAAACCCGACGATTTGAACACTTTACAGCGTGGTCAAGAGTCGTCAATATAATGAATAAATCACATTTTAAAACCGTTAAGAAGTAATTAATTTCTAAAGAACACAAACTACCGGTAAAGAAAATCGATTAGTGAAACATATATGTAATACATCTGACCCTTATCTCACATGGCCATGGGACTTTATTTATTAATTAGATTTATCAATGAGACACCTAATTAGTATTTATATTTAATTGTAAGAAAATATGATGAAAAACAATAAACGTACGTCACAGTGGGGGTGGTTGCAACAATCTATACTAATATTATAAACCTGAAGAGTTTGTTTGTTTGTTTGTTTGAACGCGCTAATCTCAAGAACTACTGGTCCGATTTGAAAAATTCTTTCGGTGTTTGATATCCCATTTATCGAGGAAGGCTATAAGCTATATTATATCATCACGCTAAGACCAACAGAAGCAGAGCCAAGTGGGTGAAACCCCGTAACCGCTTAGCTTTTAATTTTGAAGAAAACAAATGAAAAACAAAACCAATTTGACGTCATAATTGTTAGTTATATTTGAAGACTACATAACATTATTAGGTATATAATATACTAGCTGTGCCCCGCGGTTTTATCCGCATTGCTCCGCTCATATGATCTTAGAGTGATGATATAATATAGCCCATAACCTTCCTCGATAAATGGGCTATCTAACACCGAAATAATTTTTCAAATCGGAGCAATAGTTCCTGAGATTAGCGCGTACAAAAAAACTCTTCAGCTTTATAATATTAGTGTAGATAGCTAGTAATATGTAGGTAGCAGTGGTGGCTCAGTGGTGAGGACTTAGCACTTCAAATCGATAAGTAGGGGGTTCACGTAGTGTGCAGGAAATATTTCAATTTATCTGCGAATGTGCATTACATCACTACTGCTAAACGGTGAAGGAAAACATCGTGAGGGAACTGACATGTCAAAGAATCAAAAGTTCGACATATTGTGTTCTGCCCGCACTTGGCCAGCGTGGTGGATTATGGCCTGTACCCTCATAGTAGGGCGGTGTTGTTTTTAGGACAAACAGTTATAAGTAGTTCTCAAGACCTAGTAATTACAATATCCAATGTCTTAGCCTAAATTTAGATACATTAGTATTCAGTTAGTGATCTGGAATATGGAACACCTAATTAGGATTTGCGTTAAAACCTAAGTTTAGTCTCGGTATTAATGGCTTGATAATCCCTATATATCCCTGTATAATAGATTAATTTTACAACGTTGTTTGACCCGCGTAAGGTCTGTGAATAAATATAGGTACTTTATGTTACTGATAATGGACTTAGTAATATACCTAAATATTATAAAAGCATTTTAAACGCAACTATGGAATTTCTTGCTTATTAAAAAAATGTATTAGTTCAGAAAGCCTTAATATATGGATAGCATTAATATATGGATGATGAAAATCCGTGGAAAGTTTAAAGTTGTCTCATAAGAACCACAGGATTCTATGGCATCATCATTAGATATTATGTTAGATCATAGATGTACATATTATTATGTAAAATTAAATAATATACATATACATAATTTTAAAAGAGACTACTATATACAGGGTGTCCCACTGTTGGTATACTAAGCTCAAAGGAGGTTATAGTTTTGCATACGCTGAGTACGTAAAAAATAATTAAAAAATTCCAGACGCATTTTTTTTTCAAATAGATGAATTCTTAAAACTCTATGTGTACACCCATAACAAGCGAGCCGCCCAACTTTGCCACCAGCACGTGAGCTATCGTTTAAGATTATGTTTTCATATATAAAATGCTCATATTAGAGAAGCGGTATATGCCGGCTGCGCGAAGCTAGAGAAGAAAACATGGATTTTCAGGAAAAATTTAGCAAAAAATTTTGGACGTAATTTTTTTTAAAAGTATTTTTTACGTGATCAGTGTATGCAAAACTACAAGTTCCTTCGCGCTTAGTATACCAATAGTGGGACACCCTGTATATAGAACTACGAATATAAAAAGTAGAGAAAAAAAATTATCGTAAGTTTCGACCTAATTGTTTCAGCTCAAAGTACTTTTATTCCGTTTGTATATTTAAAGTTATTTATTTTTGGTAATATTAAACACAACAATAATTCAATCTAAGGTTTAAAAAAATATTTTTACATATAATATATAAGATACGTTAATTGATGTTAAAGTTCAAAAGATATTTCCTATCTCATTTTTTGCATAGTAATGTACATAATATTTTGTTTAAATTCATATACAGGTGTGAATTATGGATAATAACAGATATTGAAATAATGTTTACATTTAGTTCAAGTTAGGGTTGTCACTTATGCTTATTTCTTTTTACATACCTACTTATACGAAAATTTCGTCATAATATTATTATATTGTTCTCATACTGGTCGTAGTTTTTGCAATTAAATTAAATTTAAAGAGTGAAGCTAGTAAAGTGCCTTTTATTTTAGATAATTATCTTAATTTATTTGTTTCTAATACTCACGAAATCCAATTTAATGTCTTAAACTATCTTTGTAACTACGCAATTCGCAAACGAACTTAACTACTAAAAATAACGTTACTGCGAACAAAATTTAAAAAATAAATAAAAAATGTATGCGTGTACTTACGTGTACACACGTAAGAAGTGAAACTTCTTTATGACCTTAAAAATGTCACGAGTGGCGTAACGCAAAAATGTCACACTAAATTTTTGTCCAACCCCGATAAAGAAGTTTCACTTCAAAAATTAATTTTTGACAGCCGTATGATTTTTTTTCACATGTATAGGTAGGTATATGCTAATTTTATTTAGTCACGTGCAGGATCTTACTTTGATGTTTATTGTTTATGCTGCCGTAAGATTGTAAAAAGCGTTAGTTTATAATCTAACTCGCGAGATGGCAAACTGTCGAAAAATTGGGATCAGTAAAATTAGCGAAAAAAATTAATTATTCGTAAAATTTGTTTGCAGTTTAACACATTATTTTTTGTTAGACAATAACGGATCATTTACATCGAATGAAATAGAGCTAGAGTTAGAACAAGAGCATTCTTCCGTGATTTTTTAAGCGTAAACGAAATCTCGTATTCTGTGTTCTATTAGAAAATTCATTGAATCTTTTCGAACGCACCAAGAACAACAAAAGAATGCTCTACGCCTGTTTACACTAAAATAATTTGACATATTGGGCTTAGAATGAGCATTCACTAGTTTGATGTAAAAACACCATAAGACGAATATATTGCAGTAATGTATTTTCAAGAATTTGTTTATCCCAAAAGTCCATTAGTGCAGTTTGCAAGTTGACAGAATGTCCATTTCAAAATTTAACCACATATAGATATAATAACAAATAAATATTAATTAACAACCGAAGCAATATAATGTGGTTAAATTTAACTTTAAAATCAATAACCTGAAAATTTGTAGAGACTCTTTTTATCAATGTTGTAGGTATGCGCCCGCTTTTTTGGACAATTCAGATCAAGTAAAAATATTAATGTAGGTACTTATGTGAATTGTAATTGGTGTATCAAATAAATAAATAAATAAATTGTAATCAATACACTGTCGCGGATCACAATTTTATGACAAATTACAATCTCGCGAGTTGATTATAGATTACAAACTCACGGGATAGATATTTTGTAATCTAACGGTTTTCACAATTTTACCGTGACTTGTTTATTTCAGTAATAATTTAAACCTCAAATTGTACTAAACTGATTAAGATTGTTGTTTTTGTATTATTTCTGTTCCAACAAAGAGAATATCGAAGTATGTTATCTATACTAGTCTATACTAATATTATAAAGAGGAAAGGTTTGTATGTATGCATGTATGTATGTATGTATGGTTTTCACGCATAAACTACTGGACCGATTTTGATGAAATTTGGCACAGATAATCTTTAGACCCTGAGAAAGAACATAGGCTACCTTTTATTGCGAAATATGTACCACGGGCGAAGCCGGGGCGGACCGCTAGTAAATTATAAACTACTAGCAAATCGGGCGAACTCCGTTTCGCCACCAGACCTTTTCTTTGCTATAAACCTCACGGAGCCCGAGACCTTTCCAACGAATGCAAAACCGTGGAAATCGGTTCGTGCGTTCTGGAGTTATAGCGTCAGGAAGGAAAACCCGACTTATTTTTATATAGTAGAGATAACACTGCAAAAGCATACCAAAATTTGCAGAGCCGTTTTAAGTATTGTACCTTAAAATCCTTATACCAAGGAGATAATTTAAATTATAAAAGACATGAGTAAAACTTGGTTTACGAATGGTTTGAACAAAGTCGCTTTCTCTGTGTCCCTATGTCCCTATGTATGCTTAAATCTTTAAAACTACGCAACGGATTTAGATGCGGTTTTATTAACAGATAGAGTGATTCAAGAGGAAGGTTTTAGTATATAATTTATTAGCTTTTAGACAAAGCAGGCGAAGCCGCGGGCGGAAAGCTAGTACATACATAAATAAATACGGAACCCTAAAAATTATATAGATAATACGTTCCTATACTAATATGTATAGGAAATAGCATTGCATATCTACATTTACTGTAATTATAATGCGGAATAAAGTCTCTCATTTCCGTAGGTTTTTTTTATCAAACTAACGGACATGAGAAATTGTTTTGACCGACTTTGAAATAAGAGTGTAACTTCTTTATATTTATAATACTTCTACTACTATCACTACCTAGGTACATAATATTATATAATCTTCTTATATATAAAAATGAATCGCAAAATGTGTTGGTAAGCGCATAACTCGAGAACGGCTGAACCGATTTCGATAATTCTTTTTTTATTATATTCCTTGAAGTACGAGGATGGTTCTTATGTAGAGAAAACGTAAACATGTACCACGGGCGAAGCCGGGGCGGACCGCTAGTACGTAATATAATAAAAAATTATTGCACCAATTTTCATTCTGTTTTCACAAATGAATATCGTAGATTCGCGAGAAAGGTTTTTTTTATTTTAAATTGTTTTGGATTGATATTATCAGTGCCTGCACTAGGTATTTAATTATTGCCCGAATAATTAATACAATTTGTGAATATTGGAATAAATGTATAATAGGTACGAATAGAGCGACACAATTTTTTTCTAAATAATAAGAAAATCATCTTCTTATATATAAAATTCTCGTGTCACAATGTTAGTCTGCATACTCCTCCGAAACGGGTGGACCGATTCTCATGAAATTTTCTGTGCATATCGGGTAAGTCTGAGAATCGGCCAACATCTATTTTTCATATGTACCACGGGCGAAGCCGGGGCGGACCGCTAGTAATATTATAATTATAATATTTCACAACTTTGCCTGCCACATTATTGTCAAAAAAAATTATCATGTAAAATTATTGACGATATTTCTAAGAAAATCACAATTAGTTTTTTTTTTATTGATAAGGAAACTAACTTTAATTTTACTAGTAGATAATTAATTTAAATAAAATTTACGCGTACGCGCGTTTTTATCTTTGAGATAATGGCGTCATGACACACCCTTGTTACGTGCTCGCTAGTGATGTACAAATGTCGTAATTTGTGCATGTATCGATAAAATAACGAGGTTATAGAATTGTACTTATTTTATTTGAAATTATGGATTATAATCGCGTAAATCTAAAAAATCTGGAAAATCTAAATGTTCAAATAGGTACTCACTGAAACTGATCCATGTTGTACAAATATTTCTTAAAATATTGTTACTATTTAATTTATTATTATTATACGAGCACTTGGTCATCGCTGGGTATTTTGCTACTAAATTAGTATGTTGTTATGATACACGCCAAGATAATTACAAAGGTTTAATAAAACAATCGACAGAACCATTAAAACAACGATCTAGTGTAATAATTTTGCGTTACATTATTAGGCACTTTGAATCGCCATTTTTTTTTCATCACAGTTACATTCAGACATGTTGATCTTGATTTTATAGCATTGAAAGCGTAAGTATACATATAATACAATTTTGGGTTGGTAAGAAGTATTAAAAATAATGACGCAAATTTTTATCTATGGCTACATTTTTTCATAAATAAATATATGCTTGGCCACTATTAAAGAGCTAATTAATGATGTTATAGTAGAAGTATATAAAGCAAATAAATGTTTTTGTATGATTCATCAGATTTATGTGAAAATAATTTATTGGATTTATTTCAAGCTGGACGGATCATAATAAAAATTTTGTGCACTGCTTAACTAAAGTGAAATACTATCGCCATGAAGATACGCAACCAGGAGTTTAATACATATATGTATATTTTCATACATATATGTATGATTATATAACGTAGTGAAGTAAAAGGAATTCATAAATCATAAGACTCAAATTCTTCAAATTGTAGAATACATTGAAGGCCACACAGCATTCCCGCCAACATTGTAACAATGTCGTCATATATATCAACGGAACACGTCAATTTGAGACTTCCTAATAAAGTTAGGTACTAAGGGCTTCTCTAGATTCGTGGAGTAATTACCCTGGCTCCCCTTCAATTCCATTGTGGAAGCATTCTTCAATGTTACAATGTCATTGTCAATGCCAGTTTTGAAGATGTCGTCAGAAACAGTTATATCAACGTCATGAGAGACATGTGTGCATGGCTTTTTCCGTAACACTATAAAATAAGTAAACTGTTATGTTAAATTATTACCGTTTCATTATATAAACAGGAACTTTCAACGTACAGGATATCCCTAATTTGACGGTCAGGGCTGTCGAATGATTCAATTATTACCACACATTTTGTTCCGTTTATATCCAGTTATATCCAAATCATATAATAAGCTGACACATGCTTTAAGCATAAAGAACTGGAGAAGTAAAGGTCTTCCTTTCACGCTATAAACACATTTGGCATTATTAAATAAGCACTTATCAGTTTAACGTTCAAATATTATATACTTCCTAGTGAAATATAATAGTTAATATTACCATTTCTAGTTCTGGCTGTAGTAAAGGTTATGAGTAATTATGAAACGAAGCACACGCAGTCACGTACGCGCCAACACCAATCTTCTGTACGATTGTTGTAATTTTCCAGTATGTACGTTCATGGCCCACTTTCCAACGAAGAAAGTATTAACGTCATTTTAACGTAGATCCAATTAAGAAATTTTGGAATATCTTAAATTCAAACTACAAAGTATACTATAAAATAAATTAAAATTCACGATACCGTTACAGTTCATTAACACTATTAACTTGAACGCAATTAACCACTAAATCATAATATCACATTTTAACTGAAGCTGACGCAATAAAGAATCGATATGACAGTAAAATGCAACACTACTCAGAATAATGTTATTACATTCTTAAAGTTAAGCTGCAAACGTCAGTTACGTTTGATAAAGATACCTTACCTTCAGTACATAACGCGGCATTCGAGGTCGCGCACGCGGGCGTTTATACGAAAAAAGTTATCGATACTTCCTTCCGAACGCACACGTCACTATATCGTATTCCAGCGGGAACATTCGATTTTCGAAATCGCCGCCATTGCTGTTTTATTTTTATAAACATTGTTTTGTGTCAGTTCCAATTTCGAATTCTGTGACCACGTGTCGCCAGTAAAACCTCTTTTCAAAAACAAAATGAAAATTATTCGGATACAGCATTATCTGTATTTCGCTATAAAGTAACGATTTTGTGTGAAAAGTGCAAGCAGTATTAACCACGTGTATTTTCAAGGTAAGGTTTTATTATCATTTTCAACATACAAAATGTATTAAACTTTGAAGAAACAGTTTGAATTTGAAATACAGTTGAACCTCGATAACTTAAACCTCGGTAACATAAAAACCTCTGTAACTTCAAAAAATAATGTGTTCCCTTCCCATCAGAGCCCAAAACCTCTTTAACTTAAAATACGCAACCTCTATAACTTAAATAAATAATCTCTGTATTGGCCCTCAGTAACTTCAAGAAATGTTTCCACAACCTCTATAACATAAAATTATTTGTCAATGAGTCATTTTGAAAGAGTGTCAAAACAAAAGGTTTCGGTATATAAATACCGAAATAGCAATAATGCTTGCACGCGTTTACTATGTATTGTTAACGTAAACAATACATTACCTATTGTTTGCTTTATCGAAATTCTTCAAAGCTTTGCGGCAGTTAGCTTTATGACAACAACTTACTTGCATCTTAAGTTTTTGATTGTTGTCCTGGAAACATCACTTTACTTACTGTGTGATAAAACTAGCTTAAAATGAGTCCAAAAAAAAAACTAACAACCCTCACCTATGCTGATAAATTAAAGCTATAGAAGCAGTGAAAAATGGATAGACCCTTGATAACTTAAAACCTCTATAACTTAAAATATTTTGTGTTTCCCTTGGACTTTAACTTATCGAGGTTCTACTGTAATTATCGTTGTAAGCAACGCCCCTTACACCCGATTGTTTTAACGGACAGTTTTGTTAGTAACTTTTATATCACTAGTATAAAACAAAGTCGCTTTCTCTGTCCCTATGTCCCTTTGTATGCTTAAATCTTTAAAACTACGCAACGGATTTTGATGCGGTTTTTTTTAATAGATAAATTGATTCAAGAGGAAGGTTTTAGTATATAATTTATTAGGTTTTAGACAAAGCGGGCGAAGCCGCGGGCGGTAAGCTAGTCTCTTTATATACTGTTTTGCATATTTTTTAAATTTTTCTATCAAAATATAACTTGTTTAGTTATGAATTATTTTTAGAACTAAGAATATTAGCAACCTGTAACTGCGTACACTTAGTACATAGGTTACTTATTTAACTCCAAATTCTGGAATATAACCTATCTCTGTTATAATTTCATCAATTATTGTGGTGTGATCGATGAACTACATTTTATAGTAAGTAGCATTTAAAATATTCTACTATTTTAGTGACAGTTGTATTGATGAATATCTATGGTCGTTCCCAATATTTAAACTACGGTTATAGATAGACAGCTATCTCCGATAGCTAGTAAGGTTCTAACTATCGTAAGATAGATACGATATTGGGAACGGCCATTACTGGCTGACAGCTGTCAAAGCGTTATTGGGACGCTCAAATAGACAAATTCAAAGAGAAAAATATACTATATAACTGCACTAGAGTGCAGTTAGTCCTCCAGACGATAGATAGCGATCAGAGATAGGTTAGCTTATCCCTAGTAAGCTTATTGGGACGCCAAAACAAAAGATAGATAGCATTTTCTATTTAGTAGGGTCAAACCGAAGGTAGATACGATATTGGGAACGGCCATTAGTCGCTAATTACGACGTTATTACATAATTACCTATATTATGCTAAGATTTGTGTTAGATTTTTTATATAACTAGCTCTCTGCCCGCGGCTTCACCCGCGTTTTAAAAGATAAACCCGCATAGTTCCCATTCCCGAGGGATTTCCGGGATAAAACCTATCCTATTTGTTAATCAAAGTTACCCTCTATATTTGTTATAAATTTCATTGTAATCGGTATTTGCGTGAAAGAGTAACAAACATAGATACATACATACACATACATCCATCCTCACAAAATTTTGCATTTATAATATTAGTAGGATAGGATTTAACTATTTGATTAGCGTAGTAACATACCCGAAATATGTATAAATGAGGCCATGGGTTTAATCAATTATCAACTAAAGTTATGGATATGTATTGGATATTTTAAGTAAATAGTAACATAATATACTATATGTATTATTTTTATATTTATATGTAAGTAGTAAGTCCCTATCAGTCATCTAGTTTTGATTAGCTTATGGCTAGATGGCGCTTTCAAAGTTCAGAAAAATGATTTATCTTTGAAACGAAATTGAACAAATCATAATATGTATATTATACAAGAATTGCCTATTGGCTCAAGTAATGGTGTTGTTACTATTGATAAGGGCTCTTATCTTAGCTCTTTGAAGTCGTTAAACATCTATAGCGTTAAAGAAACTTTGCAAATCTATACGTTTATATTATAAATCTGAAGAGTTTGTTTGTACACGCTAATCTCAGGAACCACGGGTCCGATATGAAAAATTATTTCACTGTTAGATAGTCCATTTATCGAGGAAGGCTATAGGCTAAATATGATCACGCTAAGAACGATAGGAGCGGAGCAATGCGGGTAAAACCGCGAGGCAAAGCTATACCTAATACATAATATAATTAAATTGCCTTTTTGCTCAAGTAATGGTGTTGGTACCATTGATAAGGGTTCTTATCTTTTGCTCTTTGAAGTTAAATATCATAAGTTCATCATTTATAGAGTTCTAGAGAAACTTTGCAAAAAATGGACTGATTTAGTTCAAACTTTGTACACTTGTATGTGCATAGCGTGTTTTTGACGTGACAACGTCTTATAATTCGAAAGAGCCGGCTGCACGCACGAAAAAACATGACTCATGCGGCGTTACCTCGCTCTGAGGCGTTCCATGTAAGTGTTGAAGTGCAAGAAAGCGCGGAACGAGCGACAAAGAAGCACAATCGGACGTTGTCACGTTCAACTATCGTCAGTAAACCGACTTTACAGACAACCGACTTTGAGAAGCTTCAATGGGGGGCCCATGTTACCACCACCGCTGCTAAGCTCAGCTCAGCTGCATATGCAGTTAGAAGAATAAGGCATCTCACCGATGAAGAAACGGCTAGATTGGTTTACTTTAGCTACTTTCATAGCATAATGTCCTATGGAATTCTGCTATGGGGCAGGGCTGCAGATATAGAAACTATATTTATATTACAGAAAAGAGCCATACGCTCTGTTGTATAATTTGCGTGCTCGAGACTCACTAAGAGATCTCTTTAAGAATACTGGTATCCTTACTGTACCGTCGCAGTATAATATATTTAATAATATTTTATATGTACATAATAACGCTTACTTACACACAAAAGTAGGAGATAGACATTGTTATGACACAAGAAACAGAAATAAAATTGAAATGCCATTATTCCGGCTAGCTAAAGTTAAAAATTCATTTATGGGCCAAGGTATACGCTTTTACAACAGAATTCCTCATAATATTAAAGAGTTTAGTAGTTCTAAATTTAAAACTTATATTAAAAATGTACTTGTCCAGAGAGCCTATTACAGTATTAAGGAATATATGGAAGATAAAAACCCATGGAGGGTTGTCGCGTAAAAACCACAGGACAGTTCTTTGGCATATTATGATAATATAATATTATGATATTATTACATATGTAATTTGTAAAATTGTAAATCTGACATGATTAAAAAGAGCAACTATGGAGTTTCTTGCCGATTCTTCTCCGTAGATACTGCTTTCCGAATCGGTGGTAAATGTTAAAATATGTACTTAATGACGTTTCAAAAGTGCTTCTAGAAGAAGTCTAATTGAATAAATAAATGTTTGAGTTTGAGTTTGAGTTTGAACCAAATTTTTTTTAACTTATTTACTACATTCAAAGACTAGACATAGGACCAGCCATTCCATGATGTCTTAAAGCAGTATTTTTCCCAGTGTGGGAAAGGGACAGCGCTACATACGACGTCTAGCGCCATCAATTTCCCACATTGGAAATAATACAGCTATACGACATCATGGTATCCGCCAATACTAGACATATTAAAGCACAGCACATTATCTATCTATACTAATATTATAAAGCTGAAGAGTTTGTTTGTTTGTTTGTTTGAACGCACTAATCTCGGGAACTACTGGTCCGATTTGAAAAATTCTTTCGGTGTAAGATAGCCCATTTATCGACGAAGGTTATAGGCTATATATGATCGCGCTAAGACTAACAGGAGCGGAGCCACGCGGATGAAACCGCGGGGCGAAGCTAGTAAATTCATAAGAAAATATGAAAGACTAGCGGTCCGCCCCGGCTTCGCCCGTGGTACATGTTTCGCAATAAAAGGTAGCCTATGTTCTTTCTCAGGGTCTAAAGATTATCTGTGCCAAATTTCATCAAAATCGGTCCAGTAGTTTATGCGTGAAAAGTGAAAACCATACATACATACATACAAACCTTTCCTCTTTATAATATTAGTATAGAAGTATAGATAACTCAGCAATTGTCGCAAAGAAATCGCAGATAATTTTTGCGCTAGCCTTTAAGGTTTTCGAAAGTCTAGACAAGTAACCTTGGATAAAAAATAAGAACGTCTGATTCGCCTTTCAAGATCAACTTAACTGCAGTTTAAGTGGCAGTTAAGTTAACATTAAAGTATCTGTGATTTCAACTTAAATATGTAATAAGTTACTTTCTAATCTCGCTTGAAGAGGTTACAATTGCGTAGAGATTTTAGAATTCTTTTGAAGAATTATATAGTGCGTGTGCTAAGGTATGGTGCTATCTTCAAATGATGGTATATGTATTTATACATATACCTATTCATGAATAAATAGAGTTAAAGTAATACTACTTACAGTAGACATTATAGAATGCTGTGAAATCAGCTCTATATTATTGTTGTTAAGTCAGTCATAGTGCTTACTTTTACGGCGGGGGCACACGATGCGTTGCGGTGGCGGTCCGGCGCCGGAGCGGTGTCGCTGCGTCGTCTTACATAGAAATATCTGTGGCATGTCGCACGATTCGCTCCGGCGCCGCACCGGACTTGCAACCACCGAGACGAGGCGGGGAGGGGTGAATGCGATGCGACGCCGGAGCGGCACCGCTCAGTTGTTTTGCGTCACAAGGAAGGAGACACGCTCGCTTTTCATTAACAGACTGTCCAACGCTGCTATGGCGCCGCTGCGACAAAACAACGTTACGGCGCCGCACCGCTCGTGTGCCCACTGACACGGTGAAATCTTTGCGGTGCGGCGCCGCAACGCATCGTGTGCCCCCGCCGTTAGGCATTAAGATTGAATTATGTATGTAACATATATGTTACGAAAATCTCCATTCTTCACAGTTCACACAATTTTAAATAGCAGGAATCGAATACACTCTCTCTACAACCATTACCACTAACCACTCTACCACAAAGTGAAGAATATTTTTTGTCTATCTTTCACGTCGCAACGGAGAGATTAAATAATAGTATCATTACACGCTTTATATTAGTTTCACCTGTATGTTTGTAACCGACTGTATGTTTGTAACCGACTTCTTTGGGCGCGATTTTGACCCACTTTAAACGGCAAGATTTCGTTCAAACTTTGTAGATTTATTTAGGACCGATGACAATACACTAATTTGATAAAATAAATAATAGTTAAAAAAATAAAAAACACGCGTTTTATAGAAAACCGAACTAATTTTTTTAACACGCTTTTATAAGCTTCACCTGTATGTAACCGACTCCTTTAAACTCGATTTTGAACCATTTTAAACCGTTAAACGGACTGATTGAATTCAAACTTTGTATACAGCTACTTATCAAGGAGCGGTGTGACCGGTGTGTCCCATGTCCCCAAGTGGGGTAAGGGGCAGATGCATTATACATCTGTTTCACTGATAAGTAGGTGATCAGCCTTCTGTGTCCTGCCAGACCAAGACATTTTTTTCTTCGTCTCCCCCGGGAATCGTACCCAGGACCCCTCGGTGTTACGCTCACGCGTCAACCATTTTACCGAGGAGGCAGTCTAGCAAGGATCGGTGACAATAGAATCATTTCATAAATAAAAGGGTGTTTTTTAGTCCTTTAAGACTAGGTATATTTTTTCTGGAGATAGTATGTAGGCTAGATAGAAAAATAGGCTAATTTATAGCGCTGTGAAACATCTCATTCCCTTGGGAATTTATTTTTACCACGCGGAAGAAGCCGCGGGCGGAAATCTAGTGCCTATTCATATTAACATAGTTTTCCGTTACAATATGTAAAGAATTTTTTAATCCTGATAAAAATATGTGTCATATTTTACGATCATTAATTGGTCACGTTTAGTTATTTACAGTAACCATATAGCATTCTTTAAATTTTTATCGTCAAAGAAATATTATAATAATTATAATATGTTATTTATATATTTATACTACGTTGTGTATATCGGTAGGATAAAATATTTTCATATGAACATACTATTTACTGAGTCGCAATTTTTTAATCGATCTCTTTGTTGAGATCGATTAAAAAATTGCGGGTAGTGCGATATCTATACTAATATTATAAAGCTGAAGAGTTTGTTTGTTTGAACGCGCTAATCTCAGGAACTACTGGTCCGATTTGAAAACTGCTTTCGTTGTTTGATAGCCCATTTATCGAGGAAGGCTATATGCTACATATCATCACGCTAAGACCAACAGAAGCGGAGCCACGCGGGTAAAACCGCGAAGCGCAGCTAGTTATTAATAAGCGTTCTAATTTAGAAGTTTGATTATAGATGTTTCAAACTCAAACTCAAACTCAAACTCAAACTCAACTTGTATAATGTGTATTAAATTATATAAATCCAGAATGTAAATAATAAAAAAGAACTTGTAATTCGATTTAAATGATTTTAATGACTCGTTTTTAAGCAACCTACAGGAGTATTTATGTCATTAAGTTGAGATTAAGTACAAAGCACTTTATTCTGAAGTATAAAAAAAGCTAAGTGAACTATTACAACGAGGGTGCTTATATTCTTCATACTCCTATTATAGATCAGACGATTTTTAGTTTTTATGTATGTTCGTTTAACTACTTTATGTTCAAAAGCTTAGTAAATACAAGTCAATAACTGCGTTAAAAACAACCGACTTCAAACTTGCACTTGCAACATTTACAAATACAGACAAAAATGCTCATAAAATAAAAACTACTGGGCCTATCCGACACCATCCCGCATCGAACAAAAAAAGAATCACGTAAATCGGTTCAGAAACCACGGAGTAATCGGTGTACATACATAAAAAAAAACATACCGGCCGAATTGATAACCTCCTCCTTTTTTTTAAGTCGGTTAAAAAATTCAAACATGTTTCAACATGGTTTCAACACATTTCAAATCTAAGTTTACTTGAAATGTGGTGCAAAATTTCTTTCATTCAATCACATATTAAGGTATCTTAATGATTCTTCTCAGTAGAAGCCATATTCCGATTAATTTCTAGTAAGAATATTAACTTGAAGCAAGCAACTGGAAAACTTTTAATGAAAAATTTTATTACGGTGCTGTTTATTGTGTTAAGGTTCAAATTAGCTCAGTAGAGGGATATTGAAGAAAAAATACGTGTATTCACTTTGACTGTTTATTTCATACTAGATTTACGTTCATCGCATCTATCAATACACAACAAAAATTCAATTAATGTAAAATACGCTTGAACATACCGGCGGCCAAAAACAATAGTTTTTTATACAGTAGTAAAATCAACATGAACTCATCTAATAACATTCAAATAAATTTATACAACAACTGTAAATAACATATTAGTGGACTGTAAATTTGTAAATAACAATTGTGTATAAATGTAAACCAAATAAACTAAAAATCTTTAGGCAACGCTATCAATTTGTATATAATGGCCGTTTGAACTCGTGACCCAATATTTTGTTCTAATGTAAGTTAACATTAGTTGTATGCCACCATGGAGCGTTTTTGTATGTGCTTCGTTAACTAACAACCTTGTAATGTGTTGATGACTCGGTATTATAATAGGATGTTTAGTTGTATCTGACAGTGATGCATTCTGCAACCGGCCTCCTAATCTCAAAAGGCCTCTTTCGTCTATGAATGGAGCTAATGTTATCAGTGTACTTCGTTTCTTCACTCTTCCTTCTTTCTTTAGCGCTTCTATATCTTTTTCATAAACCAAGTTTTGATAATATCTTATGCATTCTTCTAATATGTATTCCATTTCATGTGATGTTAAATAATGATGTGTTTGTGTTGTTCGTTTCTTACCAAATCTTCTACAATATGCGAGTACCCGTTTCATTCTTGACATACTGGAAAATCTCTCCCAAATTGGCTTTTCTTCTATAACAACAGTATATTTTAGCTTCTTCATTTCTAAATCTATTTTCGGAACATCACATCTCTCAAGTTGAAGGTTTGTTTGTTGTAACCAAACCGGTCCCATCCACCAAATCTCAGAATCTACTAGATCACATGCGTCAATGCCTCTGGTTGCAATATCTGCAGGATTCTCGGCAGATTTGACATGTCTCCAACATTCATTATCCAAGACTCGTGTTATACTTCCAACCCGATTTGCAACAAAAGTCTTCAAGTGAATCGGTTGACACTGTAACCATGAAAGTACAACCATTGAATCGGTCCAGGCGAATATTCTGTGTTTAGGTACTTTGAGTACTTCCACAAGATCTTCAATCAGGTCCGCTAGTAGGGCTGCAGCGCAAAGTTCCAATCTTGGTACTGATATTTGCTTCAATGGTGCAACCTTGGTTCGTGATGCAAGTATAGTTACATGTACTTTCTCTTCATGAATAACTCTCAGATATGTAACTGCAGCGTAAGCTTGAGCAGATGCATCTGCAAAACCGTGTAATTCAACTTCGTCATTATCAAGTGTAGTTTTTAACCAACGTGGTATCTTGAGGTTTTGCAAATGTGTAAGTTGTTCTCTGTATCTTATCCACTCTTCGCGTAAATCCGGAGTTAGTTGATCGTCCCATCCTAGGCTACACAACCATAATCTTTGTATTAAAATCTTCGCAGTAACAATTACAGGCGAAAGCCACCCAAAAGGATCAAAAAGTCGAGCCACATCAGATAGAATTGTTCTCTTTGTTACAGGAAGCTTCATTTCTGGTAAGTTTACTGATACTTTGAATGCATCATCCTTTCTATCCCATGTTAATCCGAGAATTCTTATTACATCATCTAACTTTATATTTATCTTGTCCCTTGAATCAATATCATTTCTTTGTAAATAGTTCAATACTTCTTCTGAATTACTAGACCATTTTTGCATTTGAAACCCTCCTTTAGCTAATATCTCTGTTATTTCTTTACACATGTTCTTTGTCTTCTCAATATTTTCATTTCCTGTCATGAGGTCATCCATATAGAAAGCCTTTTTAATAACATCAGTGTCCGTATAATTATGCAACTCATCATCTGCTAATTGTATTAAAGTACGCACAGCTAAATAAGGAGCTGCTGCTGTACCCAAGGTTACAGTTGTTAGGTCATATTCTTCAATTTGATCATGAGGGTTATCTCGCCATAAGATGCGTTGTAAAGGTGTATGTTTAGCAGTCATGTTGATCATCCTATACATCTTAACGATGTCCCCCACAACACATATCTTATGCATTCGCCACGCTATAATTAAACTTCTGAGGTCTGGCTGTAACACAGGTCCAATCATCATACAATCATTTAATGAATAGCCATTAGAATTCTTAGCCGATGCATCAAAGACGACTCGTACCTTCGTCGTTTCTTTGTCATCACGTATTACTGCATGATGTGGCAGATAAATAGCATTATCGCTATTGACATTCTTTACCTGTTTCATGTGACCCATTGCCTTGTATTCATGTATAACCTTTGTATATTCTGTTTTCAACTTCTCATCTCTTTCAAATTTCTTTTCTAGTTGTGTAAATCTTCTCATAGCTTGCTCTTTTGTTTTTCCACATAATTTAATCGTGTCTTCTATACTTTGTTTTAAAGGTAAATGTACTTCATATCGTCCTGTTGAATCTCTTCTTGTTGTATTTTTGTAAATCTCCTCACATAGTTCTTCTTCTTTTGTTTGAATCTTCTTCTTTTTGTAGACATCTGTTTCTATTTCCCAGAACCTTCTAAGTAAATCATTATCTTCTTCAACCATCCTTGTTATATGTAGTGTTATTACATTGTGTTTGTTATCTATAACCCTTTCATCTCTTCGACCTGATATAACCCATCCCAAACGTGTTTTCTGCACCACTAACCCATCTGATAATTTTACCAATCCTTCTTCTATAATTTTGCAATAGACATCCGCTCCCAACAACATGTCAATTCTTCCTGGTGTATGATAGGTAGGGTCAGCCAATGGTAACATTTGGAGCTCTGAACAGTTCGTCTTGATGTGTGTTGAGGGCAAACTTGTTGAAATAGTCTTAAGAATGTAAGCCCTGACTTCAATACTATCATCTTCTTCTTTCCATCGTGACGAAACTGCGAGATCGACTAGATGTTGTATTTGTATACGATTTCCTTCTCCCACTCCTGAGACTACACCGTTGATTTTGGATTTTGTACAACCCAAAAGTGCCGCTGCTCTCGCAGAAACGAATGTTGCCTCTGATCCCTGATCAATTAAAGCACGAAGCATGTGTGTGTAACCGTTCTTCGCTTTAACCATAACTTGTGCTGTCGCTAACAATACTTGTTGATCGGGTTGTTCTCTAGAGAAGTGTGCTGTTGTAATGTTTTGTTCTGGTTGTGGTTGTTCATCTTCGTCCGTATGTGTCAGTCTAACCTTATGTAAAAGTGAATGATGTTTTCTTCCGCAAACTCGACATGTTTTCCTTTGTTTACATCGGTATACATTATGATTCGGTTGAAGGCAATTGTAACATAAATAATAATTCTTCTTCACAAACTCTTGTCGCGCATCAACCGACTGATTCACAAATTTCTTGCAGTTGAATATATAGTGCTCACTGTTGCAATATGTACATAATACTTGAACTTGAACATGTGGTGTTTGATAAATATCCCGGCGGCCGTCTTCGACTGTGGCGTGATGTGACTTATATGTTGAAGATTTCTCCCTAGTAGATGTTGTTACTGGCGTGACAAGTTCAAGTGTACGAAACTTAGCTTCAAGAAACTTCTTCAGTTCTAACCATGTAGATAGTTCATCACTTCCATCCTTGTGTGTAAGTTCCTCCCAGTCCTTTAACGACTCTGTATCCAACTTCTGCCCCACCAGAAATATAATTATAGGATCCCAAGAATCGGTGTTAATATTCAAATTATTAAGGCTCTGTATGCACTCTGTTGTTGTATCTAATATTGCTTTAATTTGACTTGCAGACTGGTTCACTACTTTCCTTTGGTTAAATAATCTTTTTAAAATAGAAGTAACAATCATCTTTTTGTTTCCAAATCGTCCCTTTAATGTATCCCACGCTTGTTTATAATTCGACCCGGTAATAGGTATATTTCTTAACAACATCTCGGCTTCACCACAAACACTTGTTTTCAAATAATGTAATTTCTGTACATCCCCTAATGAAGTGTCATGAACGAGCGCTTTAAATAAATCTTGATAAGTGGGCCAGTCTTCATATCTTCCCGAAAAAGTCGGTAATTGTATCCTGGGTAACTTAGAAAACGATTGTTGACCTTCTACGCATGTTATTGACATATCACACGGCGGAGTGGGTTGATTCGGTTGTTTCAGTTTAATTAATAAATCCCGTAAGTCGGCTTCCAAATTAAGATACAAATCTTCATATAAATAATATTCTTCGTTCAGGAAGTATGTCAATATTCCCTTCTGTTCCCGTGGCGTACACTTAACAAGACCGTTGTGAGCTTGCTTAAACGATGCCCAATACTCTTCAATCGTCTGCAATCGCGCTGTGATATAACCTTCCGTTAATCGCTGCTTAGGACACTTCTTTAAGTTCGTTTGTGTTTTTTGTAAAGTACTAGCTAAGTCTTCCATTGTACTTAAATATCCACTTTGTTCCACAGTAGGCGGCGACATTTTTTATATTCGTAAATAGTAAGTAAAATCTTCCAATAATCAATCTTCACAAATGTTATAAAACGTAATTATTCAATTCTAACTTGTTTACATTAAAAACTGCACAATACCGATGCAAAGAACACCCGTGTTATCTAAGGAATGTCGTCTTTTGTCTTCGCTGGTCGAGCTCGCTAATCCCTCTATTCGATATAATCCGGCATCGATGGTCCATATGTTTATTGTGTTAAGGTTCAAATTAGCTCAGTAGAGGGATATTGAAGAAAAAATACGTGTATTCACTTTGACTGTTTATTTCATACTAGATTTACGTTCATCGCATCTATCAATACACAACAAAAATTCAATTAATGTAAAATTCGCTTGAACAGGTGCTGTTACATCAAACGAGCGAATGCCCATTCTAACCCCACTTTGTCATTTAGAAACAGGCGTCGGTAGTGCATTATTTTGTTGTTCTTAGTGCGTTCACAAAGATTTTAAGCTATGTTCTAATACTGAACAACACTGAATACGCTAGCTGAATGCACTAAAAGATCACAGCTCTTGCTCTAAAGAAATTTTTAACGAATGGAAATAATTCGACCACGGGAAGGCGGAAGACGCTGGGTTCGAATTCCGCTCGTGATTGATTTTTTTCTTAAAAAATCTCTCAAACTTGTGAATTCTTAACCATTCTTAACATAATAGTTAAAGAAACCAAACACGCTAAAATTACACAAGCGTAAATCAAACATATTCAATTATTACAATAAAGAGAGCATCAGCGAAACTATATTTTCTTAGAAGTCGTAATCGCACCCTAATTTCAGTCTGCTGACTTGAGTTTATTCATTGATAAATGCCAACTTATTATTAATTGAGTAAGGTTTCTATATAATGTTTAATCGACATTTTGTCGAATATCAATTATATACTTGAATTTTCGTGTGACTTTGCTTGTTTTTTGTTGATATAGCTATAAATGATAATATAATGTAGGTTGTAGGTAGGTATGTGACTTACCAACTATTCAAAAGCACTTGTGAAATAAGTCTAGTTGTATAAATAAATGTTTGAGTTCTGTTTTGGCTATACACGCTGACCAAGTGTGAGTTGGTATTATTTCTGACTAGCTGTGCTCCGCGGTTTTACCCGCAGTGCTCCGCTCCTTTTGGTCTTAGCATGATGAATGATGATATATAGCCTATAGCCTTCCTCGATAAATGGGCTATCTAACACCGAAATAATTTTTCAAATCGGACCAGTAGTTCCCGAGATTAGCGCGTTCAAACAAACAAACTCTTCAGCTTTATAATATTAGTATAGATTTAAATTTCCGAAACTTGCTAGTTTAATCTGGATGTTTCATATGTTACCTAGTTGTTCTTTTAAAAGTCACGTCGTATAGTTCAATTGAACTGAAATTAAAAAGATGTGTCTGTGTACACAGTACACAGTACACACGTAAGAAGTGAAACTTCTTTATGACCTTATTTTTCAAAAAATAATTTACTACATATATGCAACTTTACAGAAATACGTCGAATCACGCGTGGTAGGGTTAAGAAAAAGATGGCGCGTAACGGAAAAATGTCACGCGTAACGAAAAAATGTTACACTAAATTTTTTTCCAACCCCGATAAAGAAGTTTCACTTCAATAATTGATTTGCTTACGATTGATTTACACTTTAAAGATTTTCATGTTGCAATACAAATATTTAATTTATAGCTACATTTCAAAGAATTGAAAAACATATTCAGCTGATTATATTATGTAGACTAGCGGTCCGCCCCGGCTTCGCCCGTGGTACATATTTACGTTTTCTCTACATAAAAACCATCCTCGTACATCAAGGAATATAATAAAAAAAGAATTATCGAAATCGGTTCAGCCGTTCTCGAGTTATGCGCTTACCAACACATTTTGCGATTCATTTTTATATATAAGAAGATTATAGATTACGGAAGAGGTAGTTTTTATTAGGTCATAGGCACGATTTCTGTTTAAAAAACTTATAAAAACATACCTTATTACTATTATAATATTCTTCTGTCTTTAGCTGTCACTAGTTATGGCCTGACGTAATCTATCAATGTGCCAAATTTCATCAGGATCCGTTCAGCCGTTTGTACATGTACCAAAAATCAATTCTCACTAATTATCGCGTTGATTATATAAGTAGGATTTAATAATTGTCAGTAACATTTTATTAAAATAATTAATTGAGCTAATTTTTTCCAGTTTAAAACAAAGTAAGGAAGAAATAAAGTTGATTCGCTTTTGATACAATCTCTTCCTTGTCGAGTAGTTCTGTGTTGTGGCCACGAAACGAGCGATTTATTGATCCACGTGTTCAACTGTTCAATTAACAATTTTAAGGTGACTTAAAAAAAGGTAAAATTGGTTAACATTTAGCAAAGAAAGTAGCCTAATTTTTTTTTTGTGTCAAAGGTGGAATATAATACGACTTGTGTTATAGTACTGAAAGCGGAAGGGAAACTATGCGGGTTTTTTATTGACTACGCGGCGAAGCTGCGAAAAGCTATAAATAAATAAATAAAATAAAAGGCACTTTATTGTACAGTGCACATAATAAATAACATTTTACAATAAGACAAATTTGTATCTAATGTAAAATTTGGCGGCCTTGTCGCTTAGATGCGACTTCTTCCAGGCAACCTATGACATCTAAGTATCAATTATAAGTTGTGCATTTCTAATTCGGTTCTAATTTGGTAAACAACCAAACAAACATAGAAACACAATCTTCGTCTTCATTCTGGTAGTATAGATCTATATTTCACTTTATAAACGCCTTTTTCATGGCCACAAGCAACGGAAAATGACATTCTATTATAGAAAGAAATCAATATTATTTCCTGTAAAACAGTTACCTATCTATTGAAGTTATTTTATGTTTTAATACATTTATAATATGCGGTTTCTAAAACCTGTAAGAAAATATAATGAAAAAGAATTAATATATTATATAGTTTTTTTTCTGGATGCTTTTCTGATTTCATAATAATTGTTGCGTTTGTTTTACAAGACAGAATTGCATCATTTTTAATTATTATGAATTAAATTTATATTTTATATAGTTATCTTTTTTCGCGTAGTCCGTTTTTCTTGCAATATTGGCAGTTGGCACTTTTTGTAACGTCGTAGTGCCTTTGTTTTATTTCTAATACCTATAACGTTGTTATTATTTAATTTTCTGTTTGTAAACATTTCTCTATTAATTATTGTAGTAAAAGAAATAAAAATACGAATATTAAAGTCGTATTACACACACTCAGGAACAAAAAAATATTTAGGTACCTAAATGATGTTTGCTATAGTGAATTTTTTTCTCTATTAACAAAATTTTAATAATTGATACAAAAAAGTCTAGTACCGAGTCACCGTACCGACCAATAAAAAAAAACACTTTTATCAAACCCACACACACAAGGTCACGGGTTCGATTCCCTAGCCCTTACAGTGTGACATTCATGAGGCGATGCAAGCCAATTGGCAATAATCATCGGACCGCCCGAGAGATGTCAATTACCATCAGTTGTTACTAGGCGAAAGGGCACAGACTATAAAACAACAGAGACTTCTCTTCTCTTGTCTTCTCTATATTATATGCATATACTTCTCTCATTCTCGTGTCACAATGCTACTTACCATACTCCTCCGAAAGGACCAGTCCTTTCATCGGTCCAGTCCAATTCCCATGAAATTTAGCATGCCCAATCTGAGAATCTGCCTTTTGAAGTCAGTTAAAAGATTTCACCGTCGTAACCTTCAATCTAAAATGGGACCAACTAACAACAATTTAACACAAAAAGAATCACTTCAATCAGATGAACTCACGTAATTATCGAGTGACAAAATAAAATACCGTCTCATTTAGAACTTCCGTTTTTGGAACGTAGGTTGAACATGGCATTGTTACTTTCACATTAATATACGTACACATTTAACTCGTTCAATAATTTATTTTCGTAAGTTACTTATAATATTATGTAATAGGTATAATACTAATATTACTATATATTAGACTAGATTTCCGCCCGCGGCTTCGCCCGCGTTTTCAAAGGAAAACCCGCATAGTTCCTGTTCCGGTGGGATTTCCGGGATAAAATCTATCCTATGTGTTAATCCAAGTTACCCTCTATATGTGTGCTAAATTTCATTGTAATCGGTTAAGTAGTTTTTACGTGAAAGAGTAACAAACATCCATACATCCATACATCCATACTTACAAACTTTCGCCTTTATATTAGTAAGTATTAAGATTAAGATATAATAGTCGGCTCGTAACTTCACAAGTTTTGACTTAGCGGGGTAGCACGATTTTTCGTACATTTTAACATGCGTACAAGCTTCCCCTACTACGCAAGAAACGCGTCCGTTTAGATGTAGAAGCCCTTCTGGCTAACATCGAGAGACACCACAAAAAAAAACGCAAGAAAGTTGTCAAATTATGTGCTACCCACTATACGTATGAGTACATCGATTCAAGTAGAAATAACGGTATATAATTTTAAGCTACCTTTTTTGCCTCTTTCTTTGTTTATTTCTAAACACAAATAAGACAACTTACCGATGTGACATAGGATTTACTACAGTATTATAGTAATAATTTAAGTCAATCAATGTACAAAAATAAATGCCAAGTTATTTAGGAACGCGTGAAAAAGAGCAATTATACCAATCTCTTATAAAAGCACAATAAAAGGGTCACGCACGTAAAGTATTAAGAACCGATAATGATGGCGTGTGGGTTATTCTATTTTCGCGACAATAATATAAGTACTCAAGGTAAACTTTATTATAAATAACGAGCTGTTGCCCGCAGCTTCATCTGCGTGGAAAAGATAAATAAACATGATACAAATTTTCATCCCCTATTTTATCCCCTTGGGGGTAGAATTGATCAAAATCCTTTCTTAGGGGAGGCCTCCATCCTAACATCTACCTGCATGCCAAATTTC
This sequence comes from Colias eurytheme, assembly GCF_061535395.1. Lineage (NCBI taxonomy): Eukaryota > Metazoa > Arthropoda > Insecta > Lepidoptera > Pieridae > Colias > Colias eurytheme. The sequence continues at coordinate 787,770 of NC_143006.1, forward strand.
AGCCCGATACGTCCAGTGGTTTGGGCTGTACGTTGATAGATCACTATATCAGTCACCTTTGAGTTTTATATAATATATAGATTGGTGAATTTATTAGGAGCAAACAAATGAAAAAGGTGAAAAGTCACGGTAGCCTGAACAGTTTTGTGATTTTATATATTTTATTGCATTTTTTTTAAATTGTATAAGCTTCTTCACAATTTCTGTTCAAATTCCATAGTCCTCAGCTCAGTCCTCGCTATCTCTTAGAGCGTTATTTCAATACGTTTTTACTTCAGGTATACATAAATTCGAACATTTACTTCTCCATTTATACTTCTTCTAGAAGCACTTTTGAATGGTCAAATAATGTTATTAAAGAATATGTATTATTAAATAATAATATTATAAATCTTGTCTCTGTTTCTTCATTACTCTGTGCAAAAACCAATTAAAACTTGAAGAGACGGCGTGGCGACTCTATCTCGTTGAACTGCATTAAATGCACGGACTTTGTAATGTTACGTAACATTCTGTTACAGTTAGACCACCTAGGGCACGTACTTGTACCAAAATTATGAACTAACCTTTATACAGACACATTCGTTTTAGACAATTTAGGGCATTCAGAAAGTACAGACATTCAGGGCCAAAATTATAACTAAATTGTGCTAAACGAATAATTTAATAGTTTTTATAATCTAGGAAATTAGGAAGTACTAGAACCACAATTATAATGTAACTTTAGAATTTATAAAATTGTATAAATTTGTAAGGTTATGTTACAATATGGTACCAGATTTCTAAGTGGCCTTTCTAAAAATTATACGATTACGTTGAAACAAAAGACAGAAATAAGTTTTGACGCGTTTTAAATTTGTTGCTATGCTTATTTCTAAATTATAGATTACACCAATTAATTTAAACAGTTACATATTACAATATTAACTTTCTTTCTTTATGAATTTAAACTATTAGCTGTACACACAATAATATTATACAGCCCCTAGTGTCAATTCAAATCAAACCCAAACAATTATTAGACTTCTTCTAAATTCTAGAAGCACTTTTGAACCGCCATAACATAGTTTTACCATTTACCACCGGTTCGGAAAGCAGTTTCTACAGAGAAGAACCGGCAAGAGCCTCCAAATTACAGCTAATTCATTCTTAAGAAGGTTAAAGTTAAATTTTAAGGGGACGTCATCTTTTCCGCGAAGATTTATTGACAATATATTACAACTGGTTAGTTCAAGATTTGTCTGACTGATTGTGGGATAGCGGAATTTCACATTGACATACTAATTGATAAAATACAGGGGACACGGGACTTCGTTATATGTATATCTAAAACTTTACGATAGATGTCTTCCAAAAACATATTTGAAGTGAAACATCTTTAAGCGCGTTGAGTGTAAAATCTCAAGATCGCATCATGGCAATACCGTCACGTCATGGAGTAAGGCGACGATTTTGGTATTTTTGATATTGAAAATTTACAAGCGTAAAACTCGAGAACGGATTAATCAATTCGGCTATTTTTTTAACGTTTTTGCTAAGGTACTGGGAGAGAAAACCAAAAATTTAATTAAGATATTTTAATTTATTTAAATGTTTAAAAGTGTAGTACATTAAATAGTTACTATCGATTATGACATAACCAAAAACCCACTAAACGAAAGGCTTCAATGAATTAATTGCTTACGTTCATTAATCACGGAGATTTCTGAGAAATAATCTATGAGGAAACATTGTATGGTGGGAATTTTGTAGCAGTGTTGTAGGAATGTTTGACAGCGCTGTTACTAAGATCACAGTAAATGCTGAATTGTACAATGGCTGTTACTATGATCACAGTAAATGCTGAATTGTATAATGACTGTTAAGTCTATCTTTTAATTTTCTTTTTTTTGATGTGAAAATTCTTTAGGCGCGTTGAGAGTAAAATTTCAAGATCACTTCAAAGCAATACCGTCACGTCATGAAGTAAGGCTACGATTTTGATATCTTGCCAAAGAAGTTTCACTTCTGACATGTGTCCTCGGCATACACGCTCTTTTTTTCTGTTTTAATCAATTTACCAATTGTGCGGAAGGAAACATGTACCTAGCACATAAAAATTATATTTTAATTTCAAATCGGATTATCAGAATCCTACTTTCATTAAAATATTTCTTGCTGAGGGATTTTTAATAAAATTATTAGAAACCAGTACAGTTCTATTATGTCTCAGCAATTACTGAACATTCATCTTTTATTAAGGCGTTACCCGGCAATTTCGACTATGTTCAACCTCTATAAAGTCTGGTACAACATAAAGCACAATACCGAAAAAAATATATAAAATAGGATGGTCTTTGATCTTTAATTGCTCGCGAGGACTTTTTTCCAAAGTTAATAGATTTCTAGAAAAAAAATGTGCCGTGGTCATCGATTTTTCCGCAAATACTCTATAAACTTCGTAACCTGCTGACTTAGAGCTCTGAAAATTTTATGTTTAATAAATTATCAGTTACACAACAGTCCCTGACGAGGATATTTTGTTTCACTGATTAGTATCTTTTTAAATACAAAATGCGAGGAAAAAAGAAGGTGCAGCGGGAGAGGTTTGAGATCCGTCAAGTATGCTGAAGGTTATTAGCGCATGTAAAAGCCTTAATACATATCTTTTCTAATATTCCCTAACTATACCTTTGCATAGACGTGGCCATGAATCACACATAATAAATATTTTAAAATGAAAATAAACGTTTTAAAAGCGAAAGTTAGCAAGTTTACTTACGCATGCCGTAACGGTGGTATAAGTGTGTTAATGTCATTCATTTAACCACTGTAACTGAGAAACTGCAAATGTTGATAAATTTTTAACCGACTTTGAAAAGGAGGTAGGGTAGACTGGGTACGGTTGAAACAATTTCACTTATAACGACCATAACTTTGCTTTTTATAACCCGAGCGATGAAAAATATATGTTAAATAAAAGAGCATGTATCTGTCTACTAATAGGCGCTATGTTTTTAGTTCCATGTGCATTATTTTTAATAGTAGATCAAATTAAAAAAATAAACCCGATTTGTTTCAACCGTCCCCATACCAGGGGCGGTTGAAACAGTGATTGGGTCAGTTGAAAAATATGCGAATAATACAAAATATAGTATTAAAATATGTTTTATTGATTGTTTATTTTATATCTAACAATAATTAAGTAACTCTTTTACATTATGGTCTGCTCTCTAAATATGGTGACATACAAACAAGACAAAAGAACCTACTCCTCATCTTCTGATGATATCTCCTCTTGTACATTATTCTTTTTTGCTTTTATGGTGTTTCTTTTACATTTTCCTCCATCAAATTTCTTCCTTTTTCCTCTATCCATCGCTTCTTCACTTGCTTAGCTCTTGTTCGTATCAATATTAATTCTTGCTCTTTTCTTACCTCTTCCTTATCTGGTGTGTCAGTGTAAATAGTAGACTTACTGATTTTTCGCCCTCTATTATTATACCTTCTATTGTTATATCCTCTATTAACTCCCATTTTTTGATTTTCTTGCTCGTCAGAGTCATCTCGCATTCGTATTTACCTTAGAAGCGAATAATCGTGCTTCTCTGCCGCTTTTCGCAATGATTTCCGGTTTTCACCTCCTCATATGCGTCTTTGTACTTCGATAAGTCTATTTGTCTTCCCAAAATCTCTCTTACACGTACTATCGGCATTTAAAAAATCAAAACATAATTAAAACAATGTTTCAACCGTACCCAAAAAAAATGTTTCAACCGTCCCCAACTCCTACTTTAGGTAAAATACAGTTATAGTAATTGTAACAACAATGATACACAAAAACTAGTCACAATGTCATATTCCACAAGATTCACTTCAAACAAAAACGCACACTTAATACTGTCACTTAATTAGAAACGCCAATAATTGGAAAAATCTCCAAGCAAAAATACTTACTTTTGGTCATAAAAACACAATAGGGTCTTATAAAATCAGCTGAAGCGCGCGGAGATCGACGCAACATTGTGGTTCGTGTTTAGAACATTTGTGCGCTTCATTTTCCCCTTGGACCCCTAACCCCCCCACCAACGGTTTGCGAGATATTCGTGTTGTTTCAACCGTCCTTTGTTTCAATCGTACCCAGTCTACCCTACCCATAGAGATCTAGAGAGATGCCAATCGCTTGCGCTGAGTACGAAACCGTGTCTCATAAAAAATTTACGCACACAACTGCAGTAAACAAAATCAAAACAATACTTCGCGTTGTGTGCGTGTCATCACACAAAAATATGAGAGCGACTATTCGTTCGCACACTAGATTGTAAGTGACGTACGTATACAGCACCGCTACAGCTTGTTCTCTTTTTGTACATATTGCTGCGACACCGGCCCCGCCCCCTAACCATATCTCCCTTTAGTTTCTGTGATCTGTGGAGGTACCCCATTTAAGTTCTTTTAAGTCAACCAGCTTTGCATAAACTTCCTCAGGGGCCGTATTATGATATCTTACTTCCAGACAGTTTACGCCTTGAACTGAACTGACTGGCAAATTCATATTATAATCAGAATAATTATTGCGTTCAAATCTCTGGAAATAAGAGGTCATAATGCGACCCTAAAGTAGGAACATTCTGGTATCTGCGTTATGTTTTATTTTATTCTTTAAATAACGCGCAAATCTCTGGTTGAAATTAAACAATATTTTTGTTCAGATATTTACTGTATTTTTTTGTATGGATAGTCAATTTACGGAAGAAAGGTGTAGGCTGTAATACAAAAAATATAACATCACGCAGTGTAGAAATGAAAAATGTAACAAAAATATTTCCTTTGGGCTTTGAGAGCAGGCAAAGTTGCGTGGGTTAGCCATTGTATGTATTATAATAATTTTGATACATTATTTTAGATAATAACAGGCTGCGCCCAGCAGTTTATTCGCTAACTAGCTGCGGTTTTACCTGCATTGCTTTGCTCCTATTGGTCTTAGCGTGATTGGTCTTAGCCTATATAGCCTTCCTCGATAAATAGGCTATCTAACTGTGATATAATTTTTCAAATCGGTTCCGTGGTTCCTATAATTAAAGCGTTCAAGCTGTTCGTATAGATGTTATAGTCCCGAAATCCCGAAACACAATCTCTTAGCGGAAGGACTGGTTTATCTTAGGTTTGGAAAAGCCATCAGGCAATCCTCAAAATACACTTGAATTTCACCCTTTGACTGAAGTCAGCAGCAGACGCTTCAGCTAGACAACGACTGACGAAAATTGTTTAGTAAAAGGCCGAAATATTATCTACATTTATTTAGGCTTTGACAAAGTCATTATGCCAGACCTGAGTTTTGACCAGTCCAACCTACGAGTGCCCGAGCTTCGGGGTTTAACTATAACATAGATATATAAATGCCATGATAATATTATATTAAATGCCCTGTTACTACGCAAAGGGCATTCTAAATTCACAGTCCACACGCACAGAAGTCAATTCATACATAAAATGAATGTACAAATTATGACGTGGATGCAAAACTTCAACCGTCATACAGACAGTAGGTAATTGATTACGTCAAACATAATGTCATATCACTTGATACAAAATAATCTATACTAATATTATAAAGCTGAAGAGTTTGCTTGTTTGAACGCGCTTATCTCAGGAACTACTGGTCCGATTTGAAAAATTCTTTCACTGTTAGATAGTCCGTTTATCGAGGAAGGCTATGGGCTATATATCATCACGCTGACCAATAGGAGCGGAGCACTGCGGGTAAAACCGCGCAGCGCAGCTAGTTTGCAAATAAAGTCGTCCCTCATCGCAGCATGATATGCGTTTATTGAAGTAGAACTTCTTTAGGCGCGTTGAGAATATCATTTCAAGATCGCGTCATAGAAATACCGTCACGTCATGGAGTAAGGCGACGATTGTGGTTAGTGAAACTTCAAGAAGTTTCACTTTTGACACGTATGCTATGCACAAACGCTCTTTTTATTTCATCTGCACATATTATAACATCACCACTGCTCAATAGAACGAATACAATATCGTGAGGAAACCGACGTGTCGAAGAATCAAAAGTTCAATGACATTATGGCCTGTACCCAATAGGAGGCCCGTGTCCCTGGTCCCAGCAGTGGGAACGTATATGGGCTGGTGATGATGATAATGTCGTCCCTAGATGATAATGCGGCAGAGACTAAGTACTTTACATAATAATATAACTAGTGGTCCGCCCCGGCTTCGCCCGTGGTACCTACATGTTTAAACTATCCTATCTCTCAAGTTCGATCGAACTGCACATGGTGTGCGAATTTTATTATAATCGGTTAAGTGGTTTAGGAGTCCATTGAGTAAAAACTTTGTGACACGAGATTTATACCTCTATATACCTATATGTAATAAGAAGATGAATCGTGAAAAGAACAAATTAACAATACATTGACAAGATATAAAATCCGTGTTCAATAATTGACTAAAAAATTAGTGTAGGCATGAAAAAAATCCTTTAAAGACGGGTAGCAAATAATTTGGTACACAAACAGTAGATTTACTTTTATTTATACTAATTACTATGTTATCATATTATGTTTTTTAAAGTGAGTTTGCTAAGGGCTGATTTTTCAATCCTTGGTTAAAACTTATTCGTCGAATAATGTATAAAACTATCATTGTAAAAACAGAGTTGTCGAGGTTTTCCGAAATTTATAAATGTTTTAGAGATTGGCATCATGCCGCATACGCTTAGAAGTGGTGAAAGAGAAATGGCTCTGTAACGCTTCTAAGCTCTTTGACGTTTTTAACAGTCAGGTATGCCAACATAACGGCAGGGGAACTCTCTCGTGAAACGCACTATATTCTAATTGCCCGAATTTGACAGTTTACGTGACATTTTAATATTATTGTGTTACTTTATTGGATGGATAAGTTTTATCCAAGCATTGAAAAATCGGCCCTAAAAATAATAAAAAGTTATAATGATCCTTGAAATATCGTAATTACGGCAATAATTGAAATAGTACTTAATATCTGCTTCTATATAATGCAATCAATCATAGATAATAATAATATATTTCGATTAAATAATCGTATTGAAATCATACATGGAATATGGTATTTAAATTAAAATCGATACTAATATTAAAAGTTGAAGAATTTGTTTGTTTGAACGCGCTAATATCAGGTACTACTGGGTCCGTTTTGAAAAATTATTTCGCTGTAAGATAGCCCATTTATCGAGGAAGGCTATAGGCTATATATCATCACGGGGGTTGCGGGTAAAACCGCGGGGCACAGTTATATTAGAACTATTCTCAAATTATAGAGCTGCGTTTTTTTTACCAATTTATCAAAGTCATGCTCAGATTATCTTTAACGTTTAATTAATATATTATCGTTATCGAACTGGTTAATTACATAATATTAATATTATTTTATATACTGCGAGATTATTATCCAACTCTTTATTGATTTTTAAATGTTATGGATTACTTCGTCATTACATCACTCAGGTTTTTGCTCTCTTTCTTTGGTAAGTTTTTGTTGGTTGGAAAAAAGTAAAGAGGTCATGTTCAAGGTAAGTCGATACTTGAGTTAAATTTCGGCTTTGCTTGGTTTATTTTTATTATATTGATACGTAATACAGTCTTTTAGTGGTCTAGTATGTTTTAAAAAATAATGTGTAGGTACCTACGTTCAGATGTTATAGATTATTCAATTATTTTTTTAAAATAGTAAAGTTTTATAAATTAGTATCGAAAATATTTTTTAAACTAATGAATTGTAGGTGATACGAAGTTCACAGGGTCATCTAATATCTAGTTTATTCCAGTATAATGTAATATAATAATGGCTAAAATAATTATATTACATGACGCTTAGATTTTTTTTTAAAGTTTAAAGATTTTTCTTTATCAAAATGCCGTATTTTAGATTTGTAGTCGTCTTTAACCGACTTCTACAGAAGAAGGGTTATGTTAAAATTCGTCTTAGATCCGTATGACACTGGGTACATCAAAATTAAAATAAACAAATTGGCGCCAAAAAGTAATGAATAGAAAAAAAATGTGTGCGTGTACTAGTGTACACACGTAAGAAGTGAAACTTCTTTATGACCTTATTTTTCAAAAAAAATATTTACTATATATGCAACTATACATAAATACGTCAAAGGAAAAATGTCACGCGTTACGAAAAAATATTACCTACACTAAACTTTTTACAAAGAATTTTCACTTCAAAATTGCAGTCGAGTTTTTTGTTTTTATAATATTTTTTTATTAATGATTACAACAGACAAACATACAAAAAGATGCACTCATGTCATAAGGGAAGGCAAGGTCAAATTCAGACCGGTTGGCAAGCTTACGTCATAATATTTTTTTGTTTTTTGTTCGAAATAAACAATCGAGAGAAATGCTTCTCCGGTAAAAGAGAGATGGTTCATTATATTATTTGGTTATTTATTATATCCTATCTATCTTACTCAATATTATAAATGCGAAAGTTTGTGTGTTTGTTACTCTTTCACGCAAATACTACTGAACCGATAACAATGAAATTAAGCACACATATAGACGGTAACTTGGATTAACATATAGGATAGGTTTTATCCGGAAATATCACGGGAACGGGAACTATGCGCGTTTTTCTTTGAAAGCGCGAGCGAGGCCTCGGGCGGAAAGCTAGTTTTTTTAGTAAAAAATGGAATTATGCATATCTATAATGAAATAAGTTTAACTTTGTAAGTGAAACTTGCCAAAGAAGTTTCACTTCTGACAAGTGTGCTCGGCACACAAGTTATTTTTTTAATGGAAGGTAAAAAAAAGAAAAGTGTCTTACAGCACAAAAGCAATTGTACAAGGATAATTAATATTGTAAACTCATGAAATTATTGTATTGTCACCGATCCTTAATAAGTGTACAAATTTTGAATTGAATCTGTCAGTTTAAAGTGGGTCAAAATGTGTCAAAATATACAGGTGAAGCTAATAGCGTATTTAAACCTATCCCAACATTGTGTATGTTAATATTCTGTTACAAGAACTATTTTCCACCCCTACAACCTTTGTGTAAAAATAACTAGTCCTTCATTATCACCCTATCACTAGATAACCAGGGCATTTAAGATTCATTCAATTTACATAATAATTAATCAATAAGTAGTGTTATTTAGAATTAATTTAAAACTACAAAAAGAAAATATTTCGAAGGTGGTTTGCGTGTATTTTGTTTAGGACAAAAAAAATAAAAATTGTCCCTTGTATAAATTGTATTTGATTCTATCCCAAAGAAAAAGCAGGACTTTTGAGTTTTGATACTCGATAGGTAAGATGGTATGTTATTTAGACGTACTACGTGAAAATACGACTAAGTAATTGAAAGATTAAATAAACGCATCGAAAAAAGTATTTTTAATAATTTATTAAAAGCAGGCCCCCAATTTTTAAATACGAAACGACTTTCATCGGCACTCGTCCTTCGAACGGAACACCTGCTGTCTCGCATTCCCGCCTTTTTGCGCCGCCATGTTTTTTTTTTCTTTTTAACTTTTTTTTTCGCGATGACTCATACGACACCGGCAATTTCTTGTACGGCCAGTTCAAACCTCTTTAATTAATTTAGATAATATGGTAACCAAGGAGGTTACGTCATATCTCAAACTCTTTACTGCGAATCGAATGACATAAGCTTTTTGAAAGAAAAAGTGTTGAATAGTTAACTGTTGTTTCGGGCATCGCCCGAGACAACAGTTCGAGATGGTATTTTAGGATTTTCTAATGCTAATTTTTATGTGAATATAAATGATAGGTATTTACTTATTCTATCTTGACGTAAACTCGACTCATGTAATAATATTATAATTATAATTCATTTAGGTATATAAATTATAATACCTATGCTATTAATTATTATGGGTGTGAGAGCCTGTGAAAGTATTACTCAAATATACCTAGCTGCTCTTTCACACAAACGATAGATTTTATAAAAAAGACCGTGTGTGCTGAGCACACGTGTCAGAAGTGAAACTTCGTTGGCAAAATTCAAATATACCAAAACCACATATTATATGACATGACACGACCTTGAAATCATTTTCAAAAATTGCAGATGTATTGACCGCTAGAATATTTACCTAATATTTTATTATTTTAACAAGTAAAGTCACGGGAATAAACTTGTAGCATCTCATTCACAAATACTTCACAAAGTTCTAAACTCGATGTTTCTTAGAAATAATTTTCAATCTAATCTAACTTAAAGATAACTCAAGTTAAGCAAAAATAAACTATTTTGTTGTTTTCGTCTTATTTTAGAATTCAATTACCTAAGCTTAGTCAAGTGGGCAAGGATTTGTCTACAGACGAATTAATAATTTTCGGGCCATTTTTATGATTTCACAGATTAAATATAAAAAAAAATGTTAGTTCGTGGATTTCAGACTGAATATTTTTACATTATCTTATGATGTATATTTTTAGCGCGTTGTTTTGCAAAAACGATATATATACATACTTTACTTATATTAATCTTCACTATCACTACATAGTATAAAACAAAGTCGCTTTCCCTGTCCCTATGTCCCTATATCCCTTTGTACGCTTAAATCTTTGAAACTACGCAACGGATTTTGATGTCGTTTTTTTTAATAGATAAAGTGATTCAAGAGGAAGGTTTATATGTATAATAACATCCATTAAATAGTGGAGAAGTACTGGTATTTTTGAGGTTTCTAATGTGATGTCGTAAAAAATTACATTTTTTCCGCTTACATTGCAAACGCAGGCTGAACCCTACGAGTTTTATCAAAATAATGTACTAAGTATTATACACATTGAAAAGGTCTACAGAAAAGTCCGCGATGGTATATGTCTATCTCTTATGGATAACCCGCAATAACTTTTTTTTGTCATTTACTTTTTACGACAAACAATGGCTAATTTTCGATGCGATTTTAACCAATAAAGCATTAATCCTTAACCAATTAAATACCTTGAATACATTGTTCATTTAATATAGATCTATATGGCCCTTTACACCGTATGATTTAAGTGAATATTTTCGAAGATATTACAGATTTAAAAATTGCGGGACGTAGTGTTTGCGGCGGTACCGGCCGGCCGCCCGGCTGGAGAGGGCCGCTATGTTTTTAAATATACAACGTTCACAGTTTTTCTGTAGTGTATTTAGTATCAGGCATCAGCATTGCACCCGTGCGAAGCCGGGGCGGGTCGCTAGTCTTATATATAAAAATGAATCGCAAAATGTGTTGGTAAGCGCATAACTCGAGAACGGCTGAACCGATTTCGATAATTCTTTTTTTATTATATTCCTTGTAGTACGAGGATGGTTTTTATGTAGAGAAAACGTAAACATGTACCACGGGCGAAGCCGGGGCGGACCGCTAGTCTATAATATAAAAATGAATCCCAAAATGTGTTGGTAAGCGCATAACTCGAGAACGGCTGAACCGATTTCGATAATTCTTTTTTTATTATATTCCTTGAAGTACGAGGATGGTTTTTATGTAGAGAAAACGTAAATATGTACCACGGATGAAGCCGGGGCGGACCGCTAGTTAGGTATATAAATGAAAATGTCTTACACACTTATAAAGTTATGGCTACATAGTATATCGATGAATTTCAAAAGGGTGTCAAAACGATGAGCGAGAATGTGAAATCGCGTTTCAAATCCCTAAAAATTATTTCATTTTAAATTCAGTACTTATCTATTTTGACGTCTTCACTGACGTCAAATTTATAACACCCTCTAGTTTACGGTTTACAGTTATATTTTACATGAATTTTTCCTCACATTGAAAATATTCTTATCCGAATTGTTACCTAGTGAACTTATATTATAAATTTTTATTTTAATATATCGAATGGATTAGTTATATGAAAATAAAATAAAATTAGCAGTTAAATATATTATCACGCACGTGGCGTAACGTAAACATAGCAGATAGCGTAGTTCAATAAACCCATTTATTCATTCATTCACAGCTTTGAATGAAGCGTCCTATTTGGTAAAAATTCGTAAGATAAAAACCGTACTAACCCCAACTTTTACTAGCTTTTTCTCGTGTAATAATTAAATAATAATTTAATATGTAGTCTAATTGGGCTTTTGTCTTTTGTTACATAATGTCTAATTAGATTTTCAATATAAAATATGTGTTATTACATATCTACTTTACATTTATTTTTAATTACTTTATAATATCTATCAATAAAAATATTGTATTTGATTTTCTAATAAGACCAATAAACCAATCGGGTTATCCAAAAAATTATCCGTCCGTATTTTTACAAATTAGGACACGCACGACTTTCAGTAATAAATAAATTCTGTCGGAATAATGATACGAAATTGACATTTTACGTCAATGTAATGACATTTTATTCTTATCAGAAATTAATATACTTTGAATACAATTAAAGGTCATATAAACTTTATTTTATTTTACTACTAGCTGTGCGCACAACAACAAATTGAAATACAGGGGAAAATCTTCTAAAACAATATTATTATTAAGTTCTCGGGTCGCGGTATTTGCAGTCTCCTCTGAAGACCGAAACGGCTTGACCGATTCTTAGGAAATTTTGTGTATAACGTGTATGCTTGTATGTATCTATTTTACATTTATTACCGAGACGTTGTCTGTCTGTCCACCCGTCTGTCATCAGGCTCTATCACCCGAATCGTGATTTAAAAAAAAAATGTGTCCGTGTACTAGTGTATACACGTAAGAAGTGAAACTTCTTTATGGCCTTATTTTCCAAAAAATAATATATGGCTATATAGAAATACGTCGAATCACGCGTGGTAGGGTTAAGAAAAAGATGGCGCGTAACGGAAAAATGTCACGCGTAACGAAAAAATGTTACACTAAATTTTTTCCCAACCCCGATAAAGAAGTTTCACTTCAAAAACAAACAAACATAAAATTGGATTTTAAGCGTGCCTATTTCTTTCCCTAACTAAAACCATTTAAATCAGTTCACAATTAGCGAAAACATTGATAAATCACAAATGCACATGTAGGTACAATACCTACTCTACTACTTCTTTAAAGTCGGTTAAACATACCACCAGCACCTCTTTTCTTAGAAGTCGGTAAACTGCACGTGTATTCTAAATTCTTAATGCATCATAGCAACGACATGCGCAAGAGCATGATCACGCGATGATGACGTATGTAGTATGAATTGGGTCGTTTGTGACTGCTATAGAAAAAGTAATAATAAAGAATCAATAAAGGTTTTGCTAGTCATATCTGCAACAGGAGAATTTTTATGGTTGTTTTCCCTACCTCGGTAGACCACCAAAAGTAATTTTTAATAGCACACCATCCTCCTGGTTTCTTGGTTTATCAAATAGTGGGTGGATGAGAAGTGAAGTGGTATTCTATGAATATGTTGGTTTTATGATTGGGTGATTTCTTATAACATTTCCAAGCCAATTCTTTTTCTAGTTGATTGACACAAGTCTCATTTAACCCCGTATCTTTATTTGTCTTATGGCCGACTAGTAGTCCGCTCCGGCTTCGCCCGTGGTACCTACTTATTTCGCAATAAAAGGTAAATGCGAAAGTAACTCTGTCTGTCTGTCTGTTACTCAATCACGCCTAAACTACTGAACCAATTTGCATGAAATTTGGTATGGAGATATTTTGATACCCGAGAAAGGACTAGTACTAAGGGCTACCTTTTATTGCGAAATATGTACCACGGGCGAAGCCGGGGCGGACCGCTAGTTTCGTTATAATATAAAAAAAAAAACTTTTTGCTGTTCATTAGTCTCGCTAAACCTCGTTTTGAAATGTTAGTAGGTACCTACAGGGAAGGCTTAAACAAGTCTAGTTTTGATAAACGAAAATCGAGTAATTTCAACAAAAAATTGTCCCTAAAAAGCACGTGGTCAATAAAAAGTAAAGAATTTGTCACCGAAAAGGTATGACGCAATGGTAACAAAAACCCTAGGGCCCGCACTAAAGTCACCACGTGGACATTCCACGGGTCTTCTGTTATCTATGACGTATCGCTTCGGGGAAGCATGAATGAGGTAGGGTGACCAATTGTTACGGTTTTGTGGGACGATGGGACTGTGATTTGTGGAGATTTTTTCACGTGAAAATAGAGTAATTTAATAATCTATTGTATATATTATTATTTTTTAACTTTATAAACGCACCTCTTGCACTTGTACTTTCACTGTTTTATTCTTGACCACCAGGTTGTCTGGAAGAGATCGCTGTCTTAGCGATAATACCGCCTGTTGTGCTCAACTTTTGTTTTATTTTTATTTATTTTTTTCTGTACTTCTAAGTTAAACAATTTTGGTGCACAATAAAGTATTTTTGTTTGTTTGTAATATGAAAATGCCATTATTATTGAATTTTGAAGGATTTAAACAAATCGGTAAATATTACATTACAAAAATGGAATTACCAGTGAACAGTGTGTGTGAATTACAAAATAAAGGTTTTGCAAAAAACCTTTTGTTTTGAAAGAGGGAAAAATATGAAGATAGTAATAATATAGGCAATTCATAAAAACATCGTTCAATGCATTTTAAGTCGTAATTAAATTGAAACATTCGTTTTCTTAACCACGCCAGACTTTACTTATCTACGACACTTACAAATAACAGTCATTATATCCAACACAAAAAAGACAAAACGCGAAGAACGAAGTATTTACTTAACCAGACCTACCGTCGCAAAACATTCAATTATCTTTGATTTTCCTTTAAAATGTATGAGTACATTCATTATCTATTTAAACAGTAAATCGTACGAGACTGTTATCAATACGTTATCACACTATCTAAAGTTCTGGGCTGGCCGCAAGCCCGGAAGAACATCATATCTTTAAGATTATTTTACGCCCTTTTGTAGACGAGAAAATGAGCGAATTTTAATACTTGTATATTAATATATTTGCATATATTGAATACAGTATTTTTTTATAGCACTCTGATGTCTTATAGATAGGCAAAAAATTATCGACAAGAATTTATCAAAAAATATATTGTATACTCATTTACCTAATTTTAGCATGGTATATTTATAACTATGTAACATACGCTAAATTTAGTAGATACTTTGCGCTTAGTTATATTATTTTCATAATAAATGAACCTCATATTCCATGAAATTTAAGTAGTTACACGAAGAAGACATAGACCACTATTAAAATATATCCAGGTGCGTTTTAAATTATCATTTCTAATCTATTCTAATCACACTAGATATGATATCAGTACATTGACTGGTATAAGCTTTATCAAATAGAGTACGCGTGAAATAGGCATGATATTAGAATAGTAGTATAATTATTTCGCATTATAGTAAATGACCATTCGTGTGACTTAGTACTGGCATGCAAAACACATGACAATTAGGCACTGATAATTTATTTGTTTTATTGAATATACATATATTATTATCAATGCTTTATCTGCGGGATCTACTCCCGCTTTAAATCCGGCGGATGAAATCTAAATATAATCGATCTTTCGACTGATAGTAGATACAAGGTGATACTTATCCTGCTCATACAATCAAAAAATATGCTTTTAGATTATATGTCTCCTCCTGAAGAAACTCAGGAAGTCTAGTTTATAAAACTTACACCTTAATAATTCGAACTAGATACTTTTTATCACCTCGTCACACAAGTAAATAAAATGATCATCTATATAATATATTCATCATCATCATCATCAGCCCATATACGTTCCCACTGCCGGGACACAGGTCTCCTATACAGGCCATAATTCACCACGCTGGCTGCAGGTTGGCGGATTTGATTTTTGGACATGTCGGTTTCACTTACGATGTTTTCCTTCACTGTCACTGAGTCATCTAATAATAAATTATTTATGTTTATTCGTATCCACAAAACATGCAAATGTCTTAAAATAATATAATTTATCTAGTCGCATCGACATCATGCAAGGAGGATAGTGGTTGCTGCTTTGCTGACGGGGAGTCCTTTTTGCCTCCATTACTATCTTTTTTTTCTGTTTTGTGTATTAATTACTAAGAGTTACATGGTGGCAAATAAAACGCTTTCTATTTCTATTTCTATTTCTATTTAGTATAGGTAATAGCTATCTATAATGGTAATTATTTTTTGGGGATAAAATATTATATCTCTAATCGTACAAAACATGATAGTAATTTACACGCAAAAAAATCTTCCTTTGCACTAATAAAGGCTATTATTAACACGCGTAAAAATACATGACATTAAAATACTAATCAATGTGACATTCTTAGATAAGAGAGGTACATTTTCCATAAAAAAGAAAATCAACTGATATGAGAACTTTGTTATCAGTGAGTTGCGAAATACACTGCATATAATATTATTAGATCAAAGTATTAGTATAATGACATTACAATTTCTATTGTACTTTGTTTTATAAGATAATAAAAGTGGTTTGTACCAGACAGTGATAGTACTTGAACGATTTATCAGCACTTATAATAGTTTAAGTGGAGTGAAGATTTCTAAATTGTATTTTTTTTCTGTTGCAGGTAATTTTGGATTTATTTCCAACATCAATATGGGAAGTACATTATCTTCTCTGGTGGGAAAAGGTATAGAAGCAACCTAACAGAAACAATACATATAGATAAACAACAGTCGTCGCGGAACCGGTTTAGCGAGTGCTCGCTGTCGCGCGTTGTATTCAATGCGATAACATTATGCTGTGTGAATTGTTTGCGTATTATTCGCAATATTAATCATGACGGAACGTAAAGTTATTATAAATGAACTTTTAACATTTATTCAAAATAAAATTGATGTATTGGACGAATTGAGCGTTCTTCAAATATGTGCCTCGAACTTTACGGACCTGGAAGTTGAAACTGCAAAAATAGAATTATATTCTACTTTGAGTTGTAGTCAACATATTATACGGCGTAAGGGTGATGACAAAATGAAGAAAAATATAAAAGATATAATAAAGGTTTTAAAGGAGACTGATCCTGACGACCAGCCAATATTCGTGGCTAGGGATCTCAATCGATTACCTCCTATTACATTTGACTATGTCGATGTTACTCGACTTTTAAAAGACTTGACATTTCTTAAAAATGAAATAAATTGTATGCGAACTGAATGTATTACAGAGTCCGAATTGACCCATTTTGAAACCTCATTACGTAGTGAATTGACTCAGTTGCGCCCTCGTGATGTGGATATGACCATGAATGATAGTAATAAATTGACGCGTACAGTTCATATGCAGAAAACAAAACGGATCAGAGACAAAACTGCAAGTAAAGCATCCCAACCAGCGCCACGAACCATTACCGAATCGACGGAGTCCGCAGCATCTTCTGCAGGACTTCGCGAACCCGACGACAACCTATCTACATCTAACCTCTCACTAGAAACGGACTCAGTTGTAATTCCTACATACAGGGATATTGTGACGACGCAATCATTACCAATGACAAAGAAATTGGACAATCAAGGTGTAAATAACGAATTTCAACTAGTAGAATATAAAAAACGTAAACACAAAACTAACATGCGTGGAACTTTGACTAATAAAGGACGAATACAAGTAATGCTTTCCCAGGCGTCTGTATATGTCTCGCGGACAAAAAAGACTGTAAATGAAGCAGACATCATAGCGCATATTCAAGATATGGGTGAGGAGTTCATATCCGTGGAACTTCTGCAACAGAATGTTGAGACGACATTTAATTCATTTAAAGTGGTAGTTTCAGCGGACCGTTTGAATAGATTTTTGGACCCTAATTTCTGGCCCACAGGATTAGTGTTTCGTCGATTTCGTGAACGTTTCGCAAAGACGCACTCCGAACGTAGTAACAACAATTAAAATATGGGTAAAAAGTTAACAATGGCATCATTTAATTGTAGATCATTAAAACGATCTCTTGATCAAGTACGGTCGTTATGCAAAACAAATGACATTATTGCATTGCAGGAGACGTGGCTTCTTCCACATGACTTAAACTTAGTAAATGAAATTGACTCTAAATTTAGTGCCTTTGCTAAATCATCGGTGGATACATCGGTGGGCGTCCTACGCGGGCGTCCTTATGGAGGAATAGCTATCCTGTGGAGGCAGACATTATTTTCTAGCGTTGTCTCAGTAGAATGTACAAGTGATAGGCTAGCTGCGGTCCGTATCTCTATGGATGACCGCCACTTTTTGGTGATGAGCGTATATTTACCGACAGACAAGGAAGAGAATCTTATAGATTTTACGTCAACGTTGGCACAAATGTCTGCAATAATAGAGGATAGCGACGTTGAGGCGGCCTATTGTCTTGGCGATTTTAATGCTGATCCGAATGGGAGATTTGGACGCCAATTAATGAACTTTTGTAACGAACACGATCTTTTATGTGCCGACCTAGAAATTTTAGGTAAAGACTCCAATGAATACACGTACGTAAGTGATGTCTATTATACGAGATCTTGGCTGGATCATTGTGTTGTGACTAAAGCGGCTTTTCCTAGTATCACTTCGATAAATGTATTACACGATGTGTATTGGTCAGATCACCTACCGCTTATAGTACAGTGTGACATTGAAGTTGTTCAGTGTAAGGTACATTGCAGTAGCAAGGGATTAAATAGTGGTGTTATTTGGGGTAATAGAGACCTAAATCAAATTAATGTTTATAGTAAGCAATGCTGTGATAACTTAATTAAATTAAAATATTCTAGTCAATGTAAGATCTGTGATACGGTTAATTGTACAAATCATTTATTTTTAATTAATGAATACTATGACAAAATTGTTCAAACACTACAGAATGCAGCAATTGTAAGTTCTGGGTGTCATCGTAAGGTTAGGAGGATGAATATAACTGGTTGGAATTATCATGTTCGGGAATTGCACCAGAGAGCGAGATTTAATTTTAAAAATTGGGTAGCTGCAGGTAAGCCAATGACTGGGGACTTATTTATTAATATGGTTAACAGTAAAAGGACTTTTAAAAACAAACTAAAATGGTGTCAAAACAACCAGGAGAAGATAAGAATGGACATCTTAGCAATGCATAAACAGAATAAAAATTTCATAAAATTCTGGGAGTCGACAAAAAATTTACAGGGCAAAACATCTGCACCCGCTTGTATAAATAATGTTCAGAAACCAAAAGAAATTGCTGATTTATTTGCTAAGCATTTTCAAATAGAACCAATAATAAACTCAAGCTCGGTTACTAATGCCAGTGATAAAGTTATAAATAATAGTAAAAACCCGTGTAAATATACGGCTAAGGATATCGCTAAGACGGTAAAGGGCATGTCACGCGGTAAGTCCCCAGGCATTGACGGACTTAGTTTAGAGCATGTAATACACGCAGGGCCGGAAATTTTTCGCGTTTTGGCAGACTTGTATAATTTATGTCTAAACTTTTCTTATCTTCCTCCTTATCTTATGAAAACTGTTGTGGTGCCAGTTCCTAAAAATAAAACGGGTGAACTTTCGAATTTAAACAATTACAGACCTATTTCACTGGGCACAATTCTGGGAAAAATTCTTGAAAGACTTATTTACCCAGAATTGTCGAAGAATGTTGTAATACACGACGCTCAGTTTGGTTTTCGTCCCGGGCTCTCAACAGATTCTGCAATTTTTAGCGTAAAAAGTGTCATAAATTATTATAAAACTCGAGATACTTCCGTGTACGCATGTTTTTTGGACCTCAGCCGCGCTTTTGATCTTGTAAATTATAAACTACTTTGGAATAAACTGTCTAATAGTTCTGTTCCATCAAATGTTGTTGATTTGTTGAGATACTGGTACGAGAACCAAACCAATTGTGTGCGATGGGGCGACTCGCTGTCTAACGAATATAGGTTAAACTGCGGAGTGCGTCAAGGTGGGCTTACCTCACCAGATTTGTTCAACTTGTATATAAATGATCTGATTGAGGAACTGAGTAGAACGAAGGTGGGTTGTCATATTGGCAGTACTTGTGTTAACAACTTGAGCTACGCCGACGACATGGTTCTTCTCAGTCCCTCAATCAATGGTCTCAGGCGCATGCTCTCAATCTGTGAGCGTTATGCGCTTGAGCATGGTCTGAAGTATAATGTTGGGAAATCACAGGTGATGGTGTTTAAGGCAGGTCGAGGGCCGGATATGGTTCCTAACGTTTACTTGAATTGTACACCCGTTGAACGTGTGGGGCGGTTTAAGTACTTGGGACACTTTCTCACAGAAAACCTAAATGATGATGAGGATATTGAACGTGAGCGACGAGCGCTTGCCGTCAGATGCAACATGCTAGCACGCAGATTTTCTAAATGTAATAAAGAGGTAAAATCGATTCTATTTAAAACATATTGTCAAAATTTGTATACTTGTCAATTATGGTCAAATTTCACTAGAAAAGCTTTTGGCACCATTAGGGTGCAGTATAATGATGCATACCGCATCCTAATGAAATTGCCTAGGTACTGCAGTGCGTCTAGCATGTTCGCAGATGGCGGCATCAATGACTTCTTCGCAATTATTAGATTGCGAATAGCATCTTTTTGGTCACGTATACGCTCCTCTAATAACAAAATCATAAATACGCTCTCCGAGTACTTAAACAGTCCCATTTTTAGGTATTGGTTGTGTGTTCATTTAGGTAGGAACCGTAAATAGTTCAATTGTTTTTTTTTTTTTTTATACTGATAAATAAGTTAAAGTTAAATGTCCCAAATATATGCCAAATTGTAAATGTATGTGTAATTATATTATGTATGGATATTGATGTCTGAAATAAAGATTTATTATTATTATTATATTATTATTATTATGTTTCTCTCCATAATACACGGGTATCACCAGAAGGAAGATACCCGGTCCTTTGGGAGGCTTACGTGGGGACACAGGTCCAACACGCAGAGGCCCTTTAGAGAATTTTAATGTGTTTTGGGACACCAGCCGCTGCCCATGACTGCACTATAGAGATACAGCCCTGGGCAGTCCGCGGCCAATGTAGGACTATTGCAAAATATGGGAATTACGAATCTAGGCTATGGAAAGGAGGTGTTCGGTGGATCGGTAGGTTGGGTCTATGGGGACTATGGACGTCTGCCTTTTCAATATTAAAAATTGAAAAATATGGCAGACGGTGACTCGCCAGTTCGGTCGATGGGCTCCCAAAAAGGTTACCGATAATGGCAACAAGGGGGCAACATCAGCTGAACGGCTAGGGGTGTAGAGAGGTGCGGCACCGGTTTCACCATCGCGGGCCCTCGGGCCCGGAGCGGGTTTCCCCGCTATTACGCCATTAGACACTTCCACCCCCGAGCATATAGCTCTGGCGGCTCCACTCTGGACGGCCAACAAAGGCAAGCCAGAGGTGGGGGATCCTGAACCTCGTCATTGTTCACTCCGAACTGCCACTGGGACAGTCCGGAGGTGAGGACAGGGACCTCCCCCGGGAGCGCTCGGTTCCCGCGGGGTCGCTACTCCCCGACACCTTGCCACAAGGTGCCCTGCGGGGTGACTGACTGCACGGATGGGATATCTATTGTAGATATGCCATCCGGGGGCGATGGGGTCGTCACATCCCTACGCCTTATTATTATTATTATTATAAATATAATTATTTTACTTATATTCAGGAATACGATAAAACTACAACATTTTACATAAACTCAGACCTTTAAAATTACACAAAGTAAAAACATAAATAAAATCGCTTTTCTCGGTTCACCGAAGTTGGTTACAAATATAACAAAAAATTGAGCCCATGTTACTCAGTGAAGATGAAGCTGACTAATGGCAAGTATGAAAAATTTGACAAACACCTTAAAAGTTCAATCTTTATAATATTTATTTAAAATTTCTTTATAAAACAAACTACAACCAAAACCTTGTGCCTTCAAAATATTAAAAAATTAAAACACCTGAAACAGTCCCAAAAAGCACTAAAACTATACTGTCCCTAGCGGATTGAGGAAACGCGTGGTTACCTCTGTCGGCTCCGAGTATGACGCAATAAATTGTAAAATACCGTCACGTACTGAATAAATTGATGCAGACACACCCCCGAATAATAAATAGAACGAATGCAAGAGAAATATTTTAAAATACACGAAAACCTTATAAGGAAAAAGATATATGTTTAATATTAATATATTTAAGGTTTTAAAACTAAAGAGTAGGAAATAAATAAGTTTATGGATAATTTTTTATTATAATTAATAATTATATGATAATGATCGCTTATTGTCTTTCAAAAACTAAATTACGTATTTGTTACAATAATTAGTAGTAGACAGTAAATAAAATAAAAAAAGACGTATGGCACTCGGGGACTGCCGCGGTAAAGCTATTGCATAGCATGCTTTCAAGCCACACCTCCGTGTCCATCTGAGTGGGGAGCGTGAGGTTTTTTCGTTATGAAATTTCTGGATTCGGTCCCCGCGCTCAAGGCCCGCGATAGAAGCTATGCAATAGCTTAATACAATACATAAATAAATATAGGTACGTAATGATAGTTTTCAATTGTAATATGATCTGGTTGGAATTAGGCACAGAGATAGATTATATGATAATCCATACAATAGGATTAGGATATATACTTTATCGTTGTATTACGATGACAAATATTAGATTAAATAATTTATTACCCGGATATATTTAACAATAAGTTACAATTTGGTATATCAGAAATAAATAATTACAATAAACTTTATTTTTCAACCTGAACTAACCTGAACTTTTCGAGCGCGCTAAGAACAACGAAAGAATGCTCTACGCGTGTTTACACTAAAATAATTCTAAGGTTCGTTGCATCAAGAGTAATAACATAATGTTTAAAGTACCTAAAACAATAAAACAGGCATTGTACTAAATATCAACAATTTTATAAAACGTAAAAAAGCAAAAATAACAAGCTCCTTGTTAGCTAAGTACCTAGTACCTACTCATATGAAAAAATAACTTTATTTTTAGTAAAGAACAGATATAAAAATAAAACCGGCTCCTTTAAAAACGAAGACTATTCTAGTAATTTTCCGTCCAGTCATTTAACTGCATAAAAATTAATTCAATTTCATAGCCAGTTAAACTTTACCTTCAATTTATAAGCAATTTAAACCGTCATACGATTCCATAACCAATCTCCATTGCCATAGCAATACGAATTAAAAGATCAAACAGAAAATGAGTCATTTCTTAAGAGATTTTATCGAGTCGATCTAAATGCATTGGGGAAAATCCTATGCAAGTTAAAATTATTGCCACCCTACATTTTGATCCTTATCACAAAGAGATAGAGTTTATTTTTCATTCATTTCAAGCTTGCATGCTAAAACGTATGCAAGCTATTTTAGTCCTTATCTTTACAGCATACAGTTCAATTTTCTCGGTACGCGTTGAATAGCTTTCGGGACTTTGAGAATATTTTCGTTTATTGAATTTTGAACTTTAAAGCTTGGCAGTATGGTTTATTTTTGTTTGTATAATGAACAGTCGTCTTTTAGTCTGTCCGTGCAGTGGGTCACGTAACATGGACGTTAAAAAGTTTCCATTGTACAGCGACATTTTTACAAACTAACTACCTATATTATTTTGCTGACCTTTCATGATGCTTTTTATATTTTCTCAGTAATTTCCGTATTTCGTGAGTAATAAATAAAATTAAATAAATAAAAAGAAACACGCTTTACTAAGATAAACTCATGAAATTATTGAATTAAGAATGAATGAATGAATGAATGAATGAGAACTTTATTGTACACACCGTTGTAAGAACTAAATCTGTCCGTTTAAAGTCGATCAAAATCGTCTCTGAAGGAGTCGGTTACATACAAACATACCTACAGGTGAAGCTTATGCGTGTTAAAAAGAAATGAGTAAAGATAAAAGCAAGCTTTCTTGAACCGTACATAGGTAAAACAATATTTAAATATTTATGTTTCTCCACATACTACAAACTACTACATAACCATAAACTACAAACAAAACTGACTAAACGACCGAAATACGCACTACCTTAAACTACTTAGATCAGAAAATTCAGAAATATAGGAGCTAAATTAGGAAACAAAACCCGATAAAATTATTTTTTTACGTGAATAAAATATATCGCTTCCAAAAGTATACTGTTAGTAAACTAACTTGCTAAATAAATAAAAATGTTTATCAGAAATTAGTTGCAGGATTAAGTATATATATTTATAAATAAAATTTAGAAATTCTGTTACCATGTAACAATGGAAACATAGCCCACTATCTTCCACATAACAATGTCTTGTCACTTTTTATCGACAAGTTACGCCAAGGGTTTACCTGCCCTTCAGTTTCTTCGAAAGGGCGGGATAAGGTAGGCCTCATAAAGTCTTGCTCTTGGTTATTTAGAAAAGATATCATAGATAATTACAAATAATTATTGTACTTTACTAATAAATCATCGAGTACGCGAATATTTAAAAATTGTGTGTAATTAGTTTATGTGTATTTCGTTTTTCAACAAATAAACGCTCATAGCTTATATATTTTCTAGTCAAAACTACATGAATCGATCCTCGTTCATTCTTGGTTCAAGAAGTAATTTTTGTATTTCACTTATTACTATGTAATACATACATAGTTTAAGATCGTTTTTAAAGCACAAAGTTTTTGTTTATCTACATACTAGCGGTCCGCCCCGGCTTCGCCCGTGGTACATGTTTACGTTATGAAAAATAGATGTTGGCCGATTCTCAGACTTACCCGATATGCACAGAAAATTTCATGAGAATCGGTCCACCCGTTTCGGAGGAGTATGCAGACTAACATTGTGACACGAGAATTTTATATATAAGATAAGATAAGATTAATATAATTCTGCTCAATATTAGTAGATATGTATATAGGTAGCAATCTTCGATCTTTTATACATGTTGGGTTAAAATTGATCACGCACCAAGTATTATGATTAATATATTATTTAAAATTGGATATAAAAAGTATTTACTTATTTAATTTAATTTCCGGGCGGCACAAATTAGCACACACTTACGGAACCCCAAAATGATTGTCTAAACACGTTATACTTACATAACGTGGTTCATTTCAACAATAGAGAACCTGCAACCGATCCCATAAATTAATAGTTAAATCATTAGATATCCCATTTATCTCATCTGTACTTACTAAGATTAATTGCATACAACGTTTTCGTGAATTTCCATTCATTTTTAAATTCCATACTCAACCATTCTGTTTCTTTTCAAAAAATCTTAAATAATATAGAAAATGCTAGTGAAACTAAACAAATTCGTATAACCAATATTACCAAGATGGAATAAATTTTTAATAGTTGGAGTTGACAGCTTATATTTCCTATAAATAATATCCATCCAATCACATAATTCGATTAGCAAAACTGCATCAATATCTGTGCATCCAATTGGCAATAAGTAGTAACTATATCACATACAAAAATATTGGAACAACGCTTTACTTATAACAACCGTCAACCGATACGTTATTTTTTAATCAACATGCACACGAGAAAATTATCAATTTAATTTAACATATTATTAGCGTAGACTATAAAAAAATGAGTCGAATATGTAATATAAAGATGAGTTCAACCTCCTAAAAGTACATAAATATTTCTGATATATTTGCTTACGTTTCTTTCAACGCAGGTAAACCATATTCTTTAAGAAAACAAAGATTCATAAATACATTTGTTTAGACTGAAAATGCTCTTGCGTTGTTGAAAGATTTCATGGGCTATTAGATAATATAGAAAATGTCTAGACCTTTATAGCACCCGATTTTTCATAAGTACATAATATATATTATATACTACTATCTGACTCGGCAAATTTTGTTCTGCCAGTAACTTATCACTCAGGGGTTTAACACCTATAAATATACATACATTTTTGAAGTGAAAACTTCTTTAGCGGCGTTGAGCACTTTTTCTGTAATGGGTATAAAATCTTAAATTCGCGTCAGGACACGTGACCTGATCGAAAAAGCGTAAGACGGATACCATTCCAAAATATCAAACATGCTCAACGTTTATAATCAAGTTTTCACTTCTACCGGCACTCCCCCAGTGCAACCCGTCTTTTTTTTAAATATCTAAGCATATCTAAAGACAGACAGTTTTATAATACATATATACAACCTTTTTTTTCATATATTACTTGAAAAAAGCAGTAGAATTTAGCACCGCAGTCAGTGCATATCTGTCGAAACACTTACTATTTTCACTTGAACTTTTTAAATAGAAAAAAATATCGATCACTGAACATACGATAAAATGTCGTACGTTATAAAAAGCACATTTTTGCGATTCTTTAATGGCTTCCTTAAACTCATGGTTACTAAGAAACTATTAATACTACATATATACTTAGTAATTATAAAAATATATGAAGTACTAGCTTTCCACCCGCGGCTTCGCCCGCGCAGTCAAAGAAAAACCCGCATAGTTCCCGTTCCCGTGGAATTTCCGGGATAAAACCTATCCTATGTCCCGGGGTAAAAAGTAGCCTATGTCCTTTCTCGGGTATCAAAATATCTCTATACCAAATTTCATGCAAATTGGTTCAGTATTTAAGGCGTGATTGAGTAACAGACAGACAGACAGAGTTACTTTCGCATTTATAATATTAGTATGGATAGTAATTAATAGTTTCCATACTATTATATTTCTCGTAATACACAGTGTCATTTTCAAAAAGGGGGGGTTGTTGAATAGCACGCTCTATCCCACTCCTTTAGATTTTTGTCTTACGACAGATAACTAAATAGTTACTACGTAATTCAAAAAAGGAAGTAACTAACTTCTGCCTGCGGCTTTATTCGTGTAGACTGTACCAAATTGTATATGGACCCGATCAGATTTTTCTGCGAAAAAGTAACAAACATACAAAAATCAGTAAAGAATAGAAGAAGAATAAATTAAATACGTATAAATATCAAAATTAACACAAGGATGAGTAAAAGGAATCACTTTAAAACAGAAACGGGATGTAGCAGCAGCAGATGTAGCAGCTGAGGAACTCTTCAGTCTAATCCCACCCGCTCAATTCCACTACCGCACCTCCCGCCAGAAAAATAAGTTCCACCCTCACCACCTCGATTGCTGGCGGAGTTCCACAGTGCGTTTTACGCGAAACTTTCTCCCGCGAACTGTGAAGCTTTGGAACAACCTACCAACGGCGGTATTCCCGAGTTCTTACAACATGGAGACTTTCAAAAAGAGTGCCTTTAAGTACCTGAAAAACCGGCAGTAATGTAAATAAATTCCCGTGATATCCCTCTCTTTCCTTGTTGTGGACAGCAACACATCCTCTTCCCAGTGGAGAGGATGCCCATGGGCGGCGCGTTTCGCTTAACACCAGGCGACGCGTCTGCTCGTTTGCTTTCCCATTGCATAAAAAAAAAAAAAAAAAAAAAGCAACAATAGATCACATAACATTTAGAATATAGTTTAAATGATGAATGACGTATCACAAGGCTTACGTGATCTTAGTCATGATAGTTGGAACTTGAAATATTCTGTCTAGAACATCTACGTATATATTTCTCCTATTGATCACCCAGTGGTCCAAATTCGACCATAACCTTTAGGGTGCACTCACACACATCAGTCACCGTCACGGCACGTCACCGGACAGGATTAAAAAAAAATATGTATCAATAGTTCTAGTATGACTCTGTTCCCACACGACAGTCGCCGGCACGAAATCTATCAGTGACGTCACCGGTCAGGCACGTCAAATAATCTTACCATACATGTATCATACTTTTATCCCCACTCACCCGGTGCCGTCACGTCTCAGTTCAGTCAGCGTCGTGCTACCGTCAATTGCTACATGTTCTCTAGCGTGACACACGTCTAATCACTGACTAACCTGATGTATGTGTTCAATGATTCAGTCAAACCGGCGACGTGACTGACGGACAACATGACGGTGACTGGTGTTTGTGGATACGTACACAAACCGTCACCGATCAGTCATCGGTGACTTGACGGTGACTGATGTGTGTGAGTGCACCTTTAATAAACACTGATGTGCGTGTGTCAAAAGCAAACTTCAGAGTTCAAAAAGCTCAAAACTGAATAAGAATTTTTACAAGGTCGCGTCATGGCAATACCGTCACGTCATGGAGTAAGGCAACGGTTTTGGTTTTGAATCTTGCCAAAGAAGTTTCACTTCTGACACGTGCTCATGCTCGGCACATAGGTACGCTCTTTTTTTGCTAATCGTTTAAATTCGTGAAAAGTTACATAATAATATACCGTGTCAAAATAAGATGCTGAAAATGATATCATACTACCATTAAAATTCTATAAATTTTTTGCCTATTTTACATTTATTGTGTAACCGTCTACGTTTCAATTTATTCAGTAGATCGTAATCTTAAGAGAATTTCATAACTAGTCAATTTGAAATTGTAAAGACCAATGAGAGCTTATGTATTTTACAAATAGCTAATAGGGATGAAGGAAAAGTTAAGAAAATGGCGCCAAAAAAAAGAAAACTTCACGCGTTTGACAGTTGGCATGAAGTCACGATATAGACTATCGTATCAGTCGACTAAAAAATTGCAAGTCATGTCGGATTTAAAAGTTTCCTTTAATTTATAGAAAGTGAGAGATAGGAGATACAAAATGATAAAGCTATTCTTTAGTGGTACATACGCAGTTCTATGTTTAGCGGTTACGACTATAGAAAAATCAATGATTTATTTTTTAGTTGAAGAATTACGATTTTTTGTCTAGTTTTGGTATTACTAATAGAAATTATAATTGTTAAATTCGCTACTAAAATAGCACATAAAAGGACTGCGTAAGTGCGTACTAGCATAATAAATATATAAGTAACGCATATAATATATAACAGAAAACAACATAATATTACATTACATAATTTAATGCCATAGAACAATTAGGGTGTACCTCAAGGATCGGTAATTGGTCGTTTACATTATAAGTGCTTCAACAGTGACATATCTTTTAAATTCATACAATTGTATGTAAATAGGGTAAAAGCCGGATAGTTGCGCCACTTTTCAAAAAAGCTTTATTATGAAAAATTATGTACTTAATAAGAATAATGAAACATGTATATCAAAAGATAGGTCTTTAAGCCATCATATTAGCCTATTTTATTAAACATAATTATTAAAGGTTTTGAGTAAATCCTGTTTTATTTGACCTCTCAAATGAAGGATAGTTGCCTAATCTAGCGGATAGTTGCCTATCGTAAATAATACTTCAGAGGATACTTGCCTCGTGAGGGGATAGATGCCTCACAATATTTTTTTTAAATAAAAAAACAAATTTATATCAATTCACTTAATCAGTCTTTATTATTTGTTACAACTTTGGCATTAATCATCAGAAGTGAGGGATTTCATCTTTCCACATCGCATGCAATACAGTTTCGTCCATATTAAATATTCCATCTGGTTTAACCAGCAATTCATTCTCAGTTAAGACAGTAGGTAATAAGTAGATCAAAACATTTGGAAACGTCTTCTTGTTGAGACCCCTCGCTCTTTCAATTGATAAACCCTCAGCTTGCCTCAAAACTATTTCGGGATTTCTTTCCAGAAAGCTTTTTAACCATTGTGGCCCAGCCGTTATGCTTTAACCCCAAATTTTCGGCAAACTGGTAAGCTAGCTGACGAATTGTATTTCTTTCAGGAGGAAATCCTGCGTCTCCGAGCTTTAGTATATGAGTCACTAGTCTTTTTTCATTTTCAAAATCAAGGACAGGGTATTTTCCTGGAAGTTAAATAAAAAATTAGCGAAATGAATATTGTACCGGCACGGAGATGCCTTATTACCAATAAAAACGCAATAATATTAATATTTGCTAGTGAAAGAATTTGTAGTTGCGGATAGTTGCCCCGAGAGCAACTATCCGCACAAGTTTCTAAGGCGACTATCCTTTTTGATACGGATACTTGCCCTTTTTATTTGCGAAATAAATCAACAATATTTTGCAATAAAATGTAATTAACAGTATAATTTAAAGTCTAATGCACGCAATGAAACATAAACTATATTGAAATCACAATTAGTAACAAAAATATTCAATACAAATGACTTACCAATATAGTTTCAACGCCTATCGAAGTTTCACCGCGGAACAATTTCGCTCGCAAAGATGAAACGCGTGATTCTACACAAACGATTGACGTGGCACTGAGGTCTGCGGGAGGGGTACTTACAACTATAGTAAAGCGTTATTGCCACTAATGTCCGTAACATAGTGTATTCGAAACTGCGGCAAGTATCCCACTGGCGCAACTATCCGGCTTTTACCCTAACGATCACTAGAATTGTATCTAGAAAACTTAAATCATGAATAAGGAAAAACTACATATGAAAGTAATGGTATAAGCTGACATGTGAACTGATCCTTGAAGTTTCATACATTTGACATTACATTGCCACATTATCTGTTGCATAATCAACGGTCAAGGATATTTAATGAATTTCAAAATATATGTAATGCAAAATTATAGAATAACTAGGTTTCCGCCCGCGGCTTCGCCCGCGCAGTCAAAGAAAAACCCGCATAGTTCCCGTTCCCGTGGGATTTCCGGTATTGCGTCATTTTCCCGGGATAAAAAGTAGCCTATGTCCTTTCTCGAGTATCAAAATATCTCCATACCAAATTTCATAAAATTTGGTTCAGTAGTTTAGGCATGATTGAACAGACAGACAGACAGAGTTACTTTCGCATTTATAATATTAGTATGGATAAACGGGGAATACTCAGAAACTTATATAAGAGCACACGTGATTTTGAGATGAATTTCATTATCGATACATGAATGGACTGATAAATAACAATTCGTGTAAGCCCTGCTTGAATGGTTGCATTTAATATCAAGTGTGCATTATCAGAGATAAGATTAATTTATACGAATTTTATAAAGCTGAAGAGTTTGTTTGTTTGTTTGCTCGGAATAATCTCAGGAACTTCTGGTCCGATTTGAAAAATTATTTCTGTGTTAGATAGTCCATTTATCGATGAAGGCTATATATCATCACGCTAAGACCAATAGGATCGGAGCAAACCCGCGGGGCACAGTTGGTTTTAAATAATTGATATCGATACATCATACAATATTCCAAATATCAATTTGTTTGTAATGCATCTATAATTATTTATGATAAATTATTACGTTATGCAAATTAATCGTGATAAGATGTGATAATGCTAATTTGCGCGAATTTATGTTTATTTAATTTTGATATAAGATGTAATCATTCAATATACTTTTTTTTGTCATTTATAAACTCGCACTTGGCCATTTTTTTCATACATCCGTTACTGCGTAATATCTAAGTTCACATGTATAAAAAAAACATAATAAGTGTACAAGTTTGATTCTATAGGCTTATTTTTCTATAATTTGGTTTTTGTTCTTAGATAGTGTTCTTTTTTATAATAAACAGTTTTTTCCTTATTTGTTTACTTGCGCTCATCATAGAACATTAAGGTTATCAGTTTTTGAATATTCACTACCACATTCTTTAAATGATTTTGGAAACTTAATAATCTTACAATACACAAACTGCTTATATGTATATTATCTACTATATAAAAATAAGTCGGGTTTTCCTTCCTGACGTTATAACTCCAGAATGCACGAACCGATTTTCACGGTTTTGCATTCGTTGGAAAGGTGGCTCCGTGAGGTTTATAGCAAAGAAAAGGTGTCTCTGGTGGCGAAACGGAGTTCGCCTGGTTTGCTAGTATTTTATAGAATTCATGAGTCAATGAATTAACCCCTGCAAATCGATGACAGAAAACTAATAATTTGTCATCATCAAAATTCAGTTTTTGTTGTCACAATATTATCAACTACGTTGTAGATATAAGCTTTGTTTAGACGGGGATAAACCGTATTATTAATAATTTATTTATTATCTCAGTTCTTTCAATGTATTATCTTAGTTCTTTCACCAAAAATCTTTACAAATTGTCTTTCCCCACGTGACTCTTATCATTTAAAAACGAAATGCGTTCAACAAACGTGATTTCTCTTCTCAATACAGAATTAGCATTATTTTTACTTTCATCGCCTATCCCATGACTTTTTCAATATTTTTTTCTTGCTCTAGTTGTAATTCGTCTGTCGGTTCTTATTGTTTGTATTGCAAATTAACATTTACAATTTTGATGTGACTTTTGACTTGTACTAAACTGATGACCAGAAGCGTTCTGAGATTTTCTACGCAGTGCAAAGGTAAAGTAAATTCTAGAATGATTGGTAAACTTATTATTGGTTAAGGGAATATTCAGAAAGAAAGCTGGAAACTTATAAGCGCTTACCGGCGCTTGTCTGCGCTGGTTCTTTCTTCATAAAGAAAGCAGGTTGAAGCAGCCCAAGACAAACTTTATATGGCAGCACCCAGCGCTGACCAGCGCGTGTCGAAGCTTGTCGGTACTTGTCGGCGCTTATGGGCGCTTGTTCATATATTTTCCTGCGCGGGTTACCACTTACCAGCGCTGTTATGCGCCAGTACGCTTACCGGCGCATAACAGCGCTGGTAAGTGGTAATTATTATAAGTTTCCAGCTTTCTTTCTGAATACGGCCTAACTTTAGAATGAACTACCCTTATAAGTTCGACAAGCTCTAACTAAAAGAAGTTTTAAACACCTACTTAACACACTATCTATAATCTAAACATAGGATAAAGGCAAAGCTGTGATAGCTTTGCCTTTACTATGTTTGTTTTTCTCTTCTGTCGTTATAAATTATTATCTAACTAGCGGTCCGCCCCGGCTTCGCCCGTGGTACATGTTAACGTTTTCTCTACATAAGAACCATCCTCGTACTTCAAGGAATATAATAAAAAAAGAATTATCGAAATCGGTTCAGCCGTTCTCGCTTACCAACACATTTTGCGATTCATTTTTATATATAAGACTAGCGGTCCGCCCCGGCTTCGCCCGTGGTACATATTTACGTTTTCTCTACATCAAAACCATCCTCGTACTTCAAGGAATATAATAAAAAAAGAATTATCGAAATCGGTTCAGCCGTTCTCGAGTTATGCGCTTACCAACACATTTTGCGATTCATTTTTATATATAAGAAGAAGAAGATATACACATGACGTTAGATATTATATTTTATGATTAAATCTTTTCATGGAGCAAGTATGTACTTTTTACTGCGGTGATTTGAAACAATTATCATTTCCCGGTAGTTTTCTTTGAGCACGGGGGCATATCTTATATATAAGTACCTACTTCCTTCATCACCAATACATAATCATACTGATTTGAATTAACCTATCCTTATTGTGATGATGATACCATCACCAGATGTCTTACCACATTATATGCGTAGTAACCTTGTTCCCAGAGGCTCACAGAGGGAAGCGAAGGCCTCTGACTTCATTTGACTTTCATAATATGTCGATTGACAGATGGCTTTTCGGGGAAAATTCCTTTGTTCTATACAGTTACAGTCAGATTTTTCCGACATTTTCGTAAGTCAAATTTGCCTTGTCTGAAGTGTTTTTTGTTCATTGTACAGACAATGAACAAAAAACACTTCAGAACATACAGATGTTTTATGGAGTTTTAAGTTTTTGCGGGTGATCATACATTGCATATTTACATATTTTATAATATTTTTAAGCAAGAACGCAGTTAAATAATGACACTAGCAGACATATAATAATAGCCTCTTTTTTACATTCAGTTGAAACCCATAGGTTCTTTAATAACTACTTATGTAAACACATAGGTAGATGACTCAATAACGAATCCTGTGTCAACTGAAGAAAAAGTACCCACCCATCCATAAGCTGACCGCGCTCTACGTTGCTTAACTCTTATAAAACCACGCCCAAAATCATAAAATATATTTCATAAAACATAAATGACGTGCAAATAACCATTTCCGGTAAGTCTTCGGTAATATCCAGACTTGCTGAATATAAAATGATGAATTTTAATGGATCGCCAGCTGTAAAATTCATGTTTACCTATTATTGTTAACCTCCTTGCGAATTTCAATGATTTATTTTAAATATACGTATCTGTTACAATGACTTTTCAATTTTCATTGAAAAAAATACAGAAAAAGATAACCATAGATATAAATAGTAGTTTATAATAGTTATTGTAGTAGAAATTTAACGCATTATATTTCTTATTAATAAATAATAATTGCCAATACCAATATAAATTATAATTTTCCTATATTCATATATAAAATCTCCAAAACTTTATTTTTATCGAAAAAAAAATGCAACAAAAGAAAAATCGATTTTGTTCCACATACAAAAAATTAGACACAAAAAAATATGGCGATTCCCGCGCATTTTAACATAACCTCAAAATATATGAATTGCAAGTAGTTAGGTATTTTAGAGACAAGAGAAAAATTATTATTTACAACATTCAGGCGTCTGCGCATCTTCAATCTCGGCATTGATTTAAATATATTTAATATTTTCTAGAAAAATGTGTTGATGCGCAAAAGATGATTTATAGTATTAATTTTGAATCTCAATAAATTTGGACTATGAGATAAACTCAAACTCAAACATTTATATATTCAATATATAAGACTTCTTTTAGAAGCACTTTCGAATCGTCGTTACATATTTTTAACATTTACCACCGATTCGGAAAGCAGTATCTATGGAGAAGAACCGGCAAGAAACTCCACAAAAATAAAAAGACAATATATCACAATTCACACGTCTGACAGTCTGTTCAGCACCGATTTTTATTCCTGTAGTTGATGAAGCTTGTATTACAATAATTGTAAGTTTTAGATAAAGCGACTTGACTTTGACTCATTTAAATTAAGTGTAAATATCACACATTTTTTTTTTTATATTACTTACCTTTATTTTTTTTAAATCATCAAAAACAACGTAACTACCTGAAAATAAATTAAATTATCAAATATAGTTAAACATTAACCAATATTATCTATTGTGTTAAAATCTACCGATGCTGATAGTGACATCTAGTGACAAAATAATGAACTAATTTCTTAGACCTAATAATATAGGTTACTACGAATAATTATTTATTTAGGTCTACCTAATATAACTAGATTAATGGATTTTTATTTTTTTCCCCTAAGGGCTTAAATTCAAGAGAAAACACTAAACAGGAAAAAGTAGATTCAGTCATTTCTTAATTTACGAGATAGGAAAATCTTCTTCTCTATCATCACTACATAGTATAAAACAAAGTCACTTTCTCTGTCCCTATGTGCCTTTGTATGCTTAAATCTTTGAAACTACGCAACAGATTTTGATGCGGTTTTTTTAATAGATAGAGTGATTCAAGAGGAAGGTTTTAGTATATAATTTATTAGGTTTAAGTCAAAGCGGGCGAAGCCGCGGGCGGTAAGCTAGTAATTTATAAATTTGCATGTTCCCATTTTTTCTTGTATTAATTCAAACACAAAATATTTTTATTCATGTCAACTTTTTCAAATGCTTTTGAAAGGTTACACTTTTATAAAAGTAAGTTTTAACTTTTACACTGCTTCAAAAATATAGATTTTATAGCAAATGTGAAATTTTTTTTACCATCATAATTGCCATTTTATTTGGAAGTTTCGCTAGAATTGTTTTTGACACAGCTTATTATGTTTATAAATTTGAAATTAGCTTTTAAAATAGGTAGTGTTTTTTTTCCAAATTTTTGTTTTGCTTTTGCAAGCCATGTAACAATAACGTGATGTTTT
Organism: Colias eurytheme; assembly: GCF_061535395.1. NCBI lineage: Eukaryota > Metazoa > Arthropoda > Insecta > Lepidoptera > Pieridae > Colias > Colias eurytheme. Next base: position 823,459 of record NC_143006.1, read on the forward strand.
AATGCTAAGTATATTATTTTTTACTCATATTTTTGAATCCAGTTTATTTTTTTCTTGATTTCCCTGTTTTTTGTTTCTTTAAAAGTTGTTGTTATTGTTGTTATTTTTTATTGCTATAACTAGATGTGATTTAATCAAAAATCGAACTCAAGGCTTCAACAAGACAAGACAAGAACTAAAATATAGACCATCAAACATTATAAAGCTAAAAAGTATAACTGCTGAAGTTTCACGCCTTTTGATTCGTGCGTTTTTAGGGTTCAGTCGTGCAAACAAAAATTCAAATTAATTTAGCTATGCTCATTTTAGATTTATTAGAACTAAAAGTATCTGAGTAATTTCTGTTGTATTTTTAAAAAAATCATGGTTTTTTCCTAATTAAAGTATACTTAATAGTTTTTATGATTATCTAGTGATTAGTGATTACCACAAAAACTAAAAATAAACTCATTTTAAATATTAATTTAACCACATAAAAAATGCAAAACTACATAGCAACAGTTTATTTTAAGTCATTAATTAGATATCTAAATGTAACAAGCGTAACTGCTTGTATTATATTTTAATTCAACCGTAACTCTGTCGAATTATGTCGTATTATATTATGTCATTATACAATATGCAATTTTCAACATTTTGATTAACAAAAAAAAAAATGCTGAACTATCAGATTTTCGATTTTTACAATTTTTATATATTTTTATTATTTTTCCAATTAATAGTCAATAAACATTACATAAAATTTAAACATTAAACATAGTTTAAAAATACTTTAATAACAAAAATCTACAAAAATAAAATAAACGATTTTTCACAATTACACATCAAATTCTCTATTACTTATAACAAATAGTAAACTATTTCCATACACATATCAAATACTTTCTAAGACGCGTAAGAACCCACACAGCGCTGCCGACTCACACTTGTCCACTTTTTTAATTTGGTATTCAAGGAGCCAGCTATATAACTGATGGTTATACATTTGCCACCCATTTAGTCCCGGACAATGATCCTGTGTGTGCGCGCCTTTTAAAAGTGTTAATAGTTTTTTTTAAATTTTGACAGCTCATAACTTTTTTTTAAATTGTGTTTTTTTTTTCTGTGGCCTGTGATATTGAACGTAACTTTTTTTTTATTCGCAACAATTTTATTGTCGGCTTTGACAGCTCGCGCGATTTGCGATTTAAAAATCGAATTGCGGTTTTTAATAGGTGTGTGTTTTTTTAAATGTATTTGAAGTTTTTTCTGTGGTATATTTTGTGAGCTGTATAGCGATTTTTTGTTGTTTTATGTGTTAAGATTTATCCGCGATTTATCAATAGCACTAATAGTATAGACAAGATATACTTTTGATAAAGTCGGCTTATAAAATATTTGTAAGTAGTAAGTAATAATCTTTTTAGAAATTAATTTAACAATTTATGGCTTTTGATATTTTGGCTTTTAATATTTAGCACTTTGTCTAGGATATTTTTAAAAATATTTTGATCAATACAGATATCGAATATCATTTAAAATCACGTGAACATAACTAGACATAAAATATTTATTTAGTACCTAATTAAAATCTATGACTTACTTTTTACGTCATAATAGCGCGAAAGTAGTAAAATGTTTAAAAACCTCCATTAAGGTTCTACGTGTATAAGTACCTACGTGACTTATGTCTTGTAATAACAAATAAAAATATACAATAGTTGCATTTCTTCACTAACATCTATTTTTTATAATATTTACTGCAAACGAGTGTATTGCAAAATGTTGGTAGGTATTTAAGACTCCTAAATAAATAACTCCAAAACAATATATTTTGTGATATTTGAAAAAAATACATTATTCACATTTAAAAAAAGTCACGAATAAAAAATGTATTTATAAGCAATGAAGTTTCTAAAAACCCTGAAAGAAATGCTTTTTCTTTAGAAGATACCGAGTTCAGAAATTTCAGAGATTTAAGCCAAAGAAAACGTTTTATATTGTTTTAGGGCTAATTTTTCAATCCTTGGTTAAAACTTATTCATCGAATAACTATCATTTCAAAAATGTATTCTAATTGTCCGTATTTGACAGTTTACATGTGACATTTTAAATGGTAAATTTTAACCAAGGATTGAAAAATCGGCCCTTATAGAATAACAAAACACTAGATAATTTAAGTAGGTATTTTTAAATAAGTTAGTTCATAGATATTCATATTAAATTAAATACGAAAAGCGATATTTGTTATAAAAATTACAATTTGAGTATCTATGCTTATTTCCTAATAACTATGTACATATTAGTTTTTATCCTATATTTATGGAAAGAAAAGCGAACATATATTACATAAGGTTAAAATATTCTGTTCAGTAACTACCTATTTTATACATTTTAATAAGGATTTAAATCTTCAAACATTAGGTTAGGTATTGTACTAAATATCGTCACCTAATGGAATTCTGCTCACCCTACTTTTAAATATCTAATCAATCAGTCCATAAACCAATAAAATAAAAAAAAACTAGAATTACGCTTTACACTAAAACTAGCTAATTATTAATTTTTGTAACAAAATGCATAAAAATCATAACCTTACAAAAATTTCGCGCCAAAACGAAAAATGCATTACGTAATTCATTCGTAAGTTGCAACAGGAATTCCAAAATGGCCGACAACAAAAAATAGGCGCCATGGTCTATTGTGTTTTTAACCGATTCAATAAAATTTTCAAAAGGTTTACGCACAATAAGCTGTTTGAAATGAAAAGGTATTTGTATGCTTATGCAATACGCATGAACTTTACAACATTTTTATTTCAGTAAAATGTAATATTATTTAAATAAATAATGTTTTAAAATTTAATAAGTAATAACTTTACTTAACTATAAAAATAAATGAAAAATGAACAAATCATAACCTTATTTTAGAAAGTTATCAATATGAACACAATACCCTTTATTTAACACACTCAAACAGATAAAACAATTGAAAAATATACTAAGTACATGCTAAATTGACAGCCTTATCGCGTATAAGCGATCTCTGCCAGGCAACCTTTGGATCCGGATAAGGTTTGTTTATGTATTGATATAGGAGGTTGTGTTCTTAATGATAATATACCTACAATAAACATATATGTATAATATATTTGATGTTATATGAGTAATTTTATATTATGCAGTGTATGTGTTTTCCCATAAAAAAAGACGGGTTGCACTGGGGGAGTGCCGGCAGAAGTGAAAACTTGATTATTAACGTTCAGCATGTTTGATATTTTGGAATGGTATCCGTCTTACGCTTTTTCGATCAGGTCACGTGTCCTGACGCGAGTTTAAGATTTTATACCCATTACAGAAAAAGTGCTCAACGCCGCTAATAGGGAATGCAAATCCGTTTACTTTACAAAATCCGGATTTTGAAAAACGGATTTATACAATAATCCGGAAAATCCGGATTTAGCGGATTTTGAATGAAAAATTTGACTTTTCCGTTTGAAACGTTTATTATTATGTAAAATCAATAAAAAACATGAATCTTAGTTAAATCAAATGTATTTATATTTTTCAATACCTAGAAATTAACTAGACAAACTCTAAAATTCTAATAAAATAAAAACTTTTACACTTTGGTAAAGAAAAAACATAAAGCAGACTCCTTGTCACATCCATCAGACATAAACATTATAACAAAACATTTAATATTTTCTTAGATAATAGAAACAACATAAATTGCAAACAGAGTTTTCATCATAATATACAAACATATTAAAACGAAACAGCTTCAATTTTCTAAATCAGTAAGCAAAATCCTATTTTGCTTTTCATTCTTTATTATTAATGATGACAGTCTTTCCATCAGAGTTCTTATTTTTATCAAAATCAGTAATAACAAAATTCAAATTTTCATGAACACAACTACACACAAAGTAGGTATAACTTCAATAAACAAGATTCTACAAAGTTAAAAAAAATACTTATTAATCATAGCTAAAATAAAACATTATAAATGGAAGCTACTCCATTACTTAGCCTGTCTTCACTCGAATACTCGAAGCTGGGTAAGCTGAAATACGTTCCAGTCGACGCTTCGAATGGTGATAAATTGTTGTAAGCAAAAGTCAACAGTAATGCAATGTGATAAGATATAAATTCAAACGTATTATTTCTAGGCCCGCTTCGCGACGTGTCGCGATTCGCGCCAAATTCGACTGCTTGCGCGGGAACGGGATGCACTTACAGTGCCATCTATCGTCTAACGCAAGAAACATTAAAACCTATAAATATTGTAATACTGTGCTAATATGTTCGAAAAATCCGGATTCCATTTTTTAAATCCGGATTTAAAAGCCTATTTAAATTCGAGCAAAATCCGGATTTATCGGATTTCGGGTAATCCGGATTGCATTCCCTAGCCGCTAATATACAGGGTGTACCAAAAAGTAGTGATGAACGGAAGCTGAGAGGTAGAGGACCTAGAGGGCTATCCGAATCACCCCCATGTATGTTATGCGATTTTTCGTATTTTCGGAGTTATGACGATTTTTTCAATTTTTCACCTATCGCCGAGTACGATGATATTTTCACTCATGCTGACGTCAATGATTGCGGAAGATGCTTGATTTTTTTTGTGTGCTAAGCTGAAAGATAGGCCAATTCAGTATGGTAACATTTACTATCGTTAGATCTTTGAATGGAATAAAAAAAAGAATTAAATGGCAAGAAAGATAAAATTACCCAGTATGTTCACCACTTCAAGGGCCCGTAAAAAAATAAAATCACATAAAAAAAGTTTTCCGTTTGACTTTTAAAAACTTGCTCTATCTATCAGATAGCTACCCTGAAAATTTCATTTTATTATTCAGAAGGCTTCAATCGAAAAATTTTAATCTAAATGTGGTAAGTGCAAAAATTGAATTAACATGATGATCATTAAAACCAATAAATAGGTGTTTAATTACCAGAAATTTTTAAAATAACCCCGCTGTTGCTCAATGCAAGTGCGACATCACCGTAAAAAGTTGTCTTTTAAATGTCTGAATGCCCTTTTATCATTTTTAATGGTTTCTTCTGCTACTATGAATTTCCGGGTTATTTCGTCCAAATTGTGGCATTCTCTCAAGTAGCCGAGGTCTTTTTAATATTCCCATTGAAACAAATCAACGGGGTTTAGGTCGAGGGACCGTGGAGGCCAGGCTTTAAGGCAGGCGTCACCGGCGCATGCGCAGGCTGCAACGACCAATCCATCTTTCAGGGTATCTTTGCCCTTTAGCCTGGCCTGCACGGTCCCCGGACATAAACCCTATTGATTTTTTTCCGTGGGGATACTACAAAGACGAGAGACTGCCACAATTTGGACGAAATAACCCGGAAATTCATAGTAGCAGAAGAAACCATTAAAAATGATAAAAGGGCATTCAGACATTTAAAAGACAACTTTTTACGGTGATGTCGCACTTGCATTGAGCAACAGCGGGGTTATTTTAAAAATTTCTGGTAATTAAACACCTATTTATTGGTTTTAATGATCATCATGTTAATTCAATTTTTGCACTTACCACATTTAGATTAAAATTTTTCGATTGAAGCCTTCTGAATAATAAAATGAAATTTTCAGGGTAGCTATCTGATAGATAGAGCAAGTTTTTAAAAGTCAAACGGAAAACTTTTTTTATGTGATTTTATTTTTTTACGGGCCCTTGAAGTGGTGAACATACTGGGTAATTTTATCTTTCTTGCCATTTAATTCTTTTTTTATTCCATTCAAAGATCTAACGATAGTAAATGTTACCATACTGAATTGGCCTATCTTTCAGCTTAGCACACAAAAAAAATCAAGCATCTTCCGCAATCATTGACGTCAGCATGAGTGAAAATATCATCGTACTCGGCGATAGGTGAAAAATTGAAAAAATCGTCATAACTCCGAAAATACGAAAAATCGCATAACATACATGGGGGTGATTCGGATACCCCTCTAGATCCTCTACCTCTCAGCTTCCGTTCATCACTACTTTTTGGTACACCCTGTATAAAGAAGTTTTCACTTCAAAAATAATAAAAAAAATCGAAAAAATTGCAAAATGTTTTTATCATGATATAGTTTTATGTCATAAAAAAAATCACTTTTGTAATCAAACAAATATATTATACATACTCAAAAATATTCCCATACATAATATTAATATGTAAAAAAAGTTGAGACCGCCCGAACAGGGACTTGAACCCTGGACCCTTGGATTAAAAGTCCAATGCTCTACCGACTGAGCTATCCGGGCCATATCCAAGATTCTCATTTTATCGATTGTTTTCTATTTTATATAGAACTAGCGACCCGCCCCGGCTTCGCACGGGTGCAATGCTGATACTAAATACCTACTATACAGAAAAATTGTGAACGTTGTATAGGTATAAAAATATAGCGGCCCGCTCCGGCCTCCGGCATCGCACGGGTATAAAATACATAGCCGAGCGGCCGCAAACGCTACGTCCTGCAATTTTTAAATCTGTAATATCTTCGAAAATATTCACTTAAATCATACGGTGTAAAGGGCCATATAGATCTATATTAAATGAACAATGTATCCATGGTATTTAATTGGTTAAGGATTAATGCTGTATTGGTTAAAATCGCTTCGAAAATTAGCCATTATTTGTCGTAAAAAGTAAATGACAAAAAAAAGTTATTGTGGGTTATCCATAAGAGATAGACATATACCATCGCGGACTTTTCTGTAGACCTTTTCAATGTGTATAATACTTAGTACATTATTTTGATAAAACTCGTAGGGTTCAGCCTGCGTTTGCAATGTAAGCGGAATAAATGTAATTTTTTACGACATCACATTAGAAACCTCAAAAATAACAGTACTTCTCCACTACTTAATGGATCTTATTATACATATAAACCTTCCTCTTGAATCACTCTATCTATTAAAAAAAACCGCATCAAAATCCGTTGCGTACTTTCAAAGATTTAAGCGTACAAAGGGACATAGGGACATAGGGACATAGGGACAGGGAAAGCGACTTTGTTTTATACTATGTAGTGATTCAACTTTTACCCACGATGTTAAGAAAAAATTTAATGTTAAATTATTTATTTTTCTTTATTTAAGTACTTATATTAGTAGGCATATTACATATAGAAAATTCAAATGAAGCTTCAAATTACATAATTTGTGACATACAAACAAGAACAACATAAGATGATTTTAAATGCGCTAGAAAATAGGTATTACTAATATTATTTAATATTTATATGATTGCAAATGCGAGGTCTACTTTATTAAAATTCAATATAAAAACACGACATAATCAACTAAAATTTCCTCTTAAAAATACCACAGGATAATCCAACATAAGCGAATTATAATTTCATCACATAAAAATTATTATTACACATGACAGGTGTGCGGGAGGCCTTTCTTAGAAGGGCTGTGACGTCATCGCTCGTGGCATCTCAAAATTTGACGCAAAAAAAGTTGACGTCTCTATCGCGGAAATAAATATTTCGTTTATGTTTTTGCTTGTTGCTAACCAGTTTTTGCATAATCTGTGAGTTCTTGGAGGTTTTGGATTCGATTGTAATTTTTATTTTTATAAAAATTTAATCGCGTTTTTTGTAAAAGCTTTCAAAAATATATGCTAGGCTTAATATTATTATTTATTATCTGTGGCTAGGCCATGCAAATTGTGGAAATATCAAGGGAAACATAGAATTTTAGACATGACTATAGTGAACTTAGGTAGTGTACATACTATGCATATACCTAGTAAATAAATACAATAAAAAATAATAATTATTATGAAGAATGTTACAATAAAAAATATATTTTTACTTATAGTAGTAGTAAAAGTTAGTTCAAACATTATAAATTATAATATTATCACTAAACCATAATCTGTGTATGAAAATGTGTATAATTAGTTAAGCTTTTAGTCCAAAAATAAAATTATTTGTTATTGAGAGTCTAAAGATAACATATTTACGTATAGAGTATAATATCATATCCACACTTTTTATTACGAATTAAAACCTGTGTACCAAATGTAATCCTTTTCCAATCTATACTAATATTATAAAGCTGAAGAGTTTTTGTTTGATTGAACGTGCTAATCTCAGGAACTACTAGGCCAATTTGAAAAATTATTTCTGTGTTAGATAGCCCATTTATCGAGAAAGGCTATAATCATCCCGCTAAGACCAACAGGAGCTAAGCAATGCGGGTGAAACCGCGGGGCACTACTAACTTTCCGCCCGCGGCTTCGCCCGCGCAGACAAAGAAAAACCCGCATAGTTCCCGTTCCCGTGGGATTTCCGGGATTGCGTCATTTTCTCGGGATAAAAAGTAGCCTATGTCCTTTCTCGGGTATCAAAATACCTATCTCCATACCAAATTTCATGAAAATTGGTTTAGTAGTTTAGGCGTGATTGAGTAACAGACAGACAGACAGAGTTACTTTCCCATTTATAATATTAGTATGGATAGGCTTCTTCGATAAATGGGCTATCTAACACTGAAATAATTTTTAAAATCGGACCAGTAGTTCCTGAGATTAGCGCGCTCAAACAAACAAACTCTTCAGCTTTATAATTTTAGTATAGATTTCTTTAAAGGGGTCCATAAATTACGTGACGGGAAGTTTTATCAAATCTCATCTAACCTTACGTTGGGGAGATGGGGGGTCTCGACTCTCGGCAAATATCAAAAATTGAATAAAACACCTCACGTTACTTATGAACGCCCCCAAAAGAGAAATACCAACACCTAAAAAACGGTATCTTTAAAATATTTTTTTCTTTTCTACAAAAAAACTAAACTGACATCAAATGGGTATTATACAAAGTTTTATTGGTGCCAACCGAAAGAACAGCTTTCAAATAAAAAAGAGCGTGTGTGCTGAGCACACGTGTCAGAAGTGAAACTTCTATGGCAAGATTCAAAAATACCAAAATCATCGCCATGACGCGACCTTGAAATTCTACTCATAACGCGCCTATAGAAGTTTCACTTCAAAAAAGAATTATTATCAAAATCAGTTCACACAGTCCAAAGTTCTGAGGTACCAAACCCAAAAAAATCATAAACTATTTGAGAACCTTTTATGAAGTCGGTTCAAAAATAAAAGGTCAATGAACGTTTAATTACTGATGCGTGAAAAATGGATGTGTTTTAATTAATTTATTTTGAAACCTTAATCATTAATTACAATGATATTTATCTATTGTTTTTAATACTGATAATCCTATTTTTTTATCTATATCTATTTATTATTGTGACTAAAAGAACGGACCCTGAAAAAGATTGCCATTTCTAAGGCAACTAGCAATCCATATCCATCCAATCCATCGATTTTACCCATAGTACATCTATACTAATATAAAGCAGAAGAGTTTGTTTGTTTAAACGCGCTAATCTGAGGAACCACCAGCCGGATTGACAAAAAATTATATCTCTGTTAGATAGTCTGTTTATCCAGGAAGGCTTATAGGCTATATCATCACTGAGAGCAATGCGAGTAAAACCGAGGGGCACTGCTTTTATAGGCATATCATATAGCCTTTAGCACTTATGGATCTCCTACATAATTCAACGGTGACAGACTTATTGAAATCGGTCCAGTGCCTCATGAGATTTGCGCGTTCAAACAAACATACTCATCAGCTTCATATTATTAGAACAGATTAAGCCTAATCTAAAGACACCGCTTCAGTAACAATTCATCAAATTATTTATTTTGTGTCAAAAATATATACATATTTTTGACATATTTTGACAAATAAATGATATAAAGTCTATCACAATAACCTTTTTAGTACAATAAAAAAATTTATTTATTTATAGTTAATATTCATATTATAATATTTATTCACAGTTAACTCATCAAAGAATCTCAACAATAATGTACAAAGTTCTGCTATTTGCCGCCGCGGCGCTGCTGTGCGACTCCCGCGCGTCCAACATCAATCGACATATGAAAATATTAGACATGGACAATCATATAGAGAGCAATAATTGTGAGTATAATTATATTAATAACTATAATTTATAATATTTTAAAGAAGTGTATGATTTTTTTGTTTGTTCGTTACTATTTAACTCAAAAACTACTCGATTATATTTTGATCTGAGAAAGTTAGGCTAAGCCAGAAATATTTCTGCAATAAGCAAACAATATTTTTTGCTTATTTCTATTTACCAAGTAGATACCTAACCTCTGAAATTATTGGATCGAATTTGAAATTTCATCCTCCAATAGAAATTTATTCAACAACTTACATAAAAATACTTTATTTTGGAAGCACTTTTGAATCCTCATAACATAGTTTTACCGTTTACCACCGATTCGGAAAGCAGTTTCTACGGAGAAGAAATTGCAAGAAACTCCGTAATTGTTTAAAATCATGTTTTTACATTACATTATAATTACTTAATTAATTAAAACATTAATTCCAGTAGTACCCCGTCAACAAACAAAACGCTTCATAACCCTAACAAAAAGACCCGCGGCTAAACTATCCCACACCGCGGGAACTACACTCGAACTCACTTGTGAAGCGATCGCTGCGCCAGCGCCATCTGTCCATTGGTTTAGGAACGACGCACCTGTTACTGAGGTATGGATAACTTCCTTCTACTATAATTAATAAAATAACTATTTAATATTCACTACATAGTATAAAACAAAGTCGCTTTCACTGTTCCTATGTCCCTTTGTATGCTGTAATCTTTAAAACTACGTATCGGATTTTAATGCGGTTATTTTTAATTTTTTGATTCAAGAGGAAGTTTAGTAATAATGAATTAGCGGGCGAAGCCGTGGGCGGTAAGCTAGTAATATTGTAAATGCGAAAGTTTGTGAGGATGGATATAATATGTGTATGTGTATGTAGGTATGTTTCTTAATGTTTACTGTGTCAATTAAAATGTAAGGTGTTGCAAAAATTAATTGCGAATGTTAATTTACATATTATGTATGTGCTAAAAATCCTTTATTTTTATTTTTAGGTATCCATTTTTTTTAATCAGCAATAAGCAACTATATGATGTGTAGAAATTGTTATTATAGTATTTTAGATAGCAAGCTTAACTTTTAAACAAGTCTATTCACACAATTAAGGGGAAGTTCAAGTTCCTGAGATAAGCGCGTTTAAACAAACATAAAAACTCTTCAGCCTTTTAATATTAGTATAGTATAGATTTATTTATTTACGGCATTTATTGTTTGTTGTCTACGACTTATAATAATTCTTTGCGTTACACAGCCAATTAACAAATAAATCTTCTTTCCAGTACGACAAAGAATCGAACGAAATAATCGATACCAATGCCTCATCCCTTGGGCGTGTGAGTTCGACCCTGTTGGTGTCCCGCGCGGGGCCGCGCGTGAAGTACACGTGCCTTGTTGTGTCGGGGCCCTCCACGGTGCGGGCCTCTACTGTTGTGTACAGTGATGGTATGTATTATTAGTACTAATAATAATAATAAATAAATAAATGTGTGCGTGTATTTGTGTACACACGTAAGAAGTGAAACTTCTTTTTGACCTTATTTTTCAAAAAATAATTTACTATATGCAACTTTACAGAAATACGTCAATTACGCGTGGTAGGGATAAAAGCAAGATGGCGCGTAACGGAAAAATGTTACACTAAATTTTTTTCCAACCCCGATAAAGAAGTTTCACTTCAATGAATATTTCAGGACAATTTTCACACACGGCACGATCTGATCACATACTAAGCTTTCGCTTGTGTTATGGAAACCAGATGGCTGATAAACATACATGTATAATTTTAAATACATACTTATGTAGATAATTAACACACAGACACAGAGCAAACATCTGTGTTCATCACACAACTATTTGCCCCGGGTGGGAATCGAACCCACGACCTCCGGCTTGGAAGGCAGGGCCACTACCAACCAAGCCAACCGGTCAGTCAAGTCAATAATATGGATGAAAATGAAGTAAATAAAATAAATCACATCTAAGTGATAAGAATAAGCTACATATGTATGTGTTTTGCTTTGCTAACAATACATGAGTAATTAGTTTCATCAAAAAGTAATAAATTAATAAAATGAAAAAAGGACTCGTGTGCCGAATTCACGTGTCAGTAGGTAGTGAAACTTCTTTGGCAAGATTCAAAGATACCAAAATTGTCGCCTTACTCCATGACGTGACGGTATTCCCATAACGCGGCGTTCCAAATTTACTCTCAACACGTCTGAAGAAGTTTCACTTCAATAAATAAACACGATCATAATGAAACAGTTTTATTTAAATTTTCACAATATATTTACCTACATACAATAAAACATAAAAATACAATAAAATACAAGAATTTGAAATTATTACTATCTGTAATACATAATATAATATTACTAAAACTCTATAAATCGTTTTTAAAAAATACACTTTCCTTGATTACCCATACATCAATCGATAGCCTTGAATTATAATGTACAGAATACACAAAAACATTAAGCAGACGTTAGAAAGCTTCACATATTTTACTAAACCTTTCCACTCACCACTAGATGGCACAGAGCTATCAGAGCGTTCCAAACTGGTCCCACTAGCGCCACGCATCCTCGTTTCATACAAAGTGTTCGTGGACATAATTGGAACGAACGTGGCGCTTTAGTTTAATTACTTACCCCGATATTATTTCTGTATACACGCTTTAGCTTAACCACAACTCAATACACTACATTTTTTTAGGCAAAATACAAATTTATAATATTTACGCTCTTTTAATATTATTAAAGAATATTAACAACAACATTAACACAACCACTAAATCTAACTCTTTCTACTCCCCACTAGATGGCAGCACAGAATTATCAGAGCGTTCCAAACTGGTCCCACTAGCGCCACGCATCCTCGTTTCATACAAAGTGTTCGTGGACATAATTGGAACTAATGTCGCGTTGCCGTGCCGCGTGCGGGGACATCCAAGGCCTAATGTGGTATGGAAGGATAATAATGGAAAAGTTGTTAAGAATGATCAGAGGATGAAGGTAATTTTTGTGTTTATTGGTTTTTAGCGGTCTCAAGCGAAATCTTATTGAAGTGAAAACTTCTTTAGCGGCGTTGAGCACTTTTTCTGTAATGGGTATAAAATCTTAAACTCGCGTCAGGACACGTGACCTGATCGAAAAAGCGTAAGACGGATACCATTCCAAAATATCAAACATGCTCAACGTTAATAATCAAGTTTTCACTTCTGTCGGCACTCCCCCAGTGCAACCCTTCTTTTTGTATATTATAGAATAACTCAATAACATAATAAGACTGTGTATCTCTGATGGACCTATTCCATATAATCTTGGCGAAAATGTTATAAGTATAATCTAGGATAATCTAATTTGGTGGATATTTGCTTTGATTCGTATTCAATTTTTTCTAAAAATATTGTTAATTACTTTAAATATAGTTACGTTAGTCATAAAATAAATTAACATATGAAACGCTATGTTGATTTAGTTGGTACAATTTAAGTAAGTTTATGATATTCTAAATGAATTGTCCTTACCTATAATTGGTAGATACATCCTTACCATTTATATACTTCTAGATTTAAGCTTGCAATGATTTATATGTATTTACTGTTGGTTTGGCGTAATAAATAAATAAATAAATAAATAGGATAATAATAATTAATAATCGTAATTTTTTACCTAAATAAGCTTCTAATAAACTTGTCGTAAATAATGGTTGTTTATATTTAAGACTTTAATTATGTCTATCATAAAATTATACTCAGGTAGATTAGAATATGTCCTTACCTAATTACAATTTTACTCTTTGTTAAGTAAAATTAAGGGCATAAAATTATTCTTAGAACTAATTAATAACTGAACTCAATACATTTTAAAATTATAATTGTACCTATTATTTATTTATAACTAGCGGTCCGCCCCGGCTTCGCCCGTGGTACATATTTACGTTTTCTCTACATGAAAACCATCCGCGTACTTCAAGGAATATAATAAAAAAAGAATTATCGAAATCGGTTCAGCCGTTCTCGAGTTATGCGCTTACCAACACATTTTGCGATTCATTTTTATATATAAGATGAAAATAATATCATTTCAATATTTAAACCACACACACGTCACAATTGTCAAAGTTCTGCAACTCGTCACTAGATGGCGCTGAAATAAAATGTGATTTATTAACCAAATAATATGATGAATAAATTGCATTAAAAACGTAATTTCTAAATATAATTTAAAAGTCCGCCCCGGCTTCGCCCGTGGTACTTGTGTTTTGTTTAAACTATCCTATCTCCCAAGTTGGATCGAACTGCACATGGTGTGCGAATATCTTTCTTAATACTATTATAATTATAAAGGCGAAAGTTTGTAAGGATGTATGGATGTATGGATGTTTGTTACTCTTTCACGTAAAAACTACTGAACCGATTACAATGAAATTTAACACACATATATAGGGTAACTTGGATTAACACATAGGATAGGTTTTATCCCGGAAATCCCACGGGAACGGGAACTATGCGGGTTTTTCTTTGACTGCGCGAGCGAAGCCGCGGGCGGAAACCTAGTTTTATTATAATCGGTTAAGTGGTTTAGGAATTAGGAGCCCATTGAGGACAAACATTGTGACACGAGATTTATATATATTAAGATTATAAGTATTATATATTATATTTTATCCCCAGGTGCTCCGTTCAGGCGAGCTAGTAATCGCGGGGCTCCGCTGGGAAGACATGGGCGAGTTTAGTTGTCACGCCAGTAATATATTTGGTTCCGCTGAAATTAAAACCTTCGTTTATCCGGCTCGAGTAAGTTTTTATGTTTTTTGTCTGATTTTAAAGTTATTATTTGACGTTAGAGGCCAGAGGTCGTGGGTTCGATTCCCACCCGGGGCAAATATTAGTGTGATGAACATAAATGTTTGCTCTGTGCCTGGGTGTTAATTATCTATATAATTATGTAGGTATTTTAAATATTATAATTGTGTATTCTATATAATTATATGTATGTTTATCAGCCATCTGGTTTCCATAACACGAGCGAAAGCTTAGTATGGGATCAGATCGTGCCGTGTGTGAAAATTGTCCTGAAATAATTATTTATTTATTTATTTTTATGACTTATAGTAAAAATCAATGATCTAATTAACACAAGTCTGTTTCTCTAATATTATCTCAAAATCTCCTGAACGGATTTAATAAAACCTAACAGTTTATTGCATTACCTGATTTCATTGACCACATATTATATACTAAATAAAATTTAATTAAAAATACCTGCGTTTTTTAAACGTTTATTATATGAAGATAGCTTTATTTCAGCCGGACGACAAAGATGGATAATGCTGAAGCAAAACAAAGCAAGTTTACTTAACACGATGTTCCTGTTACTTATAAGAGCACTTCACACGAACGGCGAAACGCTGCGTTTTTTATATTTATTTTTATTGTTTTTAGACGAATCTTCCTAGAACTTTACATATTTGTATTTTAATATTGTATTCATGTAAATATTTCTGACCAATAGTATTGTGAATTAAAAGAAAAATGATGTTCAAAATATGAAATTAAAACCGTTTAAAAGTATTTGTATTCTTGGTTCTAAGTAAATCTAAGTCAACTTAAACTTACTTAGAACAAATATGTGGGTTTTGGTTTATACAAGTAATAGTTATAGGATGTTATCAATATTGTGAAAAACAGTACAAAAACCTATCTATATCTAATAATACATGTGATTTTAATTTTTTATTAATGTTTTTAAAGAAAATGTGTATCAAAATTAATTTTGTTGCTATTTCTTTTTGAATATTCAAAATTTTCTTTTTAACGAAGTCCATCTCCATGTTTTAATGTTATTCACACATTACAAAACTGTATACCACCACGTCTTACTTTAGTCTATCGAAATGTTAAAATCCATCAAAATCGGTTCAGCCGTTCTGTTGTTATAACCCAACATACTGTCGCATTTATTTTAATATAAACTTGGTGCGGCTGGTCCCGCCTATAGAGGCTTTCAATTTTTTGCCTTTAAATATATAAAATTGTTAAAATATTAATAATTATGTAAAAGATATTATATTGTGATTTTTAATACTTATGTAGGACTGTGATTGAAATAAATACATTTGAACGGATTGTGTTGTTTTTATTGTACCTACCCACTTCAACTATCACTACCTACACATCATCACTACATAGTATAAAACAAAGTCGCTTTTTCTGTCCCTATGTCCCTATACATATATGCTTAAATCTTTAAAACTCCGCAACGGATTTAGATGTGGTTTTTTTTAATAGATAGAGTGATTCAAGAGGAAGGTTTTAGTACATAATATATAATTTATTAGGTTTTAGACAAAGCGGGCGAAGCCGCGGGCGGTAAGCTAGTACATCATAAAGTATCATCTATACTAATATTATAAAGCTGAAGAGTTTGTGTGTATGTTTGTTTGTTTGAACGCGCTAATCTCAGGAACAACTGGTCCGATTTGTAAAATTCTTTCGGTGTTAGATAGCCCATTTATCGAGGAAGACTATAGGCTATATATCATCACGCTAAGATCAACGGTTTTACCCGCATTGCTACGCTCATATTGATCTTAGCGTGATGGTAGGTATATATAATTAATGGTTTATCTAACAGTGAAATAATTTTACAAATCGGACCAGTTGTTCCTGAGATTAGCGCGTTCAAACAAACAAACTTGTCAGCTTAATAATATTAGTATTGGTTATAGAATATATAATATTTGTTTAGATTAAATGCTCAATTAAACTATAGATATGTATTATGTAGGTTTACACGGATCCACTTAGTTTCTAAGTTACGACCTAAATATTTGCACCTGTCAAAGTGTAAACGAACCAATGATTTATAACATAAGTTGAAATATTAATTTGCATGTTGTATGTAAGTTATGTAAGTGATCATTTTGCAAAGTTACTAGAAGTAAAAATATGAAATTGTGTTTATATTTAAAATAACCCATCTCATTCATTCGTACTTACTACTTAAATATCTAATAATAAAATAATTAACAAAATCCTTACCGCCTATAGAGGTATTAAGTCAGAAATAAACCTTTAAATGCGAGACACTAGCTATCAAATCCATACTAATATTTGTATACGTAGTATATTATTATTAGTCTGTGCTAATATTATAAATGCGAAAGTAACTCTGTCTGTCTGTCTGTTACTCAATCACGCCTAAACTACTGAACCAATTTTCATGAAATTTGGTATGGAGATATTTTGATACCCGAGAAAGGACATAGGCTACTTTTTATCCCGGGAAAATGACGCAATCCTGGAAATCCCACGGGAACGGGAACTATGCGGGTTGTTCTTTGACTGCGCGGGCGAAGCCGCGGGCGGAAACCTAGTAAAATAATAATTATCAAAATCGGTCCCTCGAAAGTACAGAGGTAAAAACCTAAAAAAGAACGTGTGTGTTAAGCACACGTGTCAGAAGTGAAACTTCTTTGGCAAGATTCAAAGATACCAAAACCGTCGCCTTACTCCATGACGTGACAGTCTTGCCATGACGTGACCGTAAAAATTTTCTCTAAACGCGGTTAAAGAAATTTCACTTAAAAAATTCAGTTTAATTGAGAAATTCATCCTTTTTTTAAGTAGGTTGGAAATATCAAAATGCGATAGTTTCAAGGGAAATATGTTTTAAATTCATAAAATTACAATATCTGAACGGATGTGAATGAAATCTCAGAATATTTGAATAACCTATTTGCAATAATATGTAAAACTACTGCTCTAATTTTGATGATATTTCTTTGTGTTCAAGTTTATTTGGCAAGTTACTTTTTCTTTAAAATTATTTGAAATAAAGCTGAACCGTTAAAAGTTGTTCTGCCAAGACATATGAAAAATAAGTATATTACGACCAATTTTCAGACCATCCATAATCCAGATCCATGGATATAAATTTTCATCAAATAGGTCCGTCCAATGGTCCAATTATTGTTACCGAAGTATTACAACAAAATAGTTGAATCAAAATTATTTCTTTGCAAGATACTATTCTACTCTTCTTTTAATAGGATTCTAATTAAAAAAAATTGAACTCAAGTCTATTATTATAATAAATAATATTAAATAAATAATAGACTCCAGGCCCCTGTTGAAAAAAATTATGGGTCATTTGAACCACCAGGCGACCTATCTAGAACGATATAAGAGCATAATATAATAAGATTCAGCACTGTGCCGTCACTTGTAAGCTGTCCAACTGAGTGCAAATGTACAAAAATGGTGGTCCACAAAGTCGGAATTTATTTTTATTTTCCGACAATTGCCGGGGTAAATTTGGTCATTTGATTTTGTACGGCATCTGTGTCATACTATTTATATATACTGCTTTTAATCCATTATTCCGCAACGCCATACAAAAATCATGGACACAAGGGGAAAAAATTTCTACCTGTACTTTCGAATTCTCATCTGCACTCAGTTGGACAATTCTTACAAGTGACGGCATAGTGCTGAGTCTTATTATTTTATGCTCTTATATCGTTCTAGATAGGTCACCTGGTGGTTCAAATGACCCATATTTTTTTCAACATGGGCCTGTAGTCTATAAGTGATGCAATAGAGAATATTCCTTGAAGAACGATGATGGTTCTTATGTAGAGAAAACGTAAATATGTACCACGGGCGAAGCCGGGGCGAACCGTATGCTAGTGCTTTATCTTATAAAGGGTGTCTCAGAATGTTTTTCGTTTTTTAATATGAAATAAAAATTAGAAAATTCAGTTTAAACTAGTTTTATTTAGCATCAAATTAAAGGGCAGTTCATGAATTTTATTTATGAAAAACGATCGTTTGCAAATGCGCCCCATTAGCTTGTTTACACTCGTTTAGCCTGGAGTTAGAATTTTAAATCACTCGCTGAGCATTGCTCTTGGATTAGCGTCGATTTCTTCAGTGATTCTTTGCTTCAAATCATTCAAGTTGGGTGGCAATGGATTGTTAACTTTACTTTTTAGATAGCCCCACAGAAAAAAATCAGCAGTTGTTAAATCTGGGCTTCTTGGTGGCCAAGAGATGTCTCCTCCTGAATTTCATTGTCCTGCAGAATTCGACTCGTTTAGCAGGATCATCGGGCTTCATTTCTTTAACAATAACAATTTAATAAGGGTGAAAATGCAAATCTTGGGAAATAATGCTATGCACCGTGGATTTGTTCAAATTCAAGGAAGTTGTGCGCAATCGTAGTGCCTATCGCGGGTCGTCCATAACAGACTGGCGAACGCGTTCGACGTTCATGCTCGTCCTCGATGTTCTTTTGCGCCCCGTTGATTTATCCGGCATTGTGTTCCCAGTCTCTTCAAACTTACGCACCCAATGCTTGATCAAATTAGCACTTGGCACATTTCGTAATGTTGTTATATTGAATTGTATCCTATATACGCCGAACAATAGTGTACGAATCGTTGTATTTGTAAAACGCTCGCACTCAAAATGCTCGCTGCGATCCCATGTAATTACTCATCACTCCTAAACTACAAAAACCTGCCAAGCGTTTGAGACCTCTCCCCTCCCCCCACTACCAGTGGTTGACGCATAACGGTCAGTTGAAAAACGAAAAACATTCTGAGACACCCTGTATATAAAATTCTCGTGTCACAATGTTAGTCTGCATACTCCTCCGAAACGGGTGGACCGATTCTCATGAAATTTTCTGTGCATATCGGGTAAGTCTGAGAATCGGCCAACATCTATTTTTCATATGTACCACGGGCGAAGCCGGGGCGGACCGCTAGTAATTTTATATAATGAGAAAAAATTTAAAAGATCGAAAATATTCGATCTAATTCTGCCTCGTGATCAATTTCTTTTCTTTAAAAATAATCTCTCTCTTTTTGATCCTAATTTAATCATAATATACAGTTGGGCTTTTTCTATAATTTATATGTGTTGCAATGGAGAATGTATTGGTTCGAATCGTGCTAGGCGATTACTGTAGTCACGAATCTTACTGAATATTAATATACTAATTTTGCGTTACACTTTTCGTTATAATCTACATTCTACATATAACTTGGTGGTTAAATGGTTCGAGGTTTGATGCTTGAACAAACATACATCTTTATGTACATATATTAAAATCGTAGGAAAGTCGAAACTGTACATTGAATTTTTTTTATTAATAGGTACCTACTTGGGGCGTGATGTGATCTATACAATCGATATCGAAGCCAAAAATACAGTTTTAAAAACTTTTGTCTGTTTGTCTGTATGTAAATACCTACCTATAACATGTATTATATCGCTATGACCAAAAGGAGCGGAGCAATGCGGGTAAACCCGCGGGGCACAGCTAGTATTAATATTTAATATTATATAGGAGACTCAATTTAACCAAAATATATAAAATCTATATAATAAGTAACTTGGCAACTTGATAAAAATTAATAAGAGGCACAAAATAAATGAAACTTAGGTAAATAATTCAGTAGATAATAGTGCGCAACGTTTTACAACTTATTAAAACTCTTACACATAAATTGCTGATTGGATCTTGATGAAATTTTAGCCTTAAGATAGATTCTAGTCTCGATTAGAGCCACTTGTCTATTCAAAGTGATAAGTTAACGCCCAGAATTTCATCAATATTTTTAACCACATAAATTGATTATGAAATCACAATTTATAAAAAAATGTGTGCGTGTACTAGTACACACAAAAGAAGTGAAACTTCTTTATGACCTTATTTTTCAAAAAATAATTTACTATATGCAACGTTACAGAAATACGTCGAATCACGCGTAGTAGGGATAAGAAAAAGATGGCGCGTAACGGAAAAATGTCACGCGTAACGAAAAAATGTTACACTAAATTTTTTTCCAACCCCGATAAAGAAGTTTCACTTCAATAATGTTTAAAATATAAGCATATTTTAAGTTGTATAAGCCATTCTAGTAACTTAATTATAAGTAAACCTGCTAATATTATGTATAAATGCGAAAGTTTTTGAGGATGGATGTTTGTTACTTTTTCACACAAATACTACTGAACCGATTACAATGAAATTTGGTATGTAGGTAGCTGAAGACCCAGAATAAGACATAGGTAGGCTACTTTTTATCCCAAAAATACTTTGATAACGCGGGCAAAACCCCGGTCGGATGAATATACTACGTACTATCACAAATTCTATATTTTATGAAGATGTCTCTCAAAATAAACGAAATAACTATTACATTTCGACGTCGCATATTATCGTTAATTCATAATAAATTACTTGTATAAATTGAATCCTAAAAGCTTAATATCTAAAATCTAGACAGCTTAGGGCTCTTACACTTGAATGGATACATCTAAATCAATTGATAGATGGCTATTCAGATGTTTTAGTTATATTGAATACTTTACCGTTTAAATCATATTTGCAATGTACTTAAAATTTAAGTTTGAGTTTCTTATGACTTATGAGCATCAAAAGCATGTTTCATATGCCATTTTTAGGACATTTCTATATAAGATAAGATATTACGATCGTATTACACATACAGACAAAATTATATAAAACAAAAACAACGTTTTTATTTAAATTTGATTTGTGGAACATTTTAATTTGGTAGTACCTAAGTTTACAATCCAAAGAAATTTGTATAGATATCGCTCAAAAATTTTAAAAATGTATTGCTTTAACCTATTTCGAAGTATTTTAGTAGGTATTTAGGATTGGATTATTCACGTTATCATCATCACTATCACTATCACTATCACTACATAGTATAAAACAAAGTCGCATTCTCTGTCCCTATTTCCCTATGTCCCTTTGTACGCTTAAATCTTTGAAACAACACAACGGATTTTGATGCGGTTTTTTTTAATAGATAGAGTGATTAAAGGGGAGTGATTAAATAGTGGAGAAGTACTGTTAGAGGTTTCTAATGTGATGTCGTAAATAATTACATTTTTTCCGCTTACATTGCAAACGCAGGCTGAACCCTATGAGTTTTATCAAAATAATGTACTAAGTATTGTACACATTGAAAAGGTCTCCAGAAAAGTCCGCGATGGCATATGTCTATCTCTTATGGATTACCCACAATAACTTTTTTTTGTCATTTACTTTTTACGTCAAATAATGGCTAATTTTCGAAGCGATTTAAACCAATACAGCATTAATCCATAACCAATTAAATACCTTGAATACATTGTTCATTTAATATAGATCTATATGGCCCTTTATACCGTATGATTTAAGTGAATATTTTCGAAGATATTACAGATTTAAAAATTGCGGGACGTACCGTTTGCAGCGGTATACCGGCAGGCCGGGCCGCTATGTTTTTATATACAACGTTAAAAGTTTTTCTGTAGTGTACTTAGTATCAGCATTGCACCCGTGCGAAGCCGGGGCGGGTCGCTAGTAAATTATAATATTATCACGTTATTGTAATTAACAACAATTGCATGTAACAATTTCACTTCCCAAGTTTTTGAAGTGAAACTTCTTTATCGGGGTTGGAAAAAAATTTAGTAAACAGATATAAGTACCTTATTCTAATAATTATTATTAAACAAAACCATTTTAATAAAACCAATTGATTGTAACAAAAGGTAGTCGATCGTGACACAATAATCTAATATGATCTATATTTTGATCTCAACAATATAAATTAGATTCTGTCAAGTGCTTTTACGTGATATCCTACTAAATTACTAATGTAATAAATGCGAAAATGTGTATCCTTGTTTGTTACTTCTACACACAAAAACTGCTGAACTGATTTTCATGAAATTTGGCACACACATAAAGGGTGACGATTAGCGTAGGATAGTTATTAGTTACGGATAGTCACGGGAACGGGAACTATGCAGATTTTCTTTTGACAATGTGGGCGAAGCTGCGGGCGAAAATTTAAAACTGTGTTTAATTTAATTTAATCAATAGTTAAATAAATACTTCATCTTAATTAAATAACTTGTCCAATCAATCATTGTACATATTACATAAGACAAATTACTAATTATATTTAATACGAATTCAATGGCAAAAAACATTGCAATTTTTAAACTAGGTATAAAGGTTGTTACACACCATCCATGTTATAAAATTATAATATTCTTTATCGTACCTACTAAAAATTAAAACTGACAAATGTGTTTAACAAAAAATAAACAAGTACCTTATATTTTTTATTTGTACTAAGTATATTTTTCTTTTAAATACGTATGAATTTTTTATGTACGCAACTACAATTGCCTTATATTTACTTTTATTTGAAGAAAAGCAGTTTAAATAGATAATATAAAAAAATGAAATTGTTAATTTAAAATCTGAACACATACCATAGGTAACTTAAAAGGCCAAAACTTGTCTTGATAAGTCAAAATAATCTATACTAAAATTGTTTGAACGCGCTAATCTCAAGAACTACTGGTCCGATTTGAAAAATTATTTCAGTGTTGGATAGCCCATTTTTCGAGGAAGGCTATAGGCTATATATCATCACGCTAAGACCAACAGAAGCGGAGCCACGAGGGTGATATCGCGGAGCGCGGCTAGTTTAATTATATGGATAATCGACGAGCACCTTAACTCATAGGTACTCAAAACCTGACTAAGCTGTCGAATCGTGCGCATCGAAATTAGGATCACTGTGTCGTGATTGGTCCAAATTATAACAATACTTAATTAAGTTATAAGTTACTATTAAGTATTGCAAACAATAATTGACGAAACGATGCTATTCAGTCTGTTTTCAAAATCATAAATTGTATGAACGTTTAGATTTTGTGAAACTTATTACATCTTAAATAAATATTTTTGGGAAAGTAGGAATAGGTATTCATAAAACAATTTATCAACTTTTATTGATCACAACTTAAATTATATCTGCGATGAAAATTATATTTTATACAGTTGATTCAATGTTTGTGTGTTTTTACAAAACTTATGTTTAACAGATTATAAACTACTTAGGTACTCCATCGTAATTACATACATATTTACAAAAAAATATATTACCAGTGTGTTTTTAACACCTTACTTCCAAACCTAAAGTTATTTTTATTCAGTATAAAACTTTCATTTCATTCAATATAAAATTTAATATTTTGTCATTTTATTTATATCAAACCTCCTCAGCTTATAACTTAAAAACATGATCGATACATATCGACGAAGCTTACAAGAGATTGGCAAACCAATACGTGTTTAGAAATTATACTAGTAATCTACATTTTAGAAGCTAGATAACTAAATAATTTAGTACTAGCCGTGCCCCGCGGTTTTACCCGCACTGCTCCGCTCCTGTTGGTCATGATATATAAGCCTATAAATAGCCTTCCTCGATAAATGGGCTATTTAACACCCAAAGCATTTTTCAAATCGGACCAGCTTCTACTAGCCTGAGATTAGCGCGTTCAAACAATCAAACAAACTCTTCAGCTTTGTAATATTATCTAAAAAATAAGTAAAGATTTACGCAAGCATTAGGTATAGGTACCTTTAAATTATATTAAAAATGTTAAAACGGTAGGTATTCAAAGGAGTTTTATTCATTTTTTAGGGTTCTGTTTAGTATATCAATTATTATTGTTTTAAAATAAATCATTGGAAATTATGGAAAATCTTATCAATCTACAAACCCTAGTCTATTTTATCAAAGTAAACGGAATAACATCCTGTTATTTTAATTACATTGGATCATGTTGTCCCGTCCGATTAGGGCCCTTCAGCTGGCCTCCTCCACTCAAGCGACAGCCCAAGCCGAGGTTCGAGATCCCCGTCAAGGGGGGACGCCCTTGTGCATGTCGCTACCAGGGTGAACCTTCCGTTCACCCCCGCGTTAAAATGTAGAAGCCCTTCTGGCTAACATTGAGAAACACCACACAAAAAAAAATGGATCATGTTGTCACTATATTACCATGTACATCAAATTTTTGAGAAAATCTCATATTCTTTCTTCTTAGCTTTCACAGGCAAGTAGTTTCTGAGATTAGTGCTTTCAAACAAAGTACAGCTTTACATAATTATATTATTAGTATAGAAGTATTATTATATAACTGATACATATGTACTAATAAAAAAACTCCTTATTACTTTTAATGAAACTGTTTCAACACAAAGTAAAAAACTACTTTCATGGTTTACATTCTAACTGCTCCCGTGCGAAATCGGGCCGTGTAGCTAGTTTAAAATGCACAACAAAATTTGCAAATCATTCATCTAATTGAATTAGTATTAGCTTGTAATAAAAACCGGCCAAGTGCGAGTCGGACTCGCGCACGAATTCAATTCAATTTTTAGTATTTTTTGTTATAGCGGCAACGGAAAAATATCATTTGTGAAAATTTCAGCTTTCAATCTATGACGGTTTATGAGATACAGCCTAGAGACAGACAGACAGACTACGAAGTCTCAATAATAGGGATTTTTACCCTTTCAGTACGGAACCCTAATAGGAGTTACACCTATGTTTATGCAATACTGTATCGATATCGATGTTATTTCTAAGAACAACCGTACATAGCATCGGTATTTTTATGGCGACCTTGCTCCGAATTTATCGATGGATTGTCATATCGATAAACTAGTGATGTTCTTGCCTTTTACGGTAGAACTTAAATAGTGATGAGTAGGTATTATGAGTGATGTGTTTAAAATTTAAATTGATATGATGTTATGTAAATTAAACATGAAAGGAGAATGGGCAAATTGGGCCTGAAACTTGGGCTAAGACCAATACACACGAAACATTGTTTTTGTGATAGATCATTACACATACCATACGAAAAAAATAAAATAAAAAAATAAATCAACCGGGTTCTTGTACAGTCAAGGCAAAAAGTTTTATTTATTTGGCTATTATTTTGCGCACAATAACGGTTTTTTTAATTCGAGTGAAGTAAGTATAAATCTAAATGTCACTGGAGTGACTGACTTTAACCACAAAAAACGTCTAACTACGTTAAATTATAATAAACACGGTATAGGTAGTTACCTGTTACAAAACATAATATTAGTGTATTTCGGTTATTAGAAGGCTTAAGATTAGTACGTAATTTGTAAGTGAAAGTGAATTGGAGTAACATAAAGATATTGTCATTGTCTTATAACAGTTAATTATTGCAAAAAATATTATACACAAAGAAATAAAACTTGATGTGACTGTACAAAAACCCGGTTGATTATTTTTTTATATATATTTTTCCCGTTATGTATGTGTTATGATCTATTATAAAAACAATATCTAATGTGTATTGGTCCAACTCAAGGGTTCAGGCCCAACTTCCATAGTAAAATGCCCATTCTCCTTTAAAAAGTCGTCTTGTATTTTTCATGGTTAAGCGAAATTTATGAAATTTTGTATGTATTTTAGTAGATACTAGCGGTCTGCCCCGGCTTCGCCCGTGGTAGGTACATGTTTACGTTTCCTCTCCATTAGAACCATCCTAGTACTTCAAGGAAAATTATTATAAAAAAAGAATTAACTAAATCGGTTCAGCCGTTCTCGAGTTTTGCGCTTACCAACACATTTAGCGATTCATTTTTATTATAATATAGATTATCAAACTTTCATCCCCTATTTCAACGTATGACAAAAATGTAGTTAAACATGCGCCTCTAGGTAACTATTTTCATTTCAAAAATTATCTAATTCGGTACATTGGTTTAGTTGTAAAAGCATTATAATTTCGTATTTATAATATTCATATGATAGGTTTCAAGCAATAAGTTTTAAAAGAAATATATATATCAAATGAATAACAACCAAATACTTAACTAAAATAATATTCGTACCAAACTATTGAATTGGCACAATTAAATTATATTTTGCGTAACATTGGATAATCAATCGTGATGTGCTGAGTAATTGGACCGAATTCAATCGAGTTTATTATTATAGTAATATGTACTTGATAAATAATAGGCTTATAATAAGTTGTTACACTTTGTAAATTGGGCCAAAGTTTTTGAGGTTTGTAATTTTCGGCATTATTTGGGTCGGTGTTTTTAAATAAACATTACTCTTCACATAATTAGGTTTTATAAGGTTTTCGATACAAACTACTAAATTTAGCTACCATATTATAATATTCTGCATTTCTCAAAGTTTAAAACATCTACAATTTGCGTCATACGTGCAATTATGTCTAAACTTATAACTGTACTAGCTTTCCGCCCGCGGCTTTGCCTTCGCTTTCAAAGAAAAACCCGCATACTTCCCTTTCCTGTGGTATTTCCGGGATAAAAACTATCCTATGTGTTAATCCAAGTTACCCTCTATATGTTTGCTAAATTTCATTGTAATCGATTCTATACTATTTGCGTGAAAGAGTAACAAATATACATACACGTACACATACATCCATCCTCACAAACTTTCCGATTTATAATATTAAAATTATTAGTAGGAAGGATAATAAGTAGAAGAGGATAGAATTAAAACATCTTTGTAATAGACATTAAAGATTAATCGTATTGCACGCCTCATAAGCGAAGCGTTGAGCTGGGTACTACTGTCACTTCGCGCAAAACATCTTATTTTTCAAACTTAAAATGTCTTTATGTATCATACATTGCACTTGTAAGATAATACATACACACACATATTAAGAAAAAACACTATTTTTAACGTTCATGATATTTTTGATGTCATTTTTGTTATTTAAACTAGTTAAAAAACAGTTTAAAAAAGTTCTGTCTTGGACGTCCGTGTGTCTGTATATGCGGATCCTTTTTCTTGTTAACACGATAGCGACCGAAATACTTTACTAATCGAGTCTTTTTTTTTCTCTTACGCTTGAGTATGCTCAGGAATAGAACCCTTTCATTTTTCAGGGTCTGATTCGATGTGGTTTAATTGTAATTAAATAAACAAAAATAATAATTAATAAATAATTATTAAAAAAAATTATGAGGCGTGCACTTTTGGATTTTCCAAATTATTTTCCTTAATTATTGTTATGTCGGCTCTTCCCTTTTTTTTAAACGTAAACTTAATTAGTAATAGACAAGTAACATACCAAATTAAATAGTTTGACTTACATAAACTACACCTATGCAGTGTAGACCATAATAATATGTACCTAATATACAATGTAATAAGAATCTCTACATGTTTCTCCATAAGTATGATTTAGGTAATCAAGATACTATATATTTAAGTAAATTAATATCAATAATATCTCCCTTTCATGGTGCCCTTCCAAGTTAGTAAAATAGTAATTATTATAGCTGTTGTGCAATGTGCATATAAAATAAAGCTGAAGAGTTTGTTTGTTTGCACTCGCTAATCTCAGGAACCACGGTTCTGATTTGAAAATTTTGCATCTTATAACAGATACAAAATTTAAAAAAGATTATAAAAGTCACTTCCTGCGTCTATCTGAATGTATGTATGCTAAGGTCTTTAAAACAACACAACGGATTTTGATACAGTTTATTTTAATAGCTGACTCTACCACTCTATCTATTTAAAAAACCGCATCGAAATCCGTTGCGTAGTTATAAAGATAGAGACATAGGGACAGAGAAAGCGACTTTGTTTTATACTATGTAGTGATTACGTTATGGTAAAACAAACAACACACGGACAAAGCGGGTAAAACCGCAGGGCAAAGCAGGGTAAATAAGCAAGGTCACATGCATACAAAGCTGTCGGAATGCAAAATGATTGATTCCGGTGCAAATGATACGGTTTCGTAACTCGCCGGCCAAATCGATATTTGCATTTTGCATATTGCATCTCCTTTCCCTTTATGTTATTTATATGGATAAATGTATCGTTTAATTGTGTTCTAGCTTTTTTTGCCAATTCGCGGTATAAGTAACTTTTCAAAATGGTAGTACTTTAAAAAATGACTATACATAATTAGCATAACTTGTAAAAGGGCAAAGCAAGAAGCACCACAACTTAAGTTTTGAATTTGTCTTTTTTTACAAAGCTTCATATCCTCCTAATATCTATGCAAATTAATCCATATTAAGTAGGATAAAAAAAGAGTGAAGTCCCAAGTCCCCAAGTGTGGTAAGGGGCAGATGCATTATACATATGCTTCACTAATCGATTTTCTTTAGGGACAAGTAGGTGATCAGCCTTCTGTGTCCTGCCAGACCGAGACATTTTTTTTTTCTTTGTCTATAATAATTTTAATGAATAATATTATAATCGTAAAGTATACATATATGTAGTTATATGGATAATAATAATAATACTCAATGGATTAATTTAAATGGGGGGCAAGTATCTTGCCTCGCGGCGGTGTTGTTAACAACTCCGGCTGAGTGGCCAGACGGCCGGAGCCTAGGGCGACTGAGTGAGGAACCTACGGACTATCCGAGCGTTGTCCAGCAGGACTGCCCGCTGTATCCCCACTGTCATGGGCTTCACCGGTAAATCCAATATCCAAAATCCAATAAGGAGGTTGGAACCAGCCCATTGGTGGACACATAATTTAAATTATTATTAATCTGATTTTGAAAGTAGATCTGTACAAAGTACACATTCAAACTCAAACATTAATTATTTATTCAATTAGACTTCTTCTAGAAGCACTTTCGAATCGTCATTAATACATATTTTTAACATTTACCACCGATTCGGAAAGCAGTAGTATCTATGGAAAAGAACCGGCAAAAAACTCCATAGTTGCTCTTTTAAAATTTAATTTTCTTAGTATGTATCAAAAACTAAGTATATATTTTTCACACTCTTTCTGACCAATTAAAAATACCTAGGTACCTTTTTTGGAAATCTTTTCGCAGCCCCTAGAATAGGGGATGAATATTTGTGAAAGATTCGGCAATATTGGTACTTACAGGTTCTATTAAACAAATTAATAATAAAATAATTTATTTAAAACAAATAAGTTAACTAAACGGTGAAGGCAAACATCGGGAGGAAACTGACATGTCGAAGAATCAAAAGTTCGACATGTGACATCTGCCCGCACTTGGCCAGCGTGGTGGATTATGGCCTGTACCCTCATAGGCCCGTGTCCCAGCAGTGGGAACGTATATGGGCTGATGATGATGATGAAGTTATCTTATGTGTTCTAAATCCGGAAAGGGGAACCGTTTTATCCCTACTTCCTTAAACGCGAGCAAAACTAGTATAAAAATATGTTATCCGTATGTATAGATTCAAGAGCTTATTTTTCTACAAAAGTTCAAAGGGAATGAAAAATATTGATTAATTGAAAGAGACTAGATTTGATTTTATGTTTGTTCTTTTATTATGTCTTAATCAAAAATTACTAAATCGAATTTATTTTACCATTCAAATATCGAGCAACACTGGGCAATTATTTTTTATTTTATTTCTTATTCCGAGTTAAAACAGAGCAAAGCCAGGACGTACAGCTAGTAATTTATATACCTAACATAAAAAGTTATCCTAAAGGTTTAGGATCCGAACAAAACCACGCAAAAAAAGCTAGTCATTAATAAGGCCATAATTCAATAAAACTGACTAATAAACAAATTAAAATCACCTGCAAACACATATTTTATACAAATAAATCGCACTTGCTCAACACTGATAAATCAATTAAAGCAGCGAGCGCCGCGGGCGATCACTAGTCATAATAAATTGTATGTTGGTCAGAAACTTGTGGAGCACGCTTCGCCGTTTTGGGCTTTTGCGATTGTAAAGTATTGTGGTGGAAGGCACTCTACTTTGTATATTATTAAATTTGTTACTTGCCAAATTACTTTCGAACCGATGTATCGTATACAATGCCATTGAAAAATGCTTCTAAAAGTGTATTTTCGAAGTGTTACTTAGTCTAATTTGAAGGTTTTAATAAGAGAAAGAAGGGTAACTTGCTTTTATTTTGGGCTTCTACCTACAAACAAAGGCTTAGATTTTACTGAGTTAAAACGTTTTTTTATACATAACTAAAAGAAAATGTAATATTGCAGTCCATGGCTATTAAAATAATATTTCCCAATGCACATTACATTCATTCTAGTATTTGCCTAAGTTATAATAATTCCAAATCAAATTACTCGAATATTGTCATAGAATTGCAATATTTATAATACACTAGCTTTCCGCCCGCGGCTTCGCCCGCGTTTTCAAAGAAAATCCCGTTCCCATAGGATTTCCGGGATAAAACCTATCCTATGTCCTTTCTCGGGTATCAAAATATCTCCATACCAAATTTCATGCAAAGTGGTTCAGTGGTTTAGGCGTGATTGAGTAACAGACAGACAGACAGAGTTACTTTCGCATTTATAATATTAGTATGGATTAAGTGACATATCACACTAGCGGATTGCGAGCGGTTTCAAAGCGGAGCGGGTGCGCAACGAATACGTTGCGGGCGCGCAACGAACACGCCGCGGTTGCGCAGCGAATTCGTTGCGGACGCGTCATTTTGTATACTCTCGCACAAAAGCCAGCCCTTCCGCCTTGCCTAACTTCCATTCAATATTTCCATCGTTTCTGTAGCACTCAATTTTTTAACCGTACTGTGGAAATGCACTTACTTAACAGTTAACTAAAGATGTAATAACAACTGGAGTTGTTAAAAAAAGGTGCTATAAAATTGAATTACTAGGACTTTTAGAATGTACCATACATTCCAAAAGTATGTAACGACTGACCAGTATAATCTCTCCCATAGCAACGTATGTTATAAAGAGATTTTGTGAACCTAATTATGAGCAAAGTGATAGTGAGTTGCTGGTTGCTTGATAAAATTTTCTATTCACTGCTATTTATCTAATAATAAGATAGCCCTGTTTTAGTTAAGGAGCTTTAACATTTATTTCACTAATGAACTTTCTTAATGAGCAATTAAGTTATCTGATTGCATTTCGACCAAGATTTAATAGATAAAACAATACCCTAAACATTAACATGTTATGAAACTCGTAAAAAATAATGATCTCATAATTATTATACTATCACAAGTTATAAGTAACAACCAGCACGGATTCCATTTTGTTAATGAGTGTACATGACTGCGACGTAAACGTTGCGCATCTGCCACGCGTCCGCAACGAATTCGCTGCGCAACCGCAACGTATTCGTTGCGCACCCGCTCCGCTTTGAAACCGCTCGCAATCCGCTAGTGTGATATGTCACTAATAGTTTCAAGTCATTTTAAAAATGCAATATCCATACTTCATTTATCCATATTAAAAATATTTTAAGTAGAGCATTCTCCACACAATATATATCAGGAGATGCGCTCACGCACGCCTAACGAGTTAAGATTTAGTATATAAGTCTCCGAATGGTATCGGATCATCATTCCAATATCATCTCTTTACTTATACAGTGATTTCGACGTTTTAAAGGTAATATGAAATAAGTACCTAGTTGTAAAAAATCATTTAGAACACATAATCTAGATATTTTCAAAATTAAGTTTTTTAGGCCATGTGCACTGTGCAAGTGTAATCTATTTTTGTAATGCACAGAAAATTGAAATTTCTCATTTTCATTTTCACCCCTAAATTCGAATTTTCATCTTCAATTTTTTTTGTGGAAAATGTACAGCCTAACAGAAGTCTATAGATTTTTTTAAATAAGTATTTTCCAGTGAATTCAATTTTATGATTTAAAAAAATAAACGTAGATAGTTATATCAAAAATAGTCTAGCTTTTCTCGTAGTTTGATTTTTTTTTCAAAAGCAATAATTAGATATGGAAATAAGATATTTTGCAAGGAATTTCAACATAATATACATATATCTACCTACTTTCTTCTTTACAATTAAATAGTTGTAACTTGCAAACGAGATATATTTTTTTTCGTTTTAAAACGTCTAATTATTGTTATTGAATTACTTACATAATAAATAATACTTATCGCAATTTAAATGTTTCTAAACAGGACATCACAGGAGATCGAAGCAGTCATGAAGGTGTGTATATTTTATTTGCTCAGCACAATCTATATTAAATGAGTATTAATATTGTGATTAAAAATTTGCAACAAAATGTATCTATAATTTCTAATTCTATCATTTATATTTTTTTTTCCAGTTGTTCTTAGTTGGTGTATTATTTGCTGTGTCAGCATTTGCTGAACCACCAGTAAACAACAGGTGAATATTGTGTTTTATGTATGTTTGGTTATCCATCAATACAAAAGACATGAACAGAATTTTGCAAAAATTTAGATAGAAAACAATACAAACAGTAGGTACATGGTTGGTAATATAACTTTTCAAATAAAAAAAAATATTCAAAGATAAACTTAACTGAACGCTATTGAATGGTTAGTATAAACACATTATATAATATTTACTACTGGTTCTGAAAGCAGTTTCAAGAAAAGAGCCGAAAATCCGTAGTCGCTCTTTAG
Organism: Colias eurytheme; assembly: GCF_061535395.1. Lineage (NCBI taxonomy): Eukaryota > Metazoa > Arthropoda > Insecta > Lepidoptera > Pieridae > Colias > Colias eurytheme. The sequence continues at coordinate 856,756 of NC_143006.1, forward strand.
AAATCCCACAAAATATAATTTTCATGCAAAATTAGGCCAAGACGCAACTATAGAAAAGTCATAAGATCGAATGTAGGTACAGCCAAGTCGTAATTTAACGAATTTAACTTTATTTGTGAAAATGTTTCCCTACTTACTTTTTTTTAAATACCAATAAAACAACATTAAAGTTAAAAAAATCTCTTTTTATTTTATTAATTATCATTGGTTATCATCTATTTTAGAGGTGCAAATCCAATACATACAATACAAACGATAAATTTATAACCATTTTTTCAGGTATCTCCCTCCCTCTCAGTCCTACGGCGTTCCTGGTTTTGGAGGACAGAGACAGACAGATGCTATTTTCAGGTAAATATTATTTTTTTTTCATTCATAATATAATAGTCGTAAGGTTGAAAAACATGTTTTTGTTAACACACATCTTTTGCCAATAAAGAAAATCAATGGGTTTACCTAATTAGCCAATATCTCTACATACCTAGTAGTACCTACATATAAAACAAAGTCGCTATCTCTGTATGCTTAAATCTTTAAAACTACTTTATAGATAGAGTGATTCAAGAGGAAGGTTTTAGTGTATAATTTATTATGTTTTAGACAAAGCGGGCGAAGCCGCGGGCGGAAAGCTAGTCTTCTTTATTTCTATGTTATAGGTATTGAATTGAAATTTCAACAAAATATACTTACACAGAGAAACAAAAGCTCACACTGATTACTTAAAAATAAGTCACCTCATCATCATCATCATTGTCAGCCTACACTTGTCCACTGCTGGACATAGGCCTCAGTCATGGCACGCCACTGAGCCCGGTCGTTTGCGCGTCACCTACTTATATAAATCTCGTGTCACAATGTTTGTCCTCAATGGACTCCTAAACCACTTAACCGATTATAATAAAATTCGCACACCATGTGCAGTTTGATCCAACTTGAGAGATAGGATAGTTTAAACATGTAGGTACCACGGGCGAAGCCGGGGCGGACCGCTAGTATCAATATAAAAATACAACGAACTACATTCTTAAAAACAGTATATCCATTTCAATAACAAATTATATATTTTTGTAGAAATCGTCCGTCAAGCACATACAACGCACCCTCCCGTCGGCCTTCCTCAGAATACGGACCCCCAAACCAGATACCATCTAACCAATACGGACCCCCATCACAGAGTCTGACTAATCAATACCTGCCGCCGCAAAGCGCACGCCTATCGCAACCGTCTGCTCAGTATGGAACCCCTAATGGGTTTGGTTCTTCTGACTTCGGGGTTCAGTTCGTGACCCCTTCGCAAGAATACGGCGTTCCTGGATTTGGTAGAGGTAATGTTTTAATTCTTTTTACTACATTTAATCGAAACCATGAATATTAATGTAAATTCTCGTATAATAAGTCAGAATAATGCATTATTTTTAACACACTTTTATAAGTTTCACCTGTATGTTTGTGTTTGTATGTTACTGTTTCCTTTAGACTTGATTTCGACCAACTTGAAACGGACAGATTTAATTCAAACTTAGTACCTTCGCTTATCAAGGATCGGTAGAAATACAATAATTGCATATTTTATTACATCGTATTTTCAGTGTTTTTACTTTTTCATGTCTATTTATTTATTTGTAGTATCGAGCATGATGCGATTTAGGTATTCATTGGAATACATTCATTATAAATTTATATTTTCTACATTTAACCTAACTGTGGTAATACAGGTGGTAACCGTCAATACTCTCAGAATGGCAATGGCGCCAACAACGGCTACAACAGAAACCAAAACCGTCAGTACCTTCCTCCCACGCAAGGCGGATACAACTACGATGATGGAAGCTCTGGGGTAAGGATGCTCTACATTTACATATGATTTTTAAAACGGAATTATTTCCTATTTACTTATACCTCGCTCTATGTTAATAAATGCTCAACAGCTTGCTATACTTTTCAATAGATATAGATAGACATAAAAATATTATTTCTGCCATACTAATGAAAGGATCACAGCAGCTTCGTCAATAAGGGTTCACTTTATTTAATATTACTTCTGAATCATCCAACAAAACTATTAAAAATTTCTTCTTCAATACACAAATACGAAGGTATTCGTGTTTTGTATGTTAGCGAGAGCAGACAAAATTAACCGTAGTAGTTAAATATAACTGAACTTTTCACGAAATTATCTTATAATTTATATTAGGAGCCTGCAAACTACAGTTTCGAATACATGGTGAAAGACGAACCTTCCGGCAACGACTTCGGTCACCGCGAATCTCGTCAAGGAGACAGAGCCGAGGGTTTATACTATGTGCTATTACCTGATGGCAGGAAACAGGTATATTTTTTATATATTTATTCAAGCAGTTAAAAGAATATAATAATTGAAGCCTGGATAGTTTCTGGATGCTGTATTCTCCAAATCAATAATTTTAATGTTAATCCAAATTTATAGTAAGAACTTTTAAAATATTTTCAATTCTGTATCAGAAAATGCTATAGCAAATATCTATTACAGCTAATTTAGAGATTTATATCGTAATGTAACCATATTATCGCCAATCTCCTGATAATCTAAAAAGTAGAATGTGAGTTGTGTAGGTAATATGTATCGTAACAAAATATTTATTAACCATAAAAGATTTGAAATAATCTATTATTTCCAGACTGTCGAGTACGAAGCAGACCAAAACGGTTACAGACCGAAAATATCCTACGAAGACACCGGTTTAGGGGTCGGGGGTTACAACAGAAACGCGCAGGCGGGGGGTTACAACCAGAACGCTCAAGGGGGTTACCAGTATTAAATATTATTATACATACTGGTAGTATTAAATATTCTGCAACGGGGGTTCACTTTAAAAAATGCTAGTGTATAAATTGATCTCTCTGGGGTTTTTGAAGGAATTTATTATTGTGATTTTGTATTGATTTTTAAAGTGAAATGGTTACATTTTTGAACGAATACCACCTATTATTTTTAGTAATATTATAAATGAAGAATTAGAAATTGTTAAAAATAATATGTAGAAATATGTATATTATTTGTATAAATGCTATTGGTTTTTTAATTGTAATGTATTGTATTTGTATCGTTGTTAACAAACGACTGAGGCTATGATAAACGGATTTTGATGTTTTTATTAAGGTTAAGATATTTTATGTAAAATGTAGGTTTCGACAAACTTTTAGTTCATAAGTAATAGTTAAGAATATTAAATATGTTTCGCCTTCCAATTTTTTTATTAAAATTGGGAGAAATGAATCGTAATAATATAAAAAACATACTTTTTTCAAAGTTTCACTTATGTTTGAATTTTAACTGTTTGTTTTTGGAACTAAAAGTTTGTCGTAAATCTTAAATTTACGAAATGGCCAGTTTTGCCAAATCTATCTTTCTCTAAGGCTTGTACAGTTTTATTTTTAATGGTTACTTTAATAAACTTTGCTTTTGTATATTTATTTGTTTCTTTTCTGTAACCTATCTTACCTACCTTTTAATCAATTGTATTGTCCCATGGAGCTTGTAATAAAAAGAAAACATTGCAAAAAATCCTTTTATAAAAACTATTATAAGATTTATAAGCAATTAAAATAAAACATGCATGTATAAAAATAACATTTATTTAAGACATAGGTTCACTTTCTCATATATTTCCGTTGATCAAAATTATGAATTTAATATTTTCTTGTAATTCAATATTTTATTTTGACATAGTTAGTTAAGTTACGAATGGTTACAATAAGAAAACTGAAAAAGGTAAAAAAATAGGTAATAGTGGTATCTCTATTAAATCATTTATAAACATCATAAGTTAACAACAAAATATCTTATAAATAAATCATAATTAACATAGTTCACTTGAAATTGGCTAGATCAATAATGATGGATTCTAGTTGGGTAGTAGATAGGAAACTGTAGGTCTATAGCCGTTTTCATCAGCTACATAATCCACCTTCTGAAAAAATCAAATAATAATGCTGTTATTATTACAACTATTAAGTACTAGTACAATCTAGATTTTAAATAAAATATTTAAAGTTAATAATAATTAATAATAAAATATATAATAAAAAGCTTAAATTTGAAGCTTTTTGTTTCAAACTTCTAAAATATTGAAAATCTATCGAATGCATGAATCAAAATTACTTATTTAAATGCCAATTATAAACTTATTTGCACAATTCAATTTATTGAAAGTACGTCTGGTTGTCTTGTAGAAATCGCTGCAAAGCGATAAGATCGCCTATAGTTTCAATGTATTCAAGTTTTATGTAGGTTATTGTAACATTCTCATAGCACTAAGATTATTATTTACATTTAAGAGAGGATTTAATAGACTCCCAGTATTCGATTAATAAAAATAAATAAATATATGTAACAAAAACAGTATTTCGTCTATAAAACATTAAATAATTATAAATTACCTGTAAAAATATTAATAACTAGCTGCGCTCCGCGGTTTCTCATGAATGGGCTATCTAACACCGAAAGAATTTTAAATCGGACCAGTATTTCCTGAGATTAGCGCGTTCAAACAAACAAAAAAACTCTTCAGCTTTATAATATTAGTATATATTACCTGTATCCGTCCGTCAGGCAGCAACACATAGTACATGCCAACAACACGGTTGCCGATTCGCGACTCGCGCTGCCCAAAATTGGGACCTACTGGCTCTTGTTTTACCATGTATTTATAGAGGTAGTTGTTGTCCTGTCAAATTAAATTATTAATATTAAAGAAAAAGCAATTTTAATGTAAAATTTAACCATCAATATGTACTTATTTAATAAAAATTAAAAACATACCGAGGCAGCACCGTTAACAGGATATCTAAAAATATAAATAGGATTTAAGAAATATGATACGTATGCTTTTCATAGATATGAATTTTGATTACAAAGGATTCCTATAGATATTTAAGATATCCTGTATAATTCGTTAAAAAGTAAAATGTTTTATTGTAAACACAAAGGAATGAACAAAGAATAATTATTATTAATAATAATTATGTAGGTACATAATATATTCTACTCACTTACCCATTATATTGAGGTTTTCCATATACAGATGCAATAGCAATTGCAACGAAAAGAATAAGTAACTGGAAATCAAACACATAATAATTTAAATTGATTTAACATTATATTTGTAATTCGTAAAATAAATGTAATTTGAATTTGAATTTACAAGAATAATATTAATAAACTATTTAATAACGATATCTACTATTATTGTAATCCATACTAATATTATAAATGCGAAAGTAACTCTGTCTGTCTGTTACTCAATCACGCCTAAACTACTGAACCAATTTGCATGAAATTTGGTATGGAGATATTTTGATACCCGAGAAAGGACATAGGCTATCTTTTATTGCGAAATATGTACCACGAGCGAAGCCGGGGCGGACCACTAGTTCCATATAAAATAATAGCAGAATAACATAATACCCGTAAAATTTATGAAACAAAGGTTATTTATGAAACAAAGGAAAAAAATTACGAAACAGTGAATATGGCCCTTACATTATTAAGACGTAATTACACTTACCTTCATATTTGAGCTGAAATCCTCATTTGAATACAACTTAAACCTTTATATACCAATTTGAAGTTAGATACATTAATAAGGATAATTTAATATTTCTTACCATTGAGTTACTATGTTCTACGTACTAGAGAGGGCATCGCTACTACACCCTTTGTAACACGAGTTAGAGGCAAACGTCACAGACTCTCATCGCTTAATCTATGACTAACTAGACGCCCCGCGCCGCGCCGCCGCGCTTGTCGCACAGATTTTGTTCGTGTCCTCTCTATACGTAGTAATAATACCTCAATGTTTGTTACTCAAGTAAGCTAATTGTATAAGCTATTCTTATCATATACTAGCTGCTCCGCGCGGTTTCATCCCCGTGGCTCCACCCCTGTTGGTCGTAGCGTGATGATATATAGCCTATAACCTTCCTCGATAAATGGGCTATCTAACACCGAAAGAATTTTTCAAATCGGACCAGTAGTTCCCGAGATTAGCGCGTTCAAACAAACAAACAAACAAACTCTTCAGCTTTATAATATTAGTATAGATACCACAGTACGTAAGCAGATATATTATTTAAAGGCGTATAAATATTATAATACTAGTATATATACTAGGTAACACCTCGGCTTCATTCGCGCACTTTAGGTTCGGAGATGAAAGTAATATTTTTTCGAAGTGTAATTTATTTAGGCGCGTTGAGAGTAAAATTTCAAGGTCGCGTCATTGCAATACCGACACGTCATGGAGTAAGTCGATATGGTATCTTTGAATCTTGCTAAAGAAGTTTCACTTCTGACAAGTGTGCTAGGCACACACGCATTTAATGTATCTTCTACATTCTCATATTTATATGTGTAACCAACTTTATAATCTGACCCAGTTTTCCCCTTAATATAAAGACGTACCTATTAATAACAAAATGGGACAGGAAACTGAATCAAAAACAGGAAAACAAGTTTAGATTCATTTCCTTATGAAATACATATTATTGACGGAAACTTCTTGTTTTATTTTATTCTTCAGTCAGTCAGTCATTCAACAGTCGATAATATTTTCAAATAACTGCAAAATTCGTTTATTTGTTTTATTAGCTGTTCCCCGCGGTTTCACCCGCGTGGCTCCGCTCCTGTTGTTCTTAGTGTGATGATATAGCCTATGCCCTATAGCCTTCCTCGATAAATGGGCTATCTAACACCGACATATTTTTTTCAAATCAAACCAGTAGTTCCTGAGATTAGCGCGTTCAAACAGACAAACAAACTCTTCGGCTTTATAATATTAGTATAGATTAATTAAAACTAAAAACTGTAGATAGGTTACCAACACAACATTCGATCTTCAAACACGGCATACTAACGATTAGACGTCAAAGTGAGATGGCATGATTCAACTATCGTGAGCGAAAATGAGACAACTTTAAAATGAAGCTAATTAGCTACATTTCAAGCTCCTCAGAGTAAATCTCTTGATAATTTTGATAAATCACATAACGGCTCGATGTATTTTGATTTATTAAAAAAGAGGTATCCATACTAATATTATAAATGTCAATTGTTATGTGTATATAATAAATGTCAAATACTAATATTATAAATATTATAATTAATGTCAATCTGTTACTCAATCACGCCTAAACTACTGAACCAATTTGCATGAAATTTGGTATGGAGATATTTTGATACCCGAGAAAGGACATAGGCTACTTTTTATTGCGAAATATGTACCACGGGCGAAGCCGGGGCGGACCGCTAGTTTAAAATAAAACATTGTATTAGGTATTAATATATTAATTATTTTATTACATATATACAAAGCACAAAATTCGCATTGTACTGACTAGTATAATATTTGGTGCTCAACCAGAAAATAATACTTTACGAAAATTTATTGATAGTTAAAAACTTTTGTGACATTTTTAATTTTCCGGTAGGTTTTAATCTATAGATACTACACGATATCTAATCGAAAGAAAATAAGGGCCACTGATATTTTAATCCATACTAATATTATAAATGCGAAAGTAACTCTGTCTGTCTGTCTGTTACTCAATCACGCCTTAACTACTGAACCAATTTGCATGAAATTTGGTATAGAGATATTTTGATATCCGAGAAAGGACATAGGCTACTTTTTATCCCGGGACATAGGATAGGTTTTATCCCGGAAATCCCACGGGAACGGGAACTATGCGGGTTATTCTTTAACTGCGCGGGCGAAGCTGCGGGTGGAAAGCTATCTTATAAGACCAAAAAAGAGCAACTACGGAGTTCTTGCCGGTTCTTCTCCATTTCCGAATCGGTGGTAAATGTTAAAAATATGTAAAAATATAAAAAATACAAAATTGCTTTTCGAAGAAGTCTAATTGAATAAATAAATGTTTGAGTTTGAGTTTGAGTTTTAGACTTTTAAGTTGTTTTAACTAAATTAATTATGTATATGTACAAAAACTATTAATAAAAATTATCGTGTCACAGCGTTTTGAACAAACTCGGAAACGGCTTGACAAATTTTATAACATTTATCAACCTAATACAATTCTTAAAATAAAAAAACATGGTGGCCTTTATTTTCTTTTGAATAGATTATTTCTATCATATTAGAACTTGGCTGAATTTTTTTCTAAGTCTATTAGGTAGTACATATTATACAAACAAAATTCTAAGCCCGTATTTATACAAAAATCTCATCAATATGAGTGAAGCCGTTTTTGATAGATAAATAAATACGATAAAACTAAACTATATAAAATAAGTTATTAATACAAAAAAGATCTTTTTTATAGATATAACTTAATCTATTGCATTAGAAAAAATACTAATTATACAATACATCAAAATCTTTCCATCCTTTTTGAAGTTATTTGGTTGAATAAACTCACATACATAGTTACATAAAATTAAACATTACCCACTTTTTTCAGTCATGTAAATAGGATTTTATAATCTCGAGCGTATGAATTGACAATCATAAAAAAAAACAAATTCCATTGAATTTTGCTTACACATGACAATCTCAGGAACTAATAAACCGAGTTAAATTAAACTTTTGCATTTGATTCAACCATTCCATTTCCATTCGAAATCAAAATACAATGTTTTAAAAGATACAATTTTTAACCGTCAGTTTCACGACTAGCTGATTAAGTCGCTGATAGTCTATCCAGCACTTTATGACGTACATTTTCATACACTTTGTCATTTTAACTGATAGATAAATACATTTTCATTAAGGGGCGATTTTTCAATGCTTGGATAAAACTTATCCGTCCAATAAAGTATTACACGATAATATTAAAATGTCACGTAAACTGTCAAATACGGGCAATTAGAATACGTTTTTAAAATGGTAGTTTTATACATTATTCGACGAATAAGTTTTAACCAAGGATTGAAAAATCAGCCCTAAAATTATTAATTTTAACTGACAGATAAGCTAAACAGAACATATCCAGAAATTGTGAAACTCCATAAAAGAGTATAAAAATAAATTTCAAATATCTTGAGATCGTATACAGGAAAATTTAATTTTTTTAATAATCATAATTAAAAACACGATTTTTTCACGGAAAAATCAAATCTTAGAAACGTTGGTATATAATATAATATACTTAATGAAGTAAATCGCGATTTAAACCCGTTAAAAAATACACTACACATACAAAACATAAAATATGTACATATAAAAACCACAACATAATAATATAGCTTGATTTAAAAAGAGCTAGCGTAAAATAAATACTTTGTAACTTATTTAACAAATTTTAAATGTATGTCCCATTTTTAAACGCAACTGCTGTTTCAATTTTGATAGATTTTCATTATGCAATTTTTTTTTACAACAATTTTCGATCATTTACACTTAACAGCATAAAGCTAAAAACTGTCATATTAATTAAAATTAATAATACATATATATATATACAAAAATATAAATCTAATTATTATTTTTGGAATAATTCACATGTTAATCTCAATAATTTCAAATAAATAACTTAAAAACTGATACGAGAAACGTGGGTTGAAAATTAATTTAAAAATGTATTAACTAAATTAACCAATTTTTACTTTGAAAAAATATATCTAGAAAGCTAAATCTTGCATCTCGCTCTTACACTACAAATGAATAATATCTACTATCTCTTTTACTCTTACGTGTTTATATTATAAATAAACAAAATAAATAGATATATACAAAATAGAATGAACACTATAAAATTATTAAATAATGTATTTTAGTCATAGTTTTATAATTATGTTACTTTTATTTCAAAAATAATAAAATTATTTTCTCGATTTCACAACACATGTAATATGATATTTTATCTATGGATTATATATTTTTGAAGTGAAACTTCTTTATCGGGGTTGGACAAAAATTTTGTGTAACATTTTTGCGTAACGCCGTACGCGTGACATTTTTGCGTTACGCCATACTCGTGACATTTTTAAGGTCATAAAGAAGTTTCACTTCTTACGTGTGTACTCTAGTACGCATACATTTTTTTTATGATTTGTAGGTATATTAAATAATAAATATCTATTTAACTGTATTTCTTAAATTATATAAATACAGTTGAACCTCGATAACTTAAACCTCGGTAACATAAAAACCTCTGTAACTTCAAAAAATAATGTGTTCCCTTCCCATCAGAGCCCAAAACCTCTTTAACTTAAAATACGCAACCTCTATAACTTAAATAAATAATCTCTGTATTGGCCCTCAGTAACTTCAAGAAATGTTTCCACAACCTCTATAACATAAAATTATTTGTCAATGAGTCATTTTGAAAGAGTGTCAAAACAAAAGGTTTCGGTATTTATTGCTTGCACGTGTTTACTATGTATTGTTAACGTAAACAATACATTACCTATTGTTTGCTTTATCGAAATTCTTCAAAGCTTTGCGGCGGTTAGCTTTATATGACAACAGACAACAACTTACTTGCATCTTAAGTTTTTGATTGTTGTCCTGGAAACATCACTTTACTTACTGTGTGATAAAACTAGCTTAAAATGAGTCCAAAAAAAACTAACAACCCTCACCTATGCTGATAAATTAAAAGCTATAGAAGCAGTGAAAAATGGATAGACCCTTGATAACTTAAAACCTCTATAACTTAAAATATTTTGTGTTTCCCTTGGACTTTAACTTATCGAGGTTCTACTGTAATAAAAAATAACTAATATAATATGTTACATATTATTACATAAATATGTTTTGATATTTACACTTATTATATAATAATATGTAATTTAATGTAATTTTGATATTATCAATAACTAGATTTTTGAAGTGAAACTTCTTTAGGCGCGTTGAGAGTAAAATTTCCTGGCAATACCGTTACGTAATGTCAATGCGATAATTTTGGTATCTTTGCCAAAGAAGTTTCACTTCTGACACGTGTGCTCGGCACACAGGCTCTTTTTTAATTACAAATGATAAATAATATAATTTCTAACTATAATCTCTACAGTAACAGTACATATTGAGGTGTGGATGCGTTGCGCTAATACAGCTCGGCTCGTTGTTATATCTGAAAAAAAAATAAAAGAAACATGTATATTATTTACTTATTAATACACAAAAATATATATTAGTGTTTTTGGTATTTAAGAGGAGGCTCCTTAACATAACTCTTTTATCGTGTTCGAGCTGGAAAAGTAAGTCTCAATTCTTATTTAATAAATAATAATAATAATAATATTTCGTTTATAACTAAAGTAATAATTGATCTAGAGAAAAAATATCTTGGGATTCGATAGTAAACTCTATTTTCTTACTGTTAACATTAATTTTAGACATAAAGTCCAAGTAAATCTTTAAAAAAAAGACGGGTTGCACTGGGGGAGTGCCGGCAGAAGTGAAAACTTGATTATTAACGTTCAGCATGTTTGATATTTTGGAATGGTATCCGTCTTACGCATGGAATATAAGGGCTAAAAAAAAATCCGTCTTACGCTTTTTCGATCAGGCCACGTGTCCTGACGCGAGTTTAAGATTTTATAGCCGCTAAAGATGTTTTCACTTCAAAAAATGTAATAAGTCTTAAAAAAGGCATAATTTTTTAATAAAAAAAGAAATGAGCGAAAATGTTTCAATTACGTAACTGTGTTATACATCGAAAGAAAAATACCCAATAAATCATATACTCAAGTTCCGTTTTGATTGTATGTGTGCCTGTTTCAGAATTTTTTGCCGAAATAAATTAACTGTAATATCTTTTGCCCCAAAACCATTTATATTTCTCTGCATATGCAAAAAAAAATATTGAAATCAGTGTCCTACTAATATTATAAATGCGAAAGTTTGTGAGGATGTGTGTGTGTGTGTGTTTGTTACTCTTTCACGCAAATTCTACTGAACCGATTACAATCAAATTTAGCACACATATAGAGGGTAACTTGGATTAACACATAGGATTGGTTTTATCCCGGAAATCCCACGGGAACGGGAACTATGCGGGTTTCCCTTTGAAAACGCGGGCGAAGCAGCGGGCTCAAATCTAGTAAATAATAAAAATAATATAAAAACTCACGCATTTGTCCTGGAAATATCTCTGGAATCGATTTCGAATCTATCTTCCTTAACAATATAGGTCATTGAAGCCTCATATATACCCTTTCCTGGTCCCACGGAAATCTGAAAAATAATATAAATTATTTAAATTTTATGGGATAAAATACAATAGGAAGATAGCTAGAAATCTATACTAATATTACAAAGCTGAAGAGTTTGTTTGAACGCGCTAATCTCAGGAACTACTGGTCCGATTAGAAAAATTCTTTCGGTGTTCGATAGCCCATTTATCGAGGAAGGCTGTAGGCTATATATCATCACGCTAAGACCAACACGAGCGGAGCCAACCGCGGATCGCTACGACCGGATCGTGTGTATGTATACTTGCATCTGGATCGTGTAATTAAGATCGTGTAAATTAATACTACAATGGGATACAGCTTACAGTTATCTAAAGCGTATTACAATAAATTAATGTTTAAAATTCGATAATTTGATCATACATATAAAAGAAAGACAATTAAAACAATGGTTTCTTAAACAATAGCAACAAAACTAGGACATCATTTCAAGATTTGGCAAACATGTTCTTTGAATATGTTTATTCGATGATCAAATATATCAAAGTCCGGGAATCTTGTGGATAAATCGTTGTACAAACGGCAGAAACGAGATATGGGGTTATAAAAAGAGGTATTTTTCCTGGTTAAAGGTAAAGAAAAAGTTTTGTTAGTCCGGAAGCGAAATGAAGCATTAAAATTAACAGTTGACAGTAGTGACGGAGAGTGGATAGATGAGTGAACAATTTTATGGAGTGTTAGTGTTTCATGTTGTCGACGCTTTTCCAACGAGACAAGATTAAATTTCTCAAGAAGACTCGTAGTATCCACTTCGTCCGATGTGGTAACGAAGAGAAACCAGCCTTAGGGCTAGCGCATACATACAACTTTTAGTTGAACAACTATTTTGTTGTGTTTCAAAAGTACACAGCAATATATGAACGTGCGCATATTATCAACTCGATAGTTGATCGACAAAAAAATCAAAAAGCCTCATCGATCTGCTTTTGATTAAAAAGTTGGACAACTATCGATCACACGCTCATTTTGTATTGCAATGTATTGAAGTGCGCATACCATCGACTAAACAGTCGATCCACGACTGTTCAGTCTCGCATTTGCATTGGAAGCGGCACAACGTTTGTTCTCTTGTTAAAAAGCCTTAAAGAGTATTCCGATAAAATTTTGTTTGGGTTACAAATCGACTGAAATCGATAGTATGCGCACCTCCGTCGACTCAATAGTTGAGTCGATTTAAAAGTTGTATGTATGCGCTAGCCCTTAAGCAAAACTTCTGAAGTCGTTCAATGCGTCTGATGTGAATTGTATAGTGCGGTGACCATATGACACAGTTAAATTCTAGGATTGAACGAATCAGGGTTTCAAATAAATGTAAAAGACTAGATGGTGTTGGTATACTTGAATGTATACTTGCGTCCGTCCTCGTGTCTACGCTCATTTTTTATTAGATTTTTTTGTGATTTTTACCAATTTTTTTGCACCAAATCGTACCTTAACCTGATAATTCTCTTTATCGGGCCTCCCCCTCATTTTTTTGTCGTTTTTTGTAACTTTTACCAATTTTTTACACCAAATCGTACCTTAACCTGATAATTCTCTCTATCGGGCCTCACCCGGGCACCGAACTTGCCCACATATCCGTCCGCGTCTTTAGCCGCTACGAATGTTAGCACTCCGTTGTTTGGGCGTTGTCTTAACACCCATGATGTTGTTTGTAATGTACGAGGGATGCATTTTGACCTGAAAATATTAGTTTTAGGGCCGATTTTTCAATGCTTGAATAAAACTTATCCGTCCAATAAAGTATTACACGATAATATTAAAATGTCACGTAAACTGTCAAATACGGGCAATTAGAATACGTTTTTAAAATGGTAGTTTTATAAAATACTAGCTTTCCACCCGCGGCTTCGCCCGCGCAGTCAAAGGAAAACCCACATAGTTCCCGTTCCCGGGGGATTTCCGGGATAAAACCTACCCTATGTCCCGGGGTAAAAAGTAGCCTATGTCCTTTCTCGGGTATCAAAATATCTCTATACCAAATTTCATGCAAATTGGTTCAGTAGTTTAGACGTGATTGAGTAACAGACAGACAGACAGACTTACTTTCGCATCTATAATATTAGTATGGATTCCACAAATAAGTTTAAACCGAGGATTGAAAAATCAGCCCTTAATCGAGTTTATAACAAAACATGGATAAATAAATTAAATTAAATTTGAGCTGGGATATGGAGATCAGTAGCTAAATTATACTGATTCATTATTTATTAATAACAAATATTGTGCATTTTTTTATTATTATTTCTTCACCTACTCTTACCACTTTTCATTTTATTTTTATTATTCAATAATCTACATATTTGGATCTTTTAAAAATTATGATTTTTTAAAGACTAGAAAAAATTGGATCACACGGCGGGATTCGAACCCGCGCCTTTTCGCCATTCCGTGGCGTGACGCCTTGATCCCGCGAGAGCAATCAAATTTATTCTACTCTTTCAATTATACATGTCTAAAGACACTTTTTAATTCATTGTAACATATTTGTAGTTTTTTTTTATGTGAAACATCTATAGGCGCACGTAAAACCAAATTAATTCACAACAATAATGTCGATGTTTCACATCTTTCAGGCGTTCCCTGGCCGCTTACATTTTTTTTTTCAAAGTTATTATTGAAGTGAAAACTTCTTTAGTGGCGTGGAGCACTTTTCTGTAATAGTAGGGGAGCCCAAGAGGGGATTTTGGGATTTACTCGAGCGCGTCAGATTACTATAAGGGACGGTACCTCAGCTATTCATTAGTACCTCTAGTCAATATGAGCAGTTATGGTTGGTGGGTGCGCTCAGGGGCCCCGCTGGAAAATTTGAATAATCCATAATTCCCTAAGGTTGAGCTCGAATCGTCAGATTAGCGAAATGGGGACTTCTTATATTGTAATTAACCCCCCATATATTAATCTGACGCGCTCGAATAATATTACTTTAATTTTTTACCCTTTCTTCATAGCGATTAAATCGCCACTTAAATCGTCAGATTAACGTATACTTTTTTTCAGTGACGTCCTGGAGCATGCAAAATATCAATATCTAACGCACTTGAGTATTTCCAAGCCAATTTTTTTCTTTTTTAAATTAAAAAAAATCAAAAAACCCTTCCCCACCGCTAAAAGTGAAAACATTATAGGACCTTTTTTTCTCGCTATGGTCTAATCTACCAATTCTAATAGGTTCCCGTGACGCTCGAGTAAATCCACATTTAGCATCCTGGGCTCCCCTACTATAATGGGTATAAAATCTTAAACTCGCGTCAGGACACGTGACCTGATCGAAAAAGCGTAAGACGGATACCATTCCAAAATATCAAACATGCTCAACGTTAGCACTCCCCCAGTGCAACCCGTCTTTTTTTCCTCACCTAACACTCTCAGTGAGCGAGTTTATATAATCGACGATGGCTTTTGTACACTTATCGTATATCGGTTCACTCGTTTCCACCCTTTCCCAGGACAAACAGGAACACCAGTGTGGTTCTATCCCGGCTTCGCTGCAAGAACGGTTTTGGGATATCTGGAAATTATAATAAAATTATAAATAAACAAAGTTTAATTTAACCAATATCTGAAGAAATAGTAAGAAATAAAACTAACGCATGAAAGAATTAATATCATATTTTTAAATAATAGAAGACTTTGAAGATAAATTTTTAAATAATGTAATCGTTGACAATTCAATTTTACAAAAATTATTTACGCATAAAAAGTTTTGACTATTAAAACTATTGATGTATAGTTTTTTATGTAATTGTTTTTGTTGTGGTTGAAAAAGACGATTAAATAATTTGCATAAATAGTCTAACTAGTTTAAATTATATCTTGACTAGCAAACCGGGCGAACTCCGTTTCGCCACCAGAGACACCTTTTCTTTGCTATAAACCTCACGGAGCCCGAGACCTTTCCAACGAATGCAAAACCGTGGAAATCGGTTCGTGCATTCTGGAGTTATAGCGTCAGGAAGGAAAACCCGACTTATTGACGTGACAACGTCTTATAATTCGATAGAGCCGGCTGCACGCACGAAAAAACATGACTCATGCGGCGTTACCTCGCTCTGAGGCGTTCCATGTAAGGCTTGAAGTGCGAGCGAGAGCGCGGAACGAGCGACAAAGAAGCACAATCGGACGTTGTCACGTTCAACTATCGTCAGTAAACCGACTTTACAGACAACCAATTTTTTTTTTTATATAGTAGATGGTTGATTCCCAGACCGCATCTAGCGTCTAACAATGTAAGAGCATCTCTCGGCAAGAGACGTTATCACAATTTATAAATAAAAATTTCACAGTCGAAGCAAGTGAATTATCGAAATTCGTTGAATGCAGTTCTATTTCTTTTCTATGCTTTATTAACATTATTAAGCTGAAGAGTTTGTTTGTTTGTTTGAACGCGCTAATCTCGGGAACTACTAGTCCGATTTGAAAAATTCTTTCGGTTTTGAATAGCCCATTTATCGAAGAATACTTTAGGCTATATATCATCTCGCTAAGACCAACAGGAGCGGAGCACTGCGGTTAAAACCGCCGAGCACAGCTAGTCAAAAATAAATGAATGTTTCCTTTCAGAAAAATTTACTATCTCCAGTATTTAAAATACTTCTCTCCAACGAACATTCCACACTACATATAATATTACTAGCGGTCCGCCCCGGCTTCGCCCGTGGTACCTACATGTTTAAACTATCCTATCTCTCAAGTTGGATCGAACTGCACATGGTGTGCGAATTTTATTATAATCGGTTAAGTGGTTTAGGAGTTTGTAGTGTTTGAGTAAAGTATAGGTACTATATCCCCGGATGTCTCGGGTTCGCGGGTAGTGGGGAGCACAGTCACGCAGCAGCCCTCGGCGTGAGCGGACGTGTGTTTACCCTAATTACTGGCGACGTAACGAGCCAATCCCATCCCCTGCGTATACGACAGTGAACGCGTATCTACATTTGGCGACGAGGATAAAGGTCAGATCTATAATTTTAAATAATTAAAAAAATAAAAATATGGGAGGTAGATTACTAATGTTAATTACGTTACGTTTTGCTTTTGTCCAAGTCGTAAGCGACAATCATGATTTAGGCTTTGAGTTTGACACATAGGATGCGTACGTACGCGACGTCAAGGTACTAAACGTAACACTAACCTGACGCCGCGCTAATAATATGTCAAACGCGTTGTACCAGTATATTTTCTATGATTGTACTGCGCAGTAACTATACTGCTAAACAGACTATCAAGCGCCAGCGCTGGGTGTAGGTACTCAGACGCTTGACGTCTAACGTTATAATTTTCATAAAAGTTATATAAGCGTCCGACGAAATATTTGCTTTTTAATGTATTTGAGTACATAATTATTGTAAAACTGATATTATTAGTTAGGAAAACACCTAGCGTGTACAAAAGTATTGTATTATGATAATTCTTACTTATATACTCATGATACAAACGATGATATTCTGCTAAATGATTTCTCTTTATAACATGCTATTAATAGCTTCATCTACTTGTATTAAGTCAGTCCTTCAGACTAGATTTTAACCCGTTATGAACGGACAGATTTGGTTCAGTATCTGCATACCTACTTATCAGGGATCGGTGATAATGCAATAGTTTCTTAAGTTAATGGTTTGCGAGTATTTAGGCTTTGCTTAGCGAGGCACGTTAGTCAATCTGTGTGACATGAGCAGAGCGTGACATTAAAGCTACGCGGTGCTAAGTACGTGCACTGTCTGCCAAAGTTATTATAATTACCAACATGAGGTTAAATAAGCCAAACAAAGCGGCCAATGATTTTGTATTATAAATTTTGTAGATTGTATTAAATATTATGATTTAATTATGTTATTGCTGCACTCTGTTTTATAATAGTAAATAATATGTACATTTATAGGGCTGTAACTACTTATTATAAATAATAATGATTTATAATAGTCGGTATCAGAACAATTAATAAATATGACATGATGATTTGTTTCGAAATAGAAGACTTTATTTGCCACCATAAAGAAAAAATGCAATTCTTAATAATCTAATAAAATTAAAAAGAAGAGATAGCAATAGCGGCAAAAAGGATTACCGCAAAGCAGCAACCATTAATTGAAGGGTATTGCTGCACTGATTTTCTGAGGAGACCACGTGACTGTACGAATGCAATAATTTACTAATAAATAATACGTATATGACAGTGTGTTTTCCTAGCAGAGATAGAGACAGAGATATATTTGTTTATATAAAATGTTGTCGTAAAAAGTAAATGAAGACATAACTAATTCCTCTTCTACGTATTAGTTGTTCAAATATACTTAATTCATATAATATCCGGCGCCTACTGTACCTTAACCTCTTTTGCTGTTTTTATTGTATTTCTGTCAACTTCATCTGTGTGTACAATAAAGTATTTTTATTATTTATTATTATTACACTCTTTACGCGTGCACACTGCACAGTACCCGCTGTAGGTACACATTTGTATGGCCATAAAACTATTTAGAGTATTTAGTCGGAAGTTTTATGTAGGTACTACAACTTATACTTATTGGATACAAAATATATTAACTGTAGTATCTTATAGCGAATTGTGTACCGACTAAATGAAATAAAATAATATGTAAGTAGTATCCAAACGAAAGATATAACTTTATAATTGATCTACGCTTGATCTACGTATTTCGCTTAATATTAATCATGCAATTGTAAATATTATTTTTATATTCGATAAATATATACATACTGGCTGACCCGACAGACGTTGTCTTGTCTTAATTATGAATATGAACGGTCAAACGCGTAGTCTTCTAATTATTAAATAGCGCCATCTATTGAATACTTACTCAATCCAGTCAATAGATACCGCCATATTATGTAAGGATCAATTGGAAGTAACAGATACACAGAGAACTGACTGTCAAATAATTAAAATATATATATATATATATATATATTTTTGCGACTATAAACTGAAATGTAACCTATCCTATCTTCAAGTTAGACGAGACTGCACACGGGGTGCAAATCAAATTTAAAATAATAATAATGAATAAAATTATTGGTTTATGCAAGAAGTATACGACGCGGTTGGCGCAGTGGTAAAGTAACTACCTACTGAGCCGACGGTCCCGGGTTCGATCCCCGGTCAGGGCAAATATTTGTGTGATGAACTCAATTATTTGTTCTTGGGTCTGGGTGTTATCTATATATGTATTTATTAAATATTATATTTATCGTTGCCTAGTACCCACAACACAAGCCTTAATTGAGCTTACTGTGGGACTAGGTCGATTTGTGTAATGATGTCCTATGATATTTATTTTATTATTTATTTATTGTATAGGCTGTACGAGCCTTCATTAAATGAAAATCGTGCGTGATTGGATAGGCTGTACGAGCCTTCATTAAATGTAAATCGTGCGTGATTGGTTGTATAGGCTGTACGAGCCTTCATTAAATGAAAATCGTGCGTGATTGGTTGTATAGGCTGTACGACCCTTTATTAAATGTAAATCGTGCGTGACTGGTTGTATAGGCTGTACGAGCCTTCATTAAATGAAAATCGTGCGTGATTGGATAGGCTGTACGAGCCTTCATTAAATGTAAATCGTGCGTGATTGGTTGTATAGGCTGTACGAGCCTTCATTAAATGAAAATCGTGCGTGATTGGTTGTATAGGCTGTACGAGCCTTCATTAAATGAAAATCGTGCGTGATTGGTTGTATAGGCTGTACGAGCCTTCATTAAATGAAAATCGTGCGTGATTGGTTGTATAGGCTGTACGAGCCTTCATTAAATGTAAATCGTGCGTGATTGGTGACATAGGCTGTACGAGCCTTCATTAAATGAAAATCGTGCGTGATTGGTTGTATAGGCTGTACGAGCCTTCATTAAATGTAAATCGTGCGTGATTGGTGACATAGGCTGTACGAGCCTTCATAAATTGTAAATCGTGCGTTATTTGTTATATAGCCTTCATAAATGGTAAATTGTACGTAATTGTATATATAGGCTGTATGAGCCTTCATAAATTGTAAATTCTGCTTAATTGGTTATGTAGACTGTACGGGCCCTCCAAACCTTATGTAAAAGTAGTGTGGGCAGGACGGGCCTTCGTAAATTTGTAAACCATTCATCTTAAATTTGCGATGGCTGTATAGGCCCCATTTTAAAATGTAAACTATACGTATAATATAGTATGTTGTTTGTTAGCAGTAGGCAGTATGAGCCTTCATTATATTAATGTAAAGCATACAGACCATTTTTAAAGTGAAACTTTTATTACATCGTCTCAAACTTTTTGGTCTGTGTAGCGCATGTCGCGTGACGGTCGGCTACCGAGTAGGTATAAAGCAAGTTTCACTTTTACCGTGGTTTCATAAAACCACACAACATTTCTTGTAATTTTAATGAGTACCTGTTGTGTGATATATTGATAAAACATTTGACTTAACAATTAATGAGGGTATATAGTTACTGTATTCACTTTTTTATGTTATTGTAATGATTTAAATGTTTTGTGCAGTTTTAATTGGATTGTAACCTTAATACTGATTAATTTAGTAAGTTGATGTAAATGTTTGTGGATTATATCCTGTAACTGTGCCTTATATAAATAATAAATAAATAAATAAATACGTACCGGTGTTATCACATAAAATCAAACCTGATTTTAGGTTGTCCCTATTGGACTAAAGAAGGACTAACTTACTTTCCCTCCTGGTATACTCGACCTAGAAGATGACAATGCAACATTTGCTTTTTGTTGGAAAAGGTGTTCTTGGATTTTCTTGGATGCGCGAAAGGCACCGAAAAAAATAGGGCCACTTTGTTATTGTTAGGTGGATCTGAGTTACAGGAGACTATTTACAGTCTACCTGAAATATATGTAACTGATTCTGAAGGAGTCGGTGTAGTTATTTGCCACAGCTATAGGAAAATAAGACGAGAAGTTACAATGGGGAGTCTATGTTAGCACTGCCGCTGCTAGGACCAGCTCAGCTGCGTACAGTTCGGAACATGAGGCATCATTTCACGTATAAAGATACGACTAGATTGGATTATTAACTACTTTCATGACATATGGCTACTATGGGGCTTGGCAGCAGATATTGAAACTGTTTTTATATTGCACAAATGGTCCATACGCATTTATATAAATTGCGTGCGCGGGACTCACTAAGAGATACTGGCCTCCTTACTGTAATTTCACAGTATATAATTAGATTTTAATAACGTTTTAAATGTACGCAATAATACTGCAATAATACGCAACAGAAGGAGATGGACATTGTTATTACATAAGGAACAAAATAAAATTGACATGCTATTTTCCGGCTATCTAATGGGTCAAGATATTGTACTCTTTTACAATAGAACTCCTGATAAAATTAAAGAGTTTAGTATTGGTAATTTTAAAACTTAAATATAAAACGTATTAGTTCAGTGAGCCTATTGCAGCATTAAGGAATATAATATTTATTATGGAGAATAAAAAACCATGGAGGCTTTTCGCGTGGGATCAAGAGGGACCGTTCTTTGGCATCATCATTATGTTATATGTTAAATTAAATGTAATATTGTCATGATGTTAGAGGAATAGCTAAAGGGTTTCTTGCCGGTTCCATTCATGGATGATGCTTTCCGAATTGGTGGTAATGCGTGAAATTATGTTGCGACGGTTCAAAGAAGCTTCTAGAAGAGGTCTTATTGAATGAGTAAATGTTGAGTTTGTGTTTTTATTTATCGAAAGGTACCGTGAAACCTGCTTACTTTGCCACTTTTTCATGTGTTAAAAAGTTTGATTCGCTTAAAAAAAATATAATTGTATGAAAACGTAATGAGTAACCTGCACCTAGACGTAGTAAATTTCATGAAAATTTACAATATTACTAAATATCTATTTCATTTTTGTAAATTATAATATTTTAAGCATAAAAACAATTATGGCAAAGTTAGCTGTCACTTCTGGTAAATTTGCCATATGAAAGAAAAAATGAAATTTTTGGAGTTTATGAGGTTAAAAAGTAATATATTTGCACTCTTCCTATATCCCGTAAAATAAAGTAAAAACTTTATATTATTTAGCACTTTTAATTTAACTCTCTAAGAAGGTGGCAAATTCACCAACCTTTCCAAAATATTTCCTATATAAGAAGAAGTTAGGGTTAGGGTTGTCAAATAAAAATGTTTTCGTAGTAGGAACAATTTAGTAAAAGTAAAAAAAAAAACATAATCAATTACTTCTAGTTAGTTTCTTAACTTTGAATTGTTTTACATAATAAAACAAAAAAAAATAGTATTCATTAAACTAACTAACTTTTTTTTAATATCACACATTACACGACATTCCTAAAAGATTTAAACAATGACAAATTCTTATTTATATGATCTTGATTGAATATAAAAATTGTTGTTATTTTAAACTTGATAAAATATTCATCAGAAATTTTGTGGCAGCCCTAACCTCCAACAAAACATGGCAAAGTCACCATCACAGACGTTGTGATTGGGGTTGTTGAATTTACCAATACCAATTGCGAAGTAAAGGTAGCTTGTAGCACAGTAAATCAGCTTTTATTTAGCTAAAGAACATTATGTTAACATAATATCAAAAAAATACTTACGTAGGCAATGCTTTTCCCGTTTGTTTTTGTAAAAGTTCCGGAGCACTAAGTTTCATACCGCCAAAATTCGAAAAAAGTAACCGCCGAAAATTACATCTCAAAAACAAGCTGGGCTGCCACATCTCATTCGGTTTTGCCATTTAACTCATAAATTTTACTATAAAGGCATGCATACATGACAAAAAACTGATATTAAGATGTGACTACACTTTTTCCCTCAGAAGTTGGCTATGGCAAAGTCTGCAACCGTTGGCAAAGCTAGCAGGTTTTACCGGTATATGTTTCAACAAATAAAACAGGAAGAAGGAGAGATATTCGAGAAGTTGTAGGAAAACTGCGGAACCAAGCTGGAAAGTTGAATATACAAACAAGCTCCGAAGAACAAACGATGAAATGAAATTCTTTTGGAAAACAAGGGCATTCTCTGGAAGACAGAAAATAAAGATAAAATTTCCTCTCGGTTGTATAACGAACAAGAATTTGACAATTCCGATGTTAGAAAAAGGGGTTAAAAAACAATAGAAAATAACATACAGATAGAAAGAGGAGATTTTAAGGTCAATAACAAGTGATAAAGTATAATATGTAAAGAAGATGGAAAAGCGTAACAAACTGACAGCAAACTTTAAACCAACTCGAAACAGTGTAGAACGATTAGAAGGTGGATACGTACTTGTCAGAAACGTGGATACTAGCCAAAAGCATAGAAGTAATGTAACTTAATAAGAACAGAGGGAGAATGGAATGGAAGGGGTCCAGAAAGTTCAGGATACAGGTGGAGACAACGGTGATGTAAATGAAAGCGAAGAATACCGCTAATGAAATACCGAACTAAATCAGTCTGATAGCTTTCTATAATGTATGTCTATAATGTATGTTGTAAACGATTATATTTTAATAAAAGAAAAAAATAGAATAAGGAAGGGATGTAGTGTTTGAGTAAAGTATAGGTACTATATCCCCGGATGTCTCGGGTTCGCGGGTAGTGGGGAGCACAGTCACGCAGCAGCCCTCGGCGTGAGCGGACGTGTGTTTACCCTAATTACTGGCGACGTAACGAGCCAATCCCATCCCCTGCGTATACGACAGTGAACGCGTATCTACAGAGTTCATTGAGGACAAACATTGTGACACGAGATTTATTTTATCTTATATATAAAATTCTCGTGTCACAATGTTAGTCTGCATACTCCTCCGAAACGGGTGGACCGATTCTCATGAAATTTTCTGTGCATATCGGGTAAGTCTGAGAATCGGCCAACATCTATTTTTCATATGTACCACGGGCGAAGCCGGGGCGGGCCGCTAGTATATTATAATACTAGATTTCCGCCCGCGGCTTCGCCCGCGTTTTCAAAGAAAAACTCACATAGTTCCCGTTCCCGTGGGATTTCCGGGATAAAACCTATCCTATGTGTTAATCCAAGTTACCCTCTATATGTGTGCTAAATTTCATTGTAATCGATTCAGTAGTTTTTACGTGAAAGAGTAACAAACATCCATACATCCATACATCCATACTTGCAAACTTTCGCCTTTATAATATATATTAAGATATTAAGGCGCTGACTCCACGAGCGAGAGAATCGCGACGAGTCCGCCCTTATATCGTCGGATAATCTCCACGAACGAGCGATAATTCCGCCGTGTATCGTCACGAGTCGTAACGGAATCGCAGCGTTTCCGCGGCGACTCGTAACGGTATCTGTCACGTTTCCTTGAAGAGAACTACGAGAAGACCAGAGGCAACGCTGAAATGCCGCTGCGTTTGACAGCGGGCCCGCCGCGCGCTCGTCGCTAGCCCGCCGCGACTAGCAGCGGGCTAGCGACGATGTAATGACGTTTCGCGCGCTCATTGCCACTCGTCCTATCGCGGCGATAATATCGCCGTGTGGAGACGGTTCCATAGAGAGTGTATAGAAATACGTGGCACGACGATAATATCGCCGCGATTCTCTCGCTCGTGGAGTCAGCGCCTAAGATATATTAAGAAAGATAATATTATTATTAAAAACTCACCGGTTCCAATAAACTCAGTCCCCTCGTATTTTCCGCACCTTTTATCCTGTACGGATTCCAATATCTAGACAGACCCATTATATCCAATATTGTAGCATGTATATCGTGTGGTGTTGTCAGAACTTCTGCGTTCCCGACCAGACTGTGTATAGCGTCTGGTCGGGACCTTGTTAGAGAGTCTGGCAGTCTGATCGCCATTAGAGGGAGACGCTCTTCTAGTTTACCTTGTAACGTGTCGCGGACGTTTGCGTATCTGTGGTTTGAAATTATTGTATATTAATGAATCGTAAAATTTATTGACTAGCTTTCCGCCTACGACTTCACCCGCGTATTCATAGAAAGACCCGTGTAGTTCCCGTTCCTGTGGGATTTCCGGGATAAAACCTATCCTATGTGTTATAATCTAATCTATAATCCCAGTTACTCAGTTACTCTATATGTATGCTAAATTTCATTGTAATCGGTTCAGTAGTATTTGCGTGAAAGAGTAACAAACATACACACATACACATGTCCGTGTGGTTTTTGGCATGTCAATTTATTTGTTATATGATTTATCTTTTTGATTAATAAAAATAAATAAAAACCATACACAAACATCAAGTAATATAGTATTTGTTCATCATCAACTAAACTAAAGAACTAAAGAACTGCTCATCACCAATCATTAAACTGCTAAATGAAAATTCTCATCATAATATAGTTCATCACCTCGGCCCATGATCACCGAACACCAAGATAGCAGTGTCTTCACCCAGCCCACTGGTGATGAATCTGTCCAAGAAGGATGCTGTCTCATCATCAACCACTAAACAGCTATAAAACTGAAACTTTTCATCACCTCGGCCCATGATCACCGAACACCAAGATAGCAGTGTCTTCACCCAGCCCACTGGTGATGAATCTCTCCAAGAAGGATGCTGTCTCATCATCAGCCGTGGCTATCATGTTGAAGTCATCATGGGTGATGTCCGCTATGAACGTGAAACAGAACTTCTTGTCCGGTAACTTGAAGAACTGAAATTTGTTTTAAATTATATAAGTAATGTATAGTATGAAAGAAAGAAGAAATAAAAAACGTTTATTTATAGTCGAGCCAATTTAATAGGCAACATTTGATGACAACTATATCAGTAAAATTAAATCTTAAAATTACTTGTATCGGTCATTAATATCGTAAATATGTAATCGTAATTGAAAAAAGTTAAGCAAATGTGCAGTTCTAACAAAACGAAATAATAATTAATTCTATGTCGTCGTTACTAGGTTACGTCGTTGAATTTTGTTGAACTGTCAAATGTTGCCTATTAAAATGGCTCTACTGTTGGGATTTGGTAATATTTTCAATAAAACTTCTTCTTTACAACCGATGTATTTAATAAAAGTTAAACGCATTACATTACACAGCAGTACAGCACAGAGCAACCATGAAAAGGACAGATAGCACCAAGTGTCAAAACGAGAAAACTTCAAACATTTACAAAGACAGTTTGTACCATAGCATTCACAGATACACATAAACTACATTATAAATTTATATACTCAACACTCCCACCTAAATTTATAAGGTAGACATAACAACTTAACTGACAACTAAATGTTTTTTAAACAAACATAAAATATTCTAGTTAACTTCATACATTTTTCATAAAGAACAAATAACTCCTCTAATACATAAACTACAAACTGTTTTATTCTCAACTTACATACACTTTTTATTCCAAATTTTATATAAAGTTAAATATTATTCTCAACTTACATACACTTTTTATTCTAACTTTATACAAAGTTAAATACTAGACACACTTATATGAAGTTTATAAAAGTTAAACATTAGGCACATTTATATGAAGTCTACATAACATTAAACATTTCTCATAATCTTATCTCTAATAGAATTAAATTTATTTGCTGGCAAAGCTTTTGTTAAGAAATCAGCTAATTGATTTGAACTCTCAATATATTTGATATTGACAATTTTATTTGCAACATTCTCTCTGATAAAGTTGTATCTTATATCTATATGCTTACTCCTTCTGTGAAACACAGGATTATGTATCAATTTGATTGTACTTTGATTGTCAACATTTAAAGTTATTGAGCCTTGTGGCTCCCCAATATCACAAAGAAATTGCCTAAGCCATAAAATTTCTTTAGCGGCTTCGCTAGCTGCCATATATTCTGACTCTGTTGTGGATAATGCCACAGTATTTTGTTTACGACTAGACCAAGTGACAGGACCTCCATTCATAAGAAATATATAACCTGTATTAGATTTTCTACTATCCATATCACCTGCAAAGTCTGAATCAGAGTAACCAACTAAGTCAGCATTACCTTGATAAACAATTCTCATATCTTTTGAATTAATTAAATAACGTAGGATTCTTTTCACAGCTATAACATGTGAAGGACCTGGATTATTGACATACCTGCTAACAACATTTACAGCATAAGCTATGTCAGGTCTAGATATTGATGATAAGAATAACAATGCTCCCACCGCTTCTCTATATGGGAAATTAATAAGTTTATCACTAACTGTATTCTTAGACAACTTTACATTTACATCAGCGGGGGTACTACTACCCTTAGCATCTAACAAATTGAATCTATTAATTATTGTTTGAATGTATTGACTTTGACTTACACTAATATAACCTTTTCCTTTATCTATTTCCATTCCAATAAAAGAATTACAGTCTAAAGTCTTAATCTCAAATGTTTGCATGAATATTTTTATTATTTCAGATAAAACAACTTTACTTTTAGCCAGTAACAAACCATCATCAACATAAAGAATTAAAATTACTTTAACATCTTTAAAATATCCTACAAATACACAATTCTCAGATGGACATGGTTTAAATCCATAAAAAGATAAAAAAGAACTAAATTTTTCATTCCAACATCTCGATGATTGTTTAAGACCATATATAGATTTAACTAACTTACATACTTTTGAAGACTGTGTTTCCAAACCCTCGGGCACCTCCATGAAAATTTCTTCGGAGAGCTCACCATACAGGAAGGCCGTCTTCACATCAAATTGCTCGATATGCAGTTCATCTCTCGCAGCAATGCTCAGCAACACCCTGATGGAATCATACCTGCTAGTAGGGGAAAAAATCTCATTATAGTCTTCGCCCTTGACTTGTGTGAACCCACGTGCACACAGTCGTGCTTTGAATCGTACTATTTCTCCATCTCTATTCTTCTTTATAGTGAACACCCATTTACAAGAAACAGGCTTCTTCTCAGTTCGATCAGTTAATATCCATGTTTTATTTTTTTCATGTGACTGAAGTTCTTCATCTATAGCTTTCTTCCATAGGTGAGAATTTGGACTATTCATTGCTTCTTCATAAGTGTTAGGTAATTCCAATTCAGTTATATTTACTTCTAGGTTTCTATTCCGACGTGGACGTAGTGTGATGTTTCTCTGTTCTTCCTCTTCCAAACATATACTTCTTGGAGGGATATAAGTTACATCTAAATCCTCTGAGCTCTTCATATAAATATAAAAATATATACTAAAATATACTATCATCAGTACTGCTTTCTTGAAACTCATCCTCTGGAGTAGACCTTGTAAAATGATCTTGTTCTCTTTCTTGTGAAGCTGTTACTTCTACAAAACTTTGTTTTTCTTCTGGCATACTGTATTCATCGAATTTCACGTCCCGCGATATTATAATCTTTCTAGTATTTTGATCAAACATCCTGTAATTCTCATGTTCATACCCAACTAACAACATCTTCACACTTTTCTTTGCAAGTTTCTTTCGCTTTTCTTTTGGTACATGTACATAACCAATGGACCCAAATATTCTTATGTGTTGCAAGTTAGGCTTAACTCCATGCCACAGTTCAAATGGTGTAACATTTCCTGTTTGGCTTGATGTACCTCTATTTAATAAATATATTGCACAGTTGACAGCTTCTGCCCACAAGTTTAAAGGAATGTTTTTCGCATACAACATAGTTCTTGCACTTTCCATGATTGAACGCATCTCTCTCTCTGCTCTCCCATTCTGTTCAGGGGTATAAGGGGCAGTACGTTCATGTGTTATTCCTTTATTCTCCAGATATGATGCAAATTCTTGGTTCACATATTCACACCCATTATCTGTATGTAATATGTGCAAATCATGTTGAAATTTGTTTTTCACTATTGCATTATACTTAAGAAAACATTGAAATACCTCGCTCTTATGTTTTATGAAGTAAACATGGCGGTAGCTTGTAGCTCCATCTTTGAATAAAACAAAGTACTTCATACCAGACACAGAAAGTTCTTCTATAGGGCCACAAACATCACTGTACACAATGTCACCAGGCTGTGTTGGACCTCTGGTTGATTTACAGAAAGGGCGCCTTGCTTGCTTTCCATACTGGCACGCTTCACAAATAAAATCCTGATTTCCACTCAATGTAACAGGAATTATACCATTTTTACACATATTCTGAAGTTCCTTCACATTTAAATGTCCCAATCTTTCATGCCAAACTTTTATATCTGTTTGCACAACATTACAACTTTCTTGTTTTATTGTTTTGACATCTAACTCATATAGGTTATTTTCTGATAGATATGCCATCATAACAACAACATTATTCTTCATAATCATTGCCTTTTCATTGCTCTTCATTATCATATATCCTTTTCTTGTCACAGCACCTTCCGAAAATAAGTTTCTTCTCAAGTCGGGTACATACAAAACATTTTCAAGTTTACACCTCTCCCATGAACCATTAACCTTTTTGTCTATCAGTACAGTTCCTTTACCACATATTTTTATATTCTGTTTGTTACTCAATTTAACAGAATTGTTCTCTTGGCACTCGTTAAACTCACAGAAGTAGTCCCGCTTGAATGTCATATGCATTGAGGCTCCACTATCAAGAATCCATGCCTCTTCATCATGTTCCTTCAGTGCAGCGCTGAAAGCCAACATATTGTTAGGTTTCTTATCATGCTTTCTCTTTGGCAGTCTGCAGTCTCTAGCGAAGTGGCCTCTTTTGTTACAATTATAGCATATGAATCTATGACTTGTTTTTTGTTGATCTTTTGAAGTTTTCTGTTTATTTTCACTTCTTGATATGAAATTACTTTTTGATGTCACTAATGCTGTCTCACTAACATTTATATCATTGGCAAGGCTGGCTTCTTCATCTACTAGCCGAGAAGTGAGGTTTTGAATTGTTTGACTTCCTTCATCAAGTGACAACCATGCCTGTCTAAGTGAACGGTACGTTGATGGTAATGTACTTAGAATTTTTGTCATAATTGCTGTGTCACTGATTTTCTCACCAGTCTCCCGTAGTTGCTTTGCCAAGCTTTCTACCTTGGACACATGCTGCGCCATAGTATCGTTGACACTATATGAATATTGATAAAATTTTTCATGAATCAACATCTTGTTGTATTCAGATTTTTGTTCATAGATAGCTTCTAATTTTGACATAACTTGTTTAGCAGTCTCGCAGTTTTCTATTAAAGATATTTGGTTTAAATCCATGGACGATGTCAGAATGAACATTGCCATGCCATCATCTTTGTCCCATTGCACTTGCGAACTGGTTTCCGTAGGTCTTGCCTTCTCGATATTCAATCCTTTTGCTCGTAATGCACATTTAACTTGAAATTTCCATTGTTTAAAATTTCTCCCATCAAACTTCTCAATTTTCATCGAGTTCGCAACCTCCATTTTAGGTTAGTTTTTACACCGGTTGTAATCTTGCTCTTTTATAGATTTCTCTTATTGAAAATATATTTTAAATATGCCTGGGCCCATAACCTGTTGGGATTTGGTAATATTTTCAATAAAACTTCTTCTTTACAACCGATGTATTTAATAAAAGTTAAACGCATTACATTACACAGCAGTACAGCACAGAGCAACCATGAAAAGGACAGATAGCACCAAGTGTCAAAACGAGAAAACTTCAAACATTTACAAAGACAGTTTGTACCATAGCATTCACAGATACACATAAACTACATTATAAATTTATATACTCAACATCTACTATAGACAGTGTGACACAGAAAATTGGCTACAAAAATGAGACACAAAGCACAAAACTCCGCCTACGCGGCCCACCGACCTTTTAATAGGCGATTGTGAGTCTAATTTTTTATAGTACATAAATGTAACAAAGCCTTATAATTATTTTAACCTAATTATGGTTAAGATAGATAGATAGATAGATAGATGATACGTTTATTCATAGAACACAAACATACAATAAAAAGCAATTAAACAATACAATAAAAATTATTAACATTGATTGTATTGACTTTTACTGATTTTAAATGTGATTTATTCATTACTAGAGGTCCGCCCCGGCTTTTCCCGTGGTACATATTTCGCAATAAAAAGTAGCCTATGTCCTTTCTCGGGTTAGTAGTTAAGGCGTGATTAAGTAACAAACAGACAGACAGAGTTACTTTCGCATTTATAATATTAGTATGGATTAACATTTCCCCGAACACGCTCGCTGTAAAGTTCGAGTTAATAATATCATGAATAAATCGCGTTTAAAATCCATTAATCTTCATTTCCTAAAATTCATATAGTCGAGTCGTAACTCGTAAGGTATATATAATAATTTTTCATAATGAGTTTATAATAATTTTTCGTTAAATTTTGAGTTTTTCGGGTCTTTCTCTCACCTGATCAGTGATATCCATCATCAACTTATACTGCGGAGTATCCCCCACACAGTACTTACTCCCCCCTTTTTTCCACCACTTTTTACCTTCACTTGACTCTTCTAAATAGAAAGCTCGGAGATAATGATCTGCTGGTTGGTGAAGGAATCCATTGAAACGGTATTGGAATGTGCCAATCCAGGGCATATCTTCGAAATATGCTGTGCGGTACCTGAAATGTATTAAATCTTAATATATATAAATCTCGTGTCACAATGTTTGTCCTCAATGGACTCCTAAACCACTTAACCGATTATAATAAAATTCACACACCATGTGCAGCTCGATCCAAGTTGAGCGATAGGATAGGTTTTATCCCGGAAATCCCTCGGGAACGGGAACTTGCGGGTTTTTCTTTGAAAACGCGGGCAAAGCCGCGGGCAGAAAGCTAGTTAAATCTATATAAAATGAATAAGATAAAACTCGAGAATGGATGAAACAATTCGGCTATTTTTTTACGTTTTCGTTAAGGCACAAAGGAACCCTTTCTTTCAGGAGACAATATGGGGTAGCAAAAAAATATGAAAAGATAAATATTATTAAAACAATCTGACTGTAACTGAACTGAGTAATCGTAGAATTTATTATTAAAGTGTGTCCCAGACAGACGCGGCCTGCGGTGGCGATCTGCTGTTGCCTTCTTGGACGTAGGTCATTCTAACTTACGGCAACACATTAACTCTTGAGTCTCACCTGCAAGTGGACGTTAGTAATGGCCAATCGTACGAAGTTTTATTGCTTATATTGCCCATATTTTGCTGTTTTTTTTTAGTCTTTATGTCATGTATCATACAAAACTGGGTAATTTTGCACTATTCGAAAAAATAACTCAGTGTTTATAGGCATAATTTCACGCGGTACACGCGGCCTGTTACAAAAATTTACAACTGATCGCGTAATGGCCGCCTCATGTCCGCGCGCTCATTCACACAGAAGAGGTGGCGGAGGGGGCGGGGCTTGCGGCTCCCGAAACAATTATGTATTTTTTTTTTAAAGTGAAACTTTTATTACATCATCTCAAACTTTTTGGTCTGTGTAGCGCATGTCGCGTGTATCGTGTATAGTAGGTATACCTACTCGGCAGCCGACCGTCACGCGACATGCGCTACACAAAGCAGTGTTCGGAACCGTTCGAACAGTTTCACTTTTACCGTGGTTTCATAAAACCACACAACATTTTTTTTATTATTATTTTTTTCGGCCCTGGGGCTTGTGTGTCTATGATGTTCCTAAAACTTTCAAGTCATCCAACTGACCGTCACCGCCACCGCAGGCCGCGTCTGTCTGGGACACGCTTTAACAAGGCACCGGCACCGTTATATAGTTATTTAATAAATGAAAATGAATAAGACATTTTTTCATGAATAGAAATAATATTAAAGCAAAATTACAACGTCAGTGGGTTAGTTCTACATATTTTTTAAAATTAACTTGCTGCACCTCGTGGTTTTACGATCTATTAAATGTAGCGTGATGTAATATTAATAATTGTCTTCTCTTAAGCATAAAATAATAAATAAAAAATTATTTTTCAAGAAACCATTCATTCAATCGCTCCGATGCAGCGTGAAAGAGAGACAAACGAACTAACATATTTATAACATTAGCAAGAAAATTTTAGAGGTAGATTATTATTTTCTCTAATCTGCGATTTAAGATTATTTTTTAGCCACAAATGGACAAACTAACAAACTACATATTTACCCATCGTCCCGTAACTTATAAAATATAAACGGCATAGAGTCCAGAGTGCCGTTGTTTTTCATTTTCTTCCTTACATCTGGCAACTCCAATTCGGTCTTGCCAGTTAATATCGGAAATAAAGCGGCTGGAGTACCGTCGCCTACTATATTGTACCTGGAAATAAAATAATAATAAAAAAATTGGTTGTCTGTAAAGTCGGTTTACTGACGATAGTTGAACGTGACAACGTCCGATTGTGCTTCTTTGTCGCTCGTTCCGCGCTCTCGCTTGCACTTCAAGCCTTACATGGAACGCCTCAGAGCGAGGTAACGACGCATGAATTATAAAACGTTGTCACGTCAAAAAAACTTGAGCGATGTCAAGGGACATCCGGATGGAACGAAGTGTTAAGTTAGAGAGAGACAGACAGAGAGCCACGCGCACGCCGCACAACTCTAGCAAAAAGTGTCGTGATAACCTTTTGTAAGAATTTTTTTCGTCTAGCCCCTTTTCACAACGCGCGATAAGAAACTTCGTTCCAAATATGTTTAAGGGCCGATTTTTCAATGCTTAGATAAAACTTATTCGTCGAATAATGTATAAAACTACCATTTTAAAAACGTATTCTAATTGCCCGTATTTGACAGTTTACGTGACATTTTAATATTATCGTGTAATACTTTATTAGACGGATAAGTTTTATCCAAGCATTGAAAAATCGGCCCTAAAACGTGCAATTGGAGAATATTTATATATTTTTGGTGTTGGTATATCTATCTCTTGCATTACTATGTAAAATATTTGCTAAGAAGTATACTTCGCTATAACTGCATTTTTTTAATGGGTAACTATTTAAAGCATGCAAATAATAAATAAAACATATGAATCAGAAATTGATGTTTTGACGAAAAACCGAAAAGATGTTTATATCTTTTCGGTTTTTCGTCAAAAAATTCTATCAATCCATATCACGATAAAATATAAAAAAAATAAAAATACATCTTAGCTTTTAGTTTGACTTGGTACGGAATAATTAAATTAGACCTATAATTTGTCTACGTAATAAGCATTTCAATCCACTTTCAATTGACGATTGCAAGATTAATGCATCTTGCGTAGAAACATGCGGTGCGGCAACGTCGCGTTAGTTTTCTGTCATCTCGAGACTTGGTCAAGTATATGTATGTTCAAGAAACGCATTGTGAATGGCGAGGCGACGTTGCCACTCCGTAGATGATTCTACGCAATATTGACGGGCGAGTTGGTTTGGTTGGTAGTGGCCCTGCCTTCCAAGCCAGAGGTCGTGGGTTCGATCCCCACCCGGGGCAAATATTTTTGTGATGAACATAGATGTTTGCTCTGTGTCTGGGTGTTAATTATCTATACAAGTATTTATTTAAAATTATATATATGTATGTTTATTATCAGCCATCTGGTTTCCATAATACAAGCGAAAGCTTAGTATGGGATCAGATCGTGCTGTGTGTGAAAATTGTCCCGAAATATTTATTTATTTATTTATATTCATAATGTCTTGCAATCATCAGCCGCTCGCTGTGCGGTGCGGCAACGTCGCGTCGAGCGTATGTTCACTAGCTTTAGATGTTAGATGAAAGAAAATTGGACAAACGTAGACAATGGATATAAGGAATATGAAAAACTAGCTTACCGCCCGCGGCTTCGCCCGCTTTGTCTAAAACGTAATAAATTATATACTAAAACTTTCCTCTTGAATCACTCTATTAAAAAAACCGCATCAAAATCCGTTGCGTAGTTTTAAAGATTTAAGCATACAAAGGGACAGAGAAAGCGACTTTGTTTTATACTATGTAGTGATACGCCTATATCGTCATTTGAAGTTTATGGACGATTGGACAATTAAAGACCTTATAGACGTTTGTGAAGTTTTATTTTATATACAATTTGACAATTATTTAGAATAATTTATTTATCACTATATAGCATAAAACAAAGTCGCTTTCCGCGGTATTCGTGCCTGTTTGCAACTGCAACTATAACTGTAACTAATAATACGCAAGAGATTTTGATGGGGTTTTCTTAATACATAGAATGGTTCTTGGGGAATAATTTGTTGAGTTTTCTACAAAGCGGGCGATGCCGCGCGCATAAGCTAGTTTACTTATAATTTTACTCACCCATTCAAAACAGTAGCTCCTAAAATCTCATTGATGACTTTAAAACTCTTCGGCATTCGTCTGATAAAACCATTTTTTGAGGTCGAATCAAAACCCAGAAAAAGTATATTATATGCTTCTTCCCGTCCCGGGGGCGGGGGCTTGGGACGGATCGAACGAAAACCAACCCCATGGCCCATCCATTTTGAGGGTAGTATGCTGAAAATAAAGCATATAATATAAGAAAAAAAGTTGTAAAAAGATATAATATAATAGCAGTGCCCTTTTAAACTAATATTTCTATAGCTTATGTCTTATTCTGATACATAAGCTACATCAAAATTCGTTCAGTAGTTTTCGCGTGAAAGACAAACAGACAACCTTACATTTTCGCGTTTATAATATTAGTAGCTATTCAACTAAGAATTAAATCGATTTACGCGCCATATTGTGACGTATCATAGCTTAAATAAGCGTTCAAAGCAATATCTTGTTTTCAAACACACCGGTGAAGCAAAAGCTTATGAATAAGTGAAATAGAAAACGAAAAACAGCACATTGTATACAATGTAATATATTTTTTATAAGTGAGGCTAGTTGCTGAATTTTTAGTTAGTAACACACTGTCAAACTTATCACTAATCAACAATCTCATCCAAGCAACCTCTACTTTAAAATAACTTCAATAAAACTCACCTATTCTCATGTTTTCCAGTACATTTGATTTTCACATGATCACTTTTCACCAGATCGTATGGATTCCCCCCTTTAACTTCCGTGGGGGGTCCAATGGTGTATTTTTTGTCACTTTCGTACAAAATATCGTTGTAAGTGCATATAATGTCGCGGGTAGTTGCTAAAATGTCTGGTACCACTTTGCATTGTGATAGCTGTGAAAAAGAAATAAAAATATTATATACTGGATAAAAAAACTAAAAATATACTTGCTTCATTCTCCGGCTTTACTTGAGAAAACCTATGCTACTCGATAAAGACGTAGCTTTCTAGTGGTGAATTTTTGAAAGGTCCAGTAGGTTTTGTCGCATAACAGACATACACACAAAAACTCAAATGTTTCCTCTTGATAATATTAATTTAGATGACTTTAACTATGGGCAAAGCCATGAACATGACAATTACCGTGACCGTGATAATTTTTTCAATGACGTACTCTAAACAACTAGACGCATGAACAGAATTATGCGTTGCATTAAAATTAACACCTTATTTCGTATCAATAACGTTATGTTCTATGAATAGGGCCGTAATAGGAGATCATATAACCTAATGGCTAATACAGAGTTACCTGGAAATAACTACCACCGTAATAGGAAAACTACTCGTGTTTTTTATAATCCTAATTCGGACCCATCAATTCTATTGTATCGCTCATTAGAAAACTCAAAACCTCCCTATAAAGACTCAGGCAGAGTTTTAATACGGACAATTCTGACTGTTTTGAGTCTAGTTGTTTATTTTTTACATTTTTTCTTTCTAAACCAGTTGATGTATGATTTTTTTACGTTTTTAGTAGGTTTACTGATGTTTTTAAACATTTTTCCATACTCACATAGCACTTAACCCAATCCTGTCCCTCACAAACAACTTTTGGCAGTTCCTTATCGAACTTAGTGACCTCCTGCGCGAATGGATCGAGGTGGGGTATCTCACACCCGGTGCCTTTGTCCTGTTGTAACGCTTCTTCGAGCCGCTTCTCTATGTATCTGTAACGGTGGATGTTTTTTGTCATTTTTTGCTTTGGGGTAACTTTTTTTTTGTTTGAGAAAACTTTTTGGTGACGTATTTTTTAAATAATGTCTTATATGGTAGTTAAAATAATTCGTTTCTGGTGTAGATATTTTTAAGTCACTTAAAAATTGTTAAAGAGTGTTTTTGAAGAAAAAAAATGATTTCATATGGAAACTAAATACCAATTTTTTAAGAATATAAATATTTCGACCATGAGGTGGGATTCGAACCTGCGTCTTTTTCTGTACAATCGCATTTATTATTTTCAATTTGTCCATAAATAAATTAATAAAGTCTGACTTTATTGAATTAGGAATTAAATTAAATGGCTTTTATACTAATTTTTTCGAATAATTTTGGTACTTTATATTAAAAAATTGTGAATGTTAAAGTAAACCCAATTTTCATGCTTATGTTTTACCAAATCAACTGAAATCTAAATGATGATGTATGATGATGTACCAATAAGCATGTTTAAATGTTTTTATTATAATAAACTAGTGGTCCGCCCCGGCTTCGCCCGTGGTACATATTTCGCAATAAAAGGTAGCCTATGTCCTTTCTCGGGTATCAAAATATCTCCATACCAAAGGAGAATGGGCAAATTGGGCCTGAAACTTGGGCTAAGACCAATACACACGAAATATTGTTTTTGTGATAGATCATTACCACAGACATGATGTCTGTGATCATTACACATACCTTACGAAAAAAATAAAATAAAAAAATAAATCAACCGGGTTCTTGTACAGTCAAGGCAAAAAGTTTTATTTATTTGGCTATTATTTTGCGCACAATAACGGTGTTTTTAATTCGAGTGAAGTAAATATAAATCTAAATGTCACTGGAGTGACTGAGTTTAACCATAAAAAACGTCTAACTACGTTGAATTATAATAAACACGGTATAGGTACCTGTTACAAAACATAATATTAGTGTATTTCGGTTATTAGAAGGCTTAAGATTAGTACATATTTGTAAGTGAAAGTGAATTGGAGTAACATAAAGATATTGTCATTGTCTTATAACAGTTATTTATTGCAAAAAATATTATACACAAAGTAATAAAACTTGATGTGACTGTACAAAAACCCGGTTGATTATTTTTTTATATATATTTTTCCCGTTATGTATGTGTTATGATTTATTATAAAAACAATATCTCATGTGTATTGGTCAAACTCAAGGGTTCAGGCCCAACTTCCATAGTAAAATGCCCATTCTCCTTTCATGCAAATTGGTTCAGTAGTTTAGGCGTGATTGAGTAACAGACAGACAGACAGACAGAGTTACTTTCACATTTATAATATTAGTAAGGATTCTTATCTAAATGAAGATGTATATTATGCCAGTTAAAGTTGTTATTATTACTTATATAAATGTTTTAAAAATAATATAAACATATGATAGTTCTCACCTTAAAAGTTTATTTGCAATACATCAATACTATTACTACTCATATGCAAAAAAACTCCAAAGCATATAGTCATAGAAAGCGTTCAAATTCTAAACAAAGCAAATCAATGCATACTCACTCTATTACAGAATTTCTGGAAAGAAAAAAAATACAAATCTTTAATAACACAATTAATCATGCCATTACTAGAGTTGAAGTTTCAATGTTTTTATTTTCTAATAAAATAACAAAAAACATGCAAAGCATGTGACGAGCACACCTGTCAGAAGTGAAACTTCTTTGGCAAGATTCAAAGACCAAAATCGTCACCTAACTCCTTGACGTGACGGTATTGTCGTGACACGACCTTAAAATTTTGCTCTCGTCTCGCCTAAATAAGTTTCATTTCAAAATTAGCAGTAACTTTTTTTAATAAATAAGAGCATTGATAAATACAACTCTTAAATATACAAGTCATATATACTTACATATCAAAAAAAAATATGATCAACTAAAAGCAAAAAAAAAAGCACAAAAACATTGAGAATCATTAATACGTTATTATATTACACATAGTACATAATATTATTTTGTATCAAATACACCAGTGATTCTAACATGCGTTTGAATGATGTACAAATTAACTAAAAATATATATTACTCACAACCCCTTATGTATTACTAGAAACCCCTAAACTTAGGAACTTTAAGTAACATAGTTTTTTATATCAACACTAGCTGTTACTTGCTGTAAATTATTATGATGATGTTTATAATAGCTTTGTGTATTCATTTTTTTCATGACAAAAAAGTAGAACATACAAAAATGTAGTAGTTTTAGTAGAACATCGAATATCCAAACGCCGACTAACCGAATGGCCACCTATTACTAGAATCGTTTGTAAGCGTAATTAAAAACAAGTAATATTTGTTTTGTTAAGTAACCAATTAGATCGGTAGAGTCCAGATATATATAACTGTATGTGATTATTATAACCAGATACATATACATACTATAACTGTGAATAGGGGTTCAAATCACAGTTTAGGGGTTTAAGGGGTTAAAAGCAACACTACGAGCATAATAAAACCATTACCTGTTAAGATTAGCTGGCGTGTTAATTTGGTCCCAATGCGGTCTAACAACGGAATGATGATTAATTTCACCCACAATACCATCACTAAAATGGAAACGAGCAACTAATATACATGCAAATAGCAAAAGAAAACTAAACTAAAAAGGGGTTGATGGGAAATTGTGTATGTCTGTGATTATAGGATTAAAGTATTAAAATATGTGGGGAGGTGTATCTAGATAAAGGTTTTTTATAAGATTTAACATATTATATTCGGTTGTAATCATTGAAGTAAGTACTAAATTACTAGTATCATATTATGTGCAATAAAATACCTGTGTCAGTCTGTGTGTGTTAAAAATTACACCTGAGAGTGTGGTTTCGATCCTTACATTGCTTATCATGTCTTTATTTCATGCATGTAAATAGAAGTAATAATTGAATGATTTATCTATATATTTTACATGTATATGTCTACGTAAGTTAATTCATGAATTGCTTTTAACTTATAAGTTTTATGTTCTCTGAATAAACTACATATTATCTAACCGCTGATAGATATCCATTCGTGGTCGCCTTCTCGTATGTATTTTAAAGTGTTCCCTCCACGTATACCTAGCTCGGCTACATATATCGTGATTCGTGGTTCCCGTATCACAATGCGGATTTGTCGAATGTGTATTTCATCGATACGTGCAGTGGAAACAAGGGGGAGCGGTTTTAGTGTGACGGTTGAATTTCAACACAGTCTAATCATACTTTACATAATTCAGTATAAAAACTATGTATCGTTAAAGTAATTGTCAAAAGCATAAATAATGGAATTCGTTGCAACACCATTCCTTATCCTTATCGTTACTTATACACTATACATAATACAGTATTTAACAGTTACTCGTACATATATAGAACTAGCTTTCCACCCGCAGCTTCGCCCGCGCAGTCAAAGAAAAACCCGCATAGTTCCCGTTCCCGTGGGATTTCCGGGATAAAACCTATCCTATTTCCCGGGGTAAAAAGTAGCCTATGTCCTTTCTCGGGTATCAAAATATCTCTAGATACCAAATTTCTTGCAAATTGGTTCAGTAGTTAAGGCGTGTTTGAGTAACAGACAGACACTCAGAGTTACTTTCGCATTTATAATATTAGATATGGTTTCTCCTGGCGCTATGTATATATCCTCTTGAAGGGATTTTTTATGTAAAAGTACTGAATGAATTTTCTTTAAACCACGTCTCGCGATAAAACATGTAAGTAGATTAATCTCATGCAGATCTATTCAGCCGTTCTGGCATAATTGAGGAAACGTCCGTCCATTCTCACAAAATTTTAAAGTGCAGTATCTTTACACATTATATCTAGGCATTAAGGTTTTTCAGTAACACCTACGGACGAAGTCGCGTACCTACCTTACTTAGTCCTACTAATATTATATAAATGCGAAACTTGTGAGTATGTATGTATGGATGTTTGTTACTATTTCACGGAAATACTATCTACTGAACCGATCACAATGAAATTTGTCACACACATAGCTTGTATTAACACAAAGAGTCAGAGGCATTGCCTATGACTTAATCAAGAGTTACTTATCCGAAAGAAAACAGTGTGTAGAAATCTCAAATTTAAATCATAAATATGAAATGACGCCGTATAAATCATCTTATGAGTATAACACGTGTGGTGTACCACAAGGAAGCATGTTGGGACCCTTGCTATTTCTAATTTATATAAATGATTTA
This sequence comes from Colias eurytheme, assembly GCF_061535395.1. Lineage (NCBI taxonomy): Eukaryota > Metazoa > Arthropoda > Insecta > Lepidoptera > Pieridae > Colias > Colias eurytheme. The sequence continues at coordinate 898,068 of NC_143006.1, forward strand.
CCAAACGTGACGAATTATAATTGTGCATTATTCGCTGATGACATATGTTTGACTATTCCTGACAATCAAAAAGATTCTGACTATAACATGACTTTGAATAATACATTAAATTCTATTATGACATGGCTTGAGAGTAATGATTTGACACCCAATATGACGAAAACAAAATATATTCAATTTTCTAATTATCAGACAAATAAAATTAGCATAAATCTAGAATACAATGGCAAACAAATAGAGCAAGTAGATAGTACAAAGTTTCTCGGGGTACAAATTGACGAGCATATAAACTGGAAATTACAATGTGAAATTATCTGTTCTAAAATTAACCAGTTCGTATTTGCCCTAAGAAAACTAAGAAAAACAATTTCGTATGAAGCTGCCCTGACAGCATATCATGCTTACGTTGCTTCTGTGCTAAGGTATGGTATACTGTTTTGGGGAAACTCAACTAATGTAAAGAGTGTCTTTATTGGACAAAAGAAATGTGTTAGGGCTCTCTGTAATGCGTCCCCAATGGACTCTTGCCGACCACTCTTCAAAAAATGCAAACTATTAACATTAACTGGTTTGTACATCCTGGAATCTTGTATTTTTGCTAAGAAACATAAGGATTTGTTTAGATCTGCAAAAGAGGGATATCAACTTGGCAATAGAGACCCTACAAGGCTGCTGATGCCTAAATGCCGTACGGCCTTATACCATAAAAATGCATCTGTTATGTGTATAAATATATTCAATGAAATTCCCAAATCTTTGAGGGAATTGCCATTTAATATTTTTAAAAAGCGTTTAAAAGCCTGGCTAATTGAAAAATGTTATTATGACTTAAAAGAATTTTTTCAAAAATCAAAATATGACATATAATATTATAATATTGTAATTACTTATTTATATAAATTAAATTGTATTTGTAGAAATGGACATTTAATAGTAAAAAGCGTAATAATTGACATATATATTATATAATTGTAAGTGAAAAAGGGTACATAATAGTTGACATATATAATTATTATAAAAATGATATTTATGTATAATTGACATTCTCTTGTTAATTTTTGCATGCCAATCAATTGGCGATTTGTGCTGAACAATGAATTATGCAACATCTGTAAATCTACCACATTTCTTGCAAAATAAATCATTTCATTTCATTTCATTTCATTTCATTTCAAAGGATAGGTTTTAACCCGGAAATCCCAAGGTAACGGCAACTATGCGGGGTTTTCTTAAAAACGTGGGCGAAGCCGCGGGCAGATAGCTAGTATTACATACCAATAATGTAGCTATGTAATGACGTAAAATATAACAAAGAATAATAACCATTGTGCTATACCGATTCTAAATTACATGGTAATTTGTGGAAAATAACAATTTTTCAAGGGTATTTTCATAATAGTAACACAGCGTTAAGAATTTTAAATGTCGACGAAAAAGATTGTTAAATAAAATGTATCTGCGTTTGTGTAGTTCTCGAATGGATGAATCGATTTGAGTGAATTTTAAAATAGATAATGTCATTTATAAACATTGAGATGGTTTTTACTTAGGTTGTATAGTAATTTACAGAACCTTGCTTATCCTGCTATTATAAACGCGCAAATAGTTACATTTCACGCATAAATTACTGAACGGATTTTGATGAAACTTTGCACTAATATAGCATATATTCTTAATGTTGTATAGCATACACTAACTGAATTATAGGTATTTTACCGTGTAAAAACTGACAAAATTTTCATTTCATAGGTTTAAATATTTAGTATTTTTTTACTTACTACTGCATGTTTATTTGTTATTGAATAACTGTGACTGTGTAAACAAATTATTAAAATTTTTGTGTTCAGTCAGTTAGTAGGTAACTAATGTTTAAATAACAATTTTATTTTTATGAAGTTATACTAACACGGTACCTATCTAAAGGAAAATAGCAATCTACGAAACGGCTTGACCAATTCTGAATAAACTCCCACTCGCAGGCAAGTGATATTCTTACGAGAAAGATATTTCGCTCGAAAAAATTATTAGGTTGGTACCATTGAGATATACATATATGGAGACGACACCGCCTACATCACTTATGTTCCGCTCAACATACGCCACATGACGTATGTTGAGCGGTTTTTTTTTATGGTTTTAAAGTGAAACGCATCTAATATGCCTTCGTGTGTGTTACGATATTGCACAAATAATACAAATAATACGGAAATGTGCAAAGGAATAACTTTCATCGGTAAGAACCTAACTAGATAATAATTTTTAAAACTTAGTTAGAGCAAAAAAATGGCGCACAGATTTTGTTCGTGGTGTCTCCTCCATACGTATAGTAATATTATCTCAATGGTCGGTACAAAATTATTTCATGACCAAATCATTTTTTCATCAAAATATTTTATCGTATTTATAGGTATAGTTTTATCTTTACCCAATACCAAGAAATAAAGATATAACTAATAGTTGTCTATATAGATACAATAATTATCGATAGATAATACTAAAAATTTATTAAGTAAAAACACATGCCATGTGTTATCATTATCACCACGTGTTTTAAACATAAAACATACATACATACATTATCTGACATATTTCAACGATTGACAGTTAATAATAAAAGATTAATCAATACCTGAATTATCTAAATTATTTCCACTCTCACAGTATTTTTTTAATTTCTGTTTTGTCTAAAAATATATTTGTTCCGCCTTTCTATGAAATACGCGCATGTCTATTAATATTTTTTTTACACATACACAATTCTTACATATTTTTATATATAACTAGCAGTCCGCCCCGGCTTCGCCCGTGGTACATATTTACGTTTTCTCTACGTAAAAACCATCCTCGTACTTCAAGGAATATAATAAAAAAAGAATTAACGAAATCGGTTCAGCCGTTCTCAAGTTATGCGCTTACCAACACATTTTGGGATTCATTTTTATATTATAGACTAGCGGTCCGCCCCGGCTTCGCCCGTGGTACATATTTACGTTTTCTCTACATAAAAACCATCCTCGTACTTCAAGGAATATAATAAAAAAAGAATTATCGAAATCGGTTCAGCCGTTCTCGAGTTATGCGCTTACCAACACATTTTGCGATTCATTTTTATATATAAGAAGATAAGATAATTTATAACTAGACCTAATTCTTATTAGAATATGTCTGAAGGACTAAATAACAAATTTAACTTAGGCCATCGATTCAATCAGATCCTATTTTTTCGGAGAAATTGAGAACACAGCAGACACTTATTTTAATCATAAAATTTTATCATTTTTGCCTGGTGTTTATTCATGTAAATTGGTAAATTGGCTGAATATAAACATGGTAAATTGGAAAAATATAAAAATACATTTTTCATAAACGGTGGTCACTATTGGTCGCAAACACAGGACCCATGCTTAATGTTTGTAACTACATTCTTGTAAATAAATGTAAAAAAAAATTAGGACCTACACAGGAGGTACATATTTACTGTTTATACAAAACTAGCTTTCCGCCCGCGGCCTCGCCCCCTTTGTCTAAAACATAATAAATTATATACTAAAACATGTGCTAAAACCTTCCTCTTGGATCACTCTATCTATTTACAAAAAACCGCATCAAAATCCGTTGCGTCGTTTTAAAGATTTAAGCATACATAGGGACATAGGGACAGAGAAAGCGACTTTGTTTTATACTATGTAGTGATTGACTAATAATATATTATATTATGTGAGAAAGTGTGAAATGTATGACTATGAAATGATAGTGTTTTCTAGCATGCTTGTTTTATTAGTGTAAATAAAATTAATCACCACAAATAGGCACTTACCTTCTTGTTATATCCAAGTTTGGTTCTCGATGTAAGTTATTACTTATAGATATGTAATAAAATAAGGAAAATATAAGTAATATAATTATAACAAGTTGGTTTTTTCTTGATCTGTACCACATTTTTTTCATTGTTGACTCTGAAATACAGATTGTAGAAATTAAAACTATAGTTTTATATAGATAACTTGGTTTGTGTTAAAGGAATTTTTTATTTAATTAATTGACCCACAAAATTTCAAAAATAATAGGTTTTTCAATTCTTGCAACATTTTTGACGACGCGGTTGGCACAGTGGTAAAGTAACTGCCTACTGAGCCGACGGTCCCGGGTTCGATCCCCGGTGAGGGCAAATATTTGTGTGATGAACTCAATTATTTGTTGTTGGGTCTGGGTGTTATCTATATATGTATTTATTAAATATTATATTTATCGTCACCTAGTACCCACAACACAAGCCTTAATTGAGCTTACTGTGGGACTAGGTCGATTTGTGTAATAATGTCCTATAATATTTATTTATTATTTTTTATTTATGCTCTACTTCTATCTGTTGTACCATGATAAGTATAATTAACTAATAACTATAAAATATTAAATTAAATGTTTATAGGGTTAAAATAAACCTAGACAAATCCTGAACAAGCTAGTATAAATCTATACTAATGTTATAAAGCTGAAGAGTTTGTTTGTTTGAATGCGCTTATCTCTGGAACTACTGGTCCAATTTAAAAAATTCTTTCGGTGTTAGATAGCCCATTTATCGAGGAAGGCTATAGGCTATATATCATCACGCTAAAACCAACAGGAGCGGAGCCACGCGGGTGAAATTGCGAAGCGTATCTAGTGATAAATAAAAAGTACATAGTAATAAGTAAAATGACTTATTTATCTTTCTGAAAAACATTATTTCTAATTCATACAAATTAACATTGAAATGAAGTAATTTAAATACCTAATGAAATAAAGGAAACACTTTTATTGCATGTAAAACATAATTGGATACTAAACATACTACATTAACTTTTAATTACTTTTTAATGAATACTATTTATGACTATAGTTCTTGATAAGAATTAACACCTCTTTGGTATTTTTTTATGTAAATTACCAACCATGAAGCCTCGTGTTCAAATCCTAAGAGAAAAGAACAATTTTTTACCAACTAGCTGTGCCCTGTCTGACCGCGTCCTTGGTAACTACAGTGGTTGACGCGTGAGCGTAACACCGAGGGGTCCAGGGTTCGATTCCCGGTGGAGACAAAGAAAAAAAAAATTCTCGGTCTGGCAGGACACAGAAGGCTGATCTAGGGGACATCGGACTTCACTTTTTTTTTGTGCCCTGCAGTCTTACCCTATTACTCTGCTCCTGTTGGTCTTAGCGTCATGATATAGCCTATAGCCTTCCTCGATAAATGGGTTATCTAACACCAAACTAATTTTTCAAATCGGACCAGTAGTTCCTGAGATTAGCGCGTACAAACAAACAAACACACCAGCTTTATAATATTACTAGCGGTCCGCCCCGGCTTCACCCGTGGTACATAATATTTACGTTTTCTCTACATAAGAACCATCCTCATACTTCAAGGAATATAATAAAAAAAGAATTATCGAAATCGGTTCAGCCGTTCTCGAGTTATGCGCTTACCAACACATTTTGCGATTCATTTTTATATATAAGAGATAAGAAGATAATAAGTAAAGATACATACAAAATTTTTGTCATTCCTTTACATCACAACAGAGCATTTATATTATATGATTTTTGTGTCTTGAGATAGTTACATAGGCTACTTTTTACGGCAGTGAAACATGTCATTCCTATGGGGATTTCTTTCAACAAGGAAGTCATGGTCAGAAAACTATTAATTGAAATATCCGAGATAATATTTGTGTATCTATGATATTATGAGGAAAATGTACACAATACCTATTATTTGGAAAATCGAACATAATATAATATAAAGATATAATATGTTAATAATAAATGCTTATCTAAAATTATTGTACTTGAATGATTAATGTTATGAATTCCAATCATATTGAAAAAAAATATTATTATAAAAAAAACTCAAACATTTATTTATTCAATTAGACTTCTTTTAGAAGCTCTTACGAATCGTCATTACATATTTTTAACATTTACCATATACAATTAAAAAAAATTAATTATCCATCACATATACAAAAAATTGAATGATTATTATAATCTCTATTTGAAAGCACACTTATGTCTTTTAAATCAAGATTATAAATTATGAATTGATATCATTTTTCAGTATTATTTAATCAAGACTTTCCTTGAATTTTGAAGGAATAACTGAACTGATAACTAAAAAATACTGTTTGTATTTAAGTTGATAAAAATTCATTAATAATTTTATCAAAATTATCTTTAATAATAACATGAAAAGTCTATGTGGTGTTTTCTAGGAATAAGCTAATCTCTGACAGTAGTGGTTCAAATTTAAATTTATCGAGGAAGGTTAAAGGCTATAATATATCATACTACAACCAACAGGATTGGAGCATTAATTAAGCTATTGCATAGCTTCTATCGCGGGCCTTGAGCGCGGGGATCGAATCGAGAAATTCCATAACGAAAAAACCTCACGCTCCCCACGGGGACGGGCCCGGAGGTGTGGCTTGAAGGCATAGCATGCAAGAGCTTTACCGCGGCAGTCCCCGAGTGACACACGTCTTTTTTTTTTTTTTCAAACAGAGATGCACTGGTCAAAAAGTAACGTAAATGCCTGTGGCATCTACGAAAATCACAAACATCACATATCTCTGAAAATCGATGCTGCATTGTTACATTTCAGGTATTCCAAGTGATATCCCCTTTTAATTGCATTATATTTCTATGGTATTTGAGGCTCAATTTATATTAAAACACAAGGATGATGCAATCACTTTTATTTGACACAACAAACTGACATACGATCGGTGACATTATTTGTGTGTACCCTCACTAATATACTACAATCCCTCCACCTTTAGTTACAACTTAATGACTAGGTATTACAAAAATTTACGTTTTTTACGTATACGCAAAGGATATCTACGAGGTGTCAACTGATCGTCACTCCGGGGGTCTATAGGGGCGGAAGGAGAACTCACGCTAGTAGTGACAGAGCTTCCTTCAGAATCTGAGCCAACTGGTACCGACTCACTCCTCTCCTCCTCTACCTGTTCTTGTTGAGGAGCTGGCGATGACAAAACGTTTGAATCATGAGGAACCCCCTGCAATTGCGGTGGATCTTGTTCTGTAACATGTTCCCCAGGAACTGAAGATTCAGTCACCTCATTAGAAGTGTAGTCCCCGAAGCAACTCACATCATCAGAAACATGTTCATTGTATTTTTTAGAACCCTTATAAATCAAAATTTGGTCTATATGTTTGCGAACGTAGACATTTTGTTCTGGTACATAAACCAAATACATCCTTGAGCCAATGTTTTTCTTAATTATACCAAATTTATAAGTATGTTTGGTTCCATTTTTATAATAGTGTTTAAACAAAACTTCATCTCCGGTTTTAAATATAATTTTACGATGACCCCCATAGGCGTTACTTTGTGAAATCTGTTTAGCATGAACATTATCCTTAATGACACTTGACAAAGACTCTGAGGTCGGTGAAGTGCCACCAGCCACCGTACTACGTTCACAAAGTAAATCTAAACGGCAACGTAACTTACGGCCAAACATCAACTCTGCGGGAGAGACACCGGTAGTGCAGTGAGCCGAATTTCTATAATTAAATAAATATTCGTATAATTTATCAACCAACATTTTGGAGCTGCCTTCGTTTAAAATCACCTGAATGCTGCGTTTAAATGTTTTCACAGTATTTTCGGCCTGACCGTTAGACGCTGGGTGGTACGGTGCAATGGTTACATGTTTTACTCCATTGCGTTGACAAAAATTTTCAAAATAAGCTGAACAAAAATTAGTTCCATTATCCGTCACTATAACTTTAACTAAACCAAATCTACTAAACATTTCACTGACTCTCAATACCACCGCTTCACTATCTGTCGTTGACATAATAAAACATTCTACCCATTTAGAATATGCATCAACTGCTACTAAAAAATGTTTATTGTTCAACGAAAACATATCTAAATGAATGCGCTCCCAAGGACGCTCGGGGTAGGACCAATGGGCGAGGGGCGCGCGCGGGGGGCTGCTACGAAAAACATTGCAAATACTACATGAACCAATTTTTTGCTCAATATGTTTATCGATGTTAGGCCACCACATACGAGTGCGCGCTTCATTCTTAGTTTTAACGATTCCAAAATGAGAACTATGCAATTCATTCAATAAACGTTCACGTAAAATGGTAAGAATTACAATCTTATGGCCGCGCATAATGCAACCATCTTCATATGAAAGTTCATTTCTACACATAAAATACGGTTTTAAATCTACATCCGCAAGCTTTTTAGGCCAACCGTGCTTAATGAAATTTATAATTTTAATGAAAATATTATCATTTTCAGTGGCGCTCTTAATTTCGTTAAAAGATATAGGTTTTAAAAATAAATTCGCAATAAAATTAACGTATGAACATGAGTCGGTTGTATTTAAATCACATTCAGATTCAGACGGAATTTCTAGAACCGATCGAGACAAAAAATCTGCAACATTGTTATTGCTATTAATATATTCGATATTAAAATTGTATGCCGATAAAAACAACGCATATCGCTGCAAACGGTTCGCAGCGAGTTCGGGAATACCCTTTTTTGATGCAAATATCGACAACAAAGGCTTATGATCAGTTCGTAAGGTGAAAGGAACAGTACGACCGTACAAATAATGATGGAATTTTTTTATTGCAAAAACTATAGCAGATGCCTCTTTCTGAATCTGCGCATAATTACGCTCCGCGGACGACAACGACCGCGACGCATACGCCACTACCCGCTCAGCGCCGTCCGGCTGCCGCTGTGCCAGCACGGCGCCCAGCCCCGCCGGCCCCGCGTCTGCCGTCACTATCGTACACAGCTCGGGGTCGAAGTGAGCCAGCACCCGATCCGAAGATAATTCTTGTTTAATTCTACAAAACGCCTCATTCTGTTCACGGCCCCAAAACCATTTTGTATCTTTTTTTAGTAACAAATGTAACGGATCCAAAACACTCGATGTGTTTGGTATGAAACATCTATAATAATTTACCATACCTAGAAAAGATTTCAACTCACTAACGTTCTTTGGGCAACTTGCGTTTAAAATAGCTTCAACTTTTTGTTTTGATTTATGTAGACCGTTTTTATCTATGACGAAACCGAGATATTCGATAGACGTCTGAAATAATTTACATTTCTCTCGTTTTACACGTAAACCCGCATCCTGCAATCTACTCAAAACCAGCTCCAATCTCTGCAAATGCAATGCTTTTGTAGGACCCGTTATCAAAATATCGTCCAAAAAGACGCAAACTCCCTCAATACCCACCAATAACTGATCCATAGTACGCTGAAAAATGCACGGAGCGTTCGATAAACCAAAAACCAGTCTATTGTATCGAAAGAGACCCAAATGAGTGTTGATACATGTCAATTCTTTGGAATTATCTAATAATAATTGATTGTAAGCCCTAGAAAGATCTAGCTTAGAAAATTCTAACCCTCCGTGTAATTTAGAAAAAATATCTTCGATTCTAGGCAGCGGATAATTATCGATGTACAGCACTTTGTTTAAAGTTACTGAAAAATCCCCACAAATTCTTATATTACCGTCGGGTTTTAAAACGGGAACGATAGGTGTTGCAAAATCAGAGTAATCAACCTTTTCCAAAATACCTAAATCAAGTAAACGATTTAATTCCGCCTCCACTTTAGTTTTCAATGGAATCGGCACCGGTCTAGGTTTAAAAAATTTCAATTGACTCCCTGGTTTGATTTTTAAAGTCACTTTATATTTATTAAACGTACCTAAGGTATCACTAAAAAGTACAGAATATTTATTTAAAATCTTATCTGCAAGTCCGTTTGATTCTAAACTGTTGTAGTTACACGAACTAAACTCCAAACTAAAAATAGAAATAAAATCACGGCCTAAAAGTATCGGTTGGTTTTTGTGTGTGTTTACAATAAAAAAATTAATCGGTTTAACGATATTATCATAGGTAACGTTCATACAAATATAACCCAATGGGTTAATTCTAGTCCCGTTATAACAATTAAACACCACACTACTCGGTTGTAACAACAGTTTACGTTTAAAATATTTTTCATAAATAAGATATGGCAAAACGGATACTGCACTACCGCTGTCGATTTCACAAATAAACTTTAACGAATCCAACAACACCGAAAGACGCATAGGTTCTCCATTTAAACATTTAATATTAAATAACTCACCAACTTCAGAGTCCTCGCCGTGCATTTCTACATAATTATTACGCTTAACATTAACGTTACAAACTCGTTGTAAATGCCCTTGTTTACCGCACTTATTACAACTATAACTTTTAAAACGACACTGCTCTTTTGAATGGCCTTTACCACCGCACACTACACATAACACTTTCTCACTGAAGCTGGGGCCCCGGGCCGCCCTCCCGGGGGCGCCGGGACGGACGGCGAACACACCAACCGGACCTCGTTCAACTCCCGGCTGCAAACTCGCCGATGATGCCGAATCAGCACTTTGCAATGCCAAGCGGGCACACTGCACGCTTAATGCCATCTCCAACGCCTTGTTGAAAGACAAATTATCGATATTCTCAGCGAATAACTTTTCTTTTTCTTTGGCATTTACTAGACCCAATACAAATCTATCACGTAGTGCTGTGTCCAATTCGCCCTTGAAGCCACAATGTTGCGCTAAATGTCGTACTCGCGCCGCCCATTCAGTTAAATCTTCCCCCGGTCTTTGTTCAGCCTTATAAAACAAATATCTTTCAGCAAAACTACTTCTCTTCGAGATAAAATGATCGTTTAACTTCTGTACGAGTGTGGCGTACTCGATGTTTTCTAAATCCGAAGGAAATACTAAATCTTTAGCGACGCGATAAGTGTCTTCTACCAACGCTGTCAACAACAACGCGCGGCGCTTCACCCCGGCTTTGTCTGTATTTTCATCAATGCTGTTAGCCGTGCAATACTGCTTAAAACGACTAATGAATATACTCCATTCTTGCGCGCGGTGGTCGAATGTGAGATTGCTGCCAAATGATGCATTTCCAACAAAAGACATATTTCACTGTATTCTTTGTACTTTTTCACGTGTGAATTACTATTTCCTCGTCGCCAATTATGGTATTTGAGGCTCAATTTATATTAAAACACAAGGATGATGCAATCACTTTTATTTGACACAACAAACTGACATACGATCGGTGACATTATTTGTGTGTACCCTCACTAATATACTACAATTTCACAGACCACAACTTCAATGTGTATTTACTATATTATGTACTAGCTGTGCCGCGCGGTTTCACCCGCGTGGCTCCTCCTGTTGGTCTTAGCGTGATAATATATAGCCTATATTACTCTTGGATAATGTAGCTTTCGAATGGTGAAAGAATTTTTTAAATCGGTCCAGTAGTTTATGAGCCTATTCATTACAAACAAACAAACAAAGTTTTCCTCTTTATAATATTATTGTAGATAAGTATGTTTTGTATTGTATTTGCACTGTTCATGTGAGGCTATGTGCTATTAAATAAATAATTTACTTCTTTCATTTTTTAATGTATTACCTAATCATAGTTATTCTAAAAATATAGCTATAATAAATCACAATTGTTTCATGCATAGAAATGGTAATCAGCATGAATGACAAAATGTTATTTCTCAGAAAAATATACAAAATCGTATCTGACGAATATATTTATAATTTGTAACTATTTTATGACTTTAAATTCAGGTAATAACTTTTATGAGATACAAGATTAAAAATCAAGTATTTCATAATCTCTTCTGTTGGGAATAAACGAACATGGTGTTTTAAATTAAATATCTTATGTATGAATTATCATCTACTTTTTTTAACAATAATTCAATATTGTTCTATATTCTCTTCACATGAATTAAATAATCTCGGCAGAATTATAATTTTGCTTTTCTTGTGCTTCTTGAACATAAATTATTATATTTATTTATACGAAAATTTTAATCGATTTTTATAAATTAGAGAAAAAATTATCAATTATGAAGGATTCATATTTTTGCACGCCTCATAAGCGAAGCGTTGAGGTGGGTACTACTGTCACTTCGCGCAAAACATCTGATTTTTCAAACTTAAAATGTCTTTATGTATCATACATTGCACTTGTAAGATAATACATACACACACATATTAAGAAAAAACACTATTTTTAACGTTCATGATATTTTTGATGTCATTTTTGTTATTTAAACTAGTTAAAAAACAGTTTAAAAAAGTTCTGTCTTGGACGTCCGTGTGTCTGTATGTGCGGATCCTTTTTCTTGTTAACACGATAGCGACCGAAATACTTTACTAATTGAGTCTTTTTTTTTCTCTTACGCTTGAGTATGCTCAGGAATAGAACCCTTTCATTTTTCAGGGTCTGATTCGATGTGGTTTAAATGTTATTAAATAAACAAAAATAATAATTAATAAATATTTATTAAAAAAATTTATGAGGCGTGCACTTTTGGATTTTCCAAATATTTGTTATTTAAATAAGTGAGCGATTATGCTAATTTATTCGTTAATTCTTTATACAAACAAGAATATTTCCCAAGAATAAAAGAAAAATATTTTAATGTGCGTTTGTTACTCCAGTTGCATAAATAATAATGTACGCAGTATTTTTTATTGTATATCTTTCTATCCTTTAACAAATTAAAAACTGGGTAGTTACTAACGTTAGGAATATACCCTGAAGGCCAATAATTACGCATTTATTTCAATTACTTACCCTATTTACCGCTACTTGAAGGGTAAACACTAAACACTCCAATAAGGAATTCCCTTAAATTTTATTTACAATATCGAAATACTGACACACATTTCTTTCTATTTATTTATATATTACACATTGGACACTAGCGTGTAGAATGTAAATAAAATAAAATATACTGCTACAGAATAAATTATTCAAGGAAAACTATTAAACGTTTTATAATGCAAAATGAAACTTGCGAGCAGGGTTACCTGCGAGCAAAGATTACAGACTACCACCAATGTCAAATTCAAATTGACGTTGACAGCTGTTTGCATGGTGCAGTTGGTACTGACCATAGACAAAAGTTATAGGAAAGAAGTAGTTATTTAATTATTTTCTCTGATCTCTTTTAGCTTTTTCGGAGTTTCGATAAGCGCTATTAAAGTAAATAATTTAATAGGAAACGATGCTAATAATACATTGCTATTTTTTTAAGTTATGCAGAAATGTGAAAAAAAGAAACAATCAGAGCTTCCCAACTTTTTTTTAAATTTTGTTGTGATTCTTTATGTACATATTTTAGGAAGAAAGTTTTTTTTACGAAAACAAAAAATAATTTGATGGTTAAACGAGCAATTAATATTGAATGGTAAATAAGACGACATAAGAGCCGAAATAATAATATTATGCGTAAAATAAATACCTAATTTATAGTATTTTTTCCTAGCTATTTTGATAATCTAATCTTGCTCTTGACCGGAAGTTCAAATGTTAGGAGGTCAAGATTTATATTTATAAACATTTTCTGTTTTATTTCACGTTCAAACCTCGAGAATCGAAGTACTCCTCACACCAGTTTAATGCTGACTACAAATTACAAATGACGTGCTTGTGATCGTTTTTGCTGTTTGTGCAAGGTAAGAGTTGTAGGTCAGTAATGATAATCTAATAATAAAATGAAAAATGCCGCTTATAAGTTATGTATTCATTGTATTTAAATACACATTAAAAAATTTACAACAATTTAATCGCTCATAATATAAAAGGGGCAAAATTAATAATTCTAAAAGAAAATAATATAGATTCAAAACCTAAAATTAGAAAACATTTAAAAATTGTTATGTGTATAACATAAACCACATACCTACTTAACAATGGCTATAATATTAAAGTTGTTTATAATTTTACTTTCCAATCAGACTGTTAAGTGGGACACACGTAGGTAACATATTATGAGCAATATCTCTATGGCTGTATATTGTATAATGCATACAAAAGTTGAGGAGCATTTTTCATCAGCTAATTTGTCGTAAAATTAAACAAATATTTTTTTTTATCAAACTCGATTTACGTATGATCGAGGATGTGTTGTATGTGCATGAATGAACAATAACTTAATAGATACACATAGAATCCAGTTCATGGTCAATTGTTCATGAGGTTTATTTGTTAGTATATGCAGCGCTACAGTATACACACAAACAATAGGATTGTGCGTACCCTACCTAGTTGGTTATCGTGTTACTTTTTGTATTAATTTCCAATAGTTAGTTATACGCAATAGTCTGAGTGTTTCCTTTCTGTTACAGTTCTACCATGAAGCTGCTGTTTATTATATTTGCCATCATCACCTTGACTACTGGTGATAAGAGATGTCATGGTGTCTATTTCGATGATAAGTACTATAACCTCTACATAATCAAGGAAGGAATTCATAACTTACATGATTTTGCCTATAACAAAAACGACAATACAATATACTTTACGTATGAAACACTTTCTGAAAAACCCTTGCTTCTTCTTGGTTACTTTGATGTAGGCACTCGTACAGTAGGAACTATAAGTGGGATAAGAAACGCAACATCCGTAACTATTGATCAGTTTTATGGGAAAGTATACGTCGGTGGTGCTGACGGTCTCTACAAAATAAACGATCAGAAGGTTCCAGAACGACTTCCAATACAGGAGGATGTGAAAAGCGTATATTTTAGAGATGGACTATATTTTACAAACAGGAAACGAGAAGTGTACAAGTTTGAAGATGGCTACGCTAGTTTAGTTCCAGAGATGCGAGGAGTGGAAGCTGATAAAATTGTCATAGACGATGACAGCAACATGTTTTTCACACAAAATAAGAAGCTTTTTAGAATTAAAATGGGCACAAGAGCTATTAATACTCATGAAATGCATACAGTTGATGCGCTAACTACGGACATTTACCATAAGCCGTACATTTGTACTGCCAAGGGAGTGTATGTATATAATAAGTACAAATATGTATTTGACAAAGTTTCTGATATTGCAAGGCTAAAGGTTCTTGCATTTAGTAAGATGAATGAACCAATTTATGCAGTGGCTGATTTATTCGTTAGGTTAGAGTTGAGCCCTATTGGTTGTTTTGAAGATTAAGGAATTAATTCACAAGTTCGAAACTAATTTAAGGCAGTTCAATGGAAATTATTCAATTAGGTAAACCTAAATTTATTTAGAATAGTGGCGTAGAAAACGCGTTGAAACGGGTAGAAATGTTAAAAGAATTACTTTACTATAAAAATTTTGCACTACATTTTTAGTATAGTAGTCATAGTTTTCTATATAGAATACTTCAATTATCTTGCAACGGTAATAACCAATAGCCGTCACATAAATAGGTTACCGATAATAATTATGCATTTCATGATAAAGGTACCTATAAGAAAATTATTATTAAGCAGAATATATTCTTCTATACACCTCTCGATTTTTTTTGTGGATAAACTTTTGTTATAACATGAATTAAAAATTATATGCCAAATCCCAAACTTACAATCTAAGCCTAAAATATTGTTTTACTTTGTTGTATTATTTATCTCTATTATATTTTCTTTTAATTAGTTTTTTGTGTTCGTAGTAGTATATTTTAAGTATGTTTGCACGTGTACATTATGCAAAATAAATGTTGACAATAATTGGTGATATTCATTATTCAAACATCCGCGGTGCTATATCACACTGTTTACCAAAGCAGTAGCAATTGTTATTGCCAAATGATTACAAAATAGATATTATCCTAAATTAATATCGATGAATAGTGTAAATTTATGTATTGTTTATGAAACAGAAAGACCCTCAGGCCTCAAATCATAGACAATACAGGAAACAGAAATAATAAATACATAATTTTTATCATGTTGGCAAGATATAAACACGAATCCTACTTCCAGTTAAAATTAAATTATGGAAAACAAAATATTGTGTTTAAGTACATACTAAGTTAAGTTATGATGTATAACATAAAAAAAGATTAAATCTGTTCCAATAAAAAAAAAACATTTATATGAATTCTCTGATTTTTTATTAAAAAGGAAATTTACTTGATTAAATGTAAAGAAGAAAAGACATTCTATTGACTTCACTTTTGTCAACTGCCAAAAAAATAAAAAAATTGCCGCTACGAATTACGATCTCAATTGAAATTTGATTTAAATATTATAAGTTTAATTTGTAGTTATTAATAGACAATATAATTGCGTTGTGATGGTCCGTGAAGACAAAGAAATGAAATGGATATTGTCATCAATAATTTGGAAAGTAAGTTAATATATTCATTTTATAATGCCTGATAAAAATTACATTGCTGCCAATTGCCATGGCCTATAAGGACTTTTATCTTAAATTTTCTATAGATACAATAGGATAGAAATAATAAATGTTTGTAATTTGTAAAATTGTAAAACTGACATGATTAAAAAGCGGCAAGAGCCATTATGAAGTTTCTTGCCGATTCTTCTCCGTAGATACTGCTTTCCGAATCGGTGGTAAATGTTAAAAATGACGTTTCAGTGCTATTGAATCAGAATTTTATACTGTGTATTAGTTAGTCAGATACTTTTGGTCTCTGTAAAAATGGGTTGGACTAAAGCAAAGGGGGCGCAGGACTTAAAAAATTTATATTATAACACCTATTTATTATTGTTTTATCGTAAAGATTACGCTAATATAAGCATGTTTTATAGGAACAACTTTTCTCTAAAATCAAAAATGGCCGAGATATTCACCTTCAAAGATTGATGGTTTTCATTAGGTTAGGTTAGGTTAGGTTTGTTAAAAAAAAAACTACACAGAAATAGGAGCCCCGCGAAGCGGGGCTCCGTCGACGCGCAAAAAAAATAATTTTTTTCACTTTTGATCAAAAATTTTCTAAGTCCTTACTTTGCGCCCCCTTTGCTTTAGGCGGACCTTTATTTGCAACCGCACAAAGACAATATTTTGTTTTGTCGCTATACAAAATACAGAGTGGAATTTTGTTATGCCACCAGGAGGGAAAATACTCGTACAACTGAATATAGATTTTTTTATATTCAGTAGGTAACCCATTATTTTTTGAAAGAACGAAAACTGCATTCAAACATTTCGAAAAAATTGCTTATCACACCCGAGAATTGACCCATATTATATTGAACAGTTAAAATTACACCTGTAAGTACATACCTACCTACTTTTATTTTGACTCGTACCATCGTAACTAGTGTTGCCGCTCGATAGTCCACTATCGATAGTCTATCGATTAACTATCGATAGTTGGGGAAAAGCAATAGTATCGATAGCACTATCGATACTATCGATAGTGTCGATACTATCGATAGTATCGATAGTCCTATAAGCGTAAATACTATCGACACATAGCAATACCATCGATAGTATCGATACTATCGAAGCTCAATATCGAACGAACTATCGATACTATCGATAGTGTCGATACTATCGAAGCTCAATATCGAACGAACTATCGATACTATCGATAGTGTCGATACTATCGATAATATCGTCCCATCGATAGTGACCTTTTTCTCGATAGTATTGCTTTATCAATAATATTATAGTGGATGACAGAGAACTAGATGTAGAATTATACCAAGAAATCGTGAACAATACTATTGCACAATTTACTACTATCGATAGCTCAAAACTATCGATAGTATCAGTACTATCGATAGTATCGATTGTAGTTGCAATATTCAGTAGCAATAGTATCGATACTATCGACAGTATCGATAGTATAGCAACTATTGGCAATCAATACTATCGATTTTATCGATACTATTGCAGTTCATCAATAGTATTCCATGATTAACGCTATCGATAGTATCGATAGTATCGATAATATCGATACTATCGATAGTGCTATCGATATTCTGACTTATTTTCAAGGTCAACTATCGATAGTCAAACTATCGATAGTTCGGCAACGCTAATCGTAACTATTAAAATTCTACACTGCCACTTCCTCATTCATTCATCATTACTTCGCCATATTTGAAATAATTTGGAAAATCCAAAAGTGCACGCCTCATAATTTTTTTTTAATAAATATTTATTAATTATTATTTTTGTTTATTTAATAACAATTAAACCACATCGAATCAGACCCTGAAAAATGAAAGGGTAAGAGAAAAAAAAAAGACTCGATTAGTAAAGTATTTCGGTCGCTATCGTGTTAACAAGAAAAAGGATCCGCACATACAGACACACGGACGTCCAAGACAGAACTTTTTTAAACTGTTTTTTAACTAGTTTAAATAACAAAAATGACATCAAAAATATCATGAACGTTAAAAATAGTGTTTTTTCTTAATATGTGTGTGTATGTATTATCTTACAAGTGCAATGTATGATACATAAAGACATTTTAAGTTTGAAAAATCAGATGTTTTGCGCGAAGTGACAGTAGTACCCACCTCAACGCTTCGCTTATGAGGCGTGCAAAACGGCGTCGTTTTAAGCCTATATGTTCGTAATCAATGATATTATAAGTAAAAAGATTCAGACACAGACATAATATATCAGATTACCGACACGACTTTCGATGTTGAAAAAGGCATAGATAGGTAGAGATTGTCTAATCTAAAAATGAACGCCCCTCCACTGTGTTTACGCTCACATTCAAAGTACGTGTATAGACGCAATACACACAAATTGGTCTGCCTCATTGGTCGTTCAGTCCTCCAGTCCCGTCCATGCCCGAACGACAGGACCAGTTGGCCAACTAGTGCATAAATGACGCGATGCACGACAGAACGGACGTGTCATTCCGTACATAGTGCGCTCTCCCCGCCATACAATGCTAGGCACCTGAACTGATCGCCCGATTAGTTGACAAATCAGTGCGCGAGTGTCAAAGTTTGCAGTAGAATCGACGCGCGCACACATATAAAGTGGTTCAATAATTATTTGTCCTCACACATTGAAACAATTAAGTTTAGTGGAGGGGCGTTCATTTTTAGATTAGACAATCTACCTACGAACGTACATACTACATATAGACGTCAAAGTGAGATGGCATGATTCAAAATATCGTAAGCCAAAAAGAGAAAGTGTGGCTAATTAGCCACATTTTGAAGTGCCACTAGAGCGCTAATAACCTACCTATCTACACTTTTTTTATAATACCATTGGTCGTAATCCATATCCCACTAAAAACATTTTCATGTAAAATGTTGCCAAGACGAGCCCATATGACTCGCACTGTCAAAAAGTTATCAGATCTCATGTAGAGCCAAGCTTCTAACACTACACGCCCTAACTCTACAAGGCCTAACTTCACAAACTCTACACCTTAGTCAAAATATGTGGCTTGGCCATTTCGCTACATTCACATCGGCGTAAGGTGAAAAATTAATTCACTGTTCATTACTTTTGTGTTATACAATAGTTCTTGTAGTAACGAACGGCCAAGCCACATATTTTGACTAAGGTGTAGAGTTTGTGAAGTTAGGCCTTGTAGAGTTAGGGCGTGTAGTGTTAGAAGCTTGGCTCTACATGAGATCTGATAACTTTTTGACAGTGCGAGTCATATGGGCTCGTCTTGGCAACATTTTACATGAAAATGTTTTTAGTGGGATTTCATTTCTTTTTGTAGGTTGTTTGTAACAATTTTTTTTAACAAGGAGTATACATTGTATATATCTAGGGGAACCAAGTTTTAGATTATTAGATTAGACCTCTAGCGTCATCAAAATTTAATTTAAAATTACAGGTCTCATACAAACTCTCATTCCCTAGTTTAAGGGGTTGGGGGATGAAAGTTACAAGTTTTATAATTTTTTTGTTGTTTGTGAGCTAATACTAGCTTACATACAAAATTTCAGCTTTCTAGGACATTAGGAAATACCTTAAGAATTTTGATGATCATCAGTGAGTCAGTGACGAAATTAGCGTTTTTTAGATATAAATAAAATCTGAAGTATAAAAGCTAATGTAATTAAAACTTAATATGTTCAATAAGTCCGCTATTGATAATATATCCCGAAAATTTTATTGATCTAGCATAATCCAAACCCAAGTTATGAGGGTTCAAAAAAACGTCGAAGCGCTTCGAGAAAAGGTAGGTAGTGCCCGTGCGCCTCGCTTGGCTCGTCTTGGCGGGGGCACTACCGTGCCCCCAGATATGGTCGTAATACTTGTCTTGTTCCAGTCATTTTACGCGGCAAAAATATGTATAACTAGGTACATAGGTACCTGATAGTTGATACCTACCTAGAATGGAACAATGTTGCTTTCTCTGTCCCTAACCTTTAAAACTACGCAATGATTTTTGATGCAGTTTTTTTTTTAAGTGATCCAGGAGGAAGGTTTTAGTCATGTTTTAGTATATAGGTAATTTAGGTACCTATTAGGTTATAGAAAAAGCGGATGAAGCTACGGGCGGAAAGCTAGTGAACAATAAACCAGAGAGAATTTCCAAATATTTAAATACATATTTACAAAATTTTTCGCAAATTCTATAGTTTACGAACGCCAAAAATTGTTAGTTTAATACACGCGTTTCCGCAGAAAAATTTTCTATATTCAGGAAGATGAGCAAAGCTTTTGAAGTGAAATTTCGCGTGTAGGCGCGTTGAGAGTTAAATTTCATCGTCATGGATTCAAGGCGACGAGTTTGGTATCAATGGTTGGTTAGACTCAAAAATCTTGCCAAAGAAGTGTTTTACTTCCGACACGTGTGCAGGGTGTGCTCGGCACACACGTGACACGCTCTTTTTTATTTAGTTCCCAGTAGGCCTAATACAGCTAGTCGAAAATAATTTTAAGCCATTGAGATAATATTACTACGTATGGAGGAGACACCACGAACAAAATCTGTGCGCCATTTTTTTGCTCTAACTAAGTTTTAAAAATTATTATCTAGTTGGTACTTACCGATGAAAAGTTATGTTAGTCACTTTTCCGTATTATTTGTGCAATATCGTAACACACACGAAGGCATATTTGATGCGTTCCACTTTAAAACAAATAAAAAATGAGCGTGCAGATACGCCATATGGCGTATGTTGAGCGGAACATAGGTGATGTAGGCGGTGTCGTCTCAATATGTATATCTCAATGTTTTAAGCCGTTTCATATTTGACCTTTATTTTCAGCTAAGCCACAACATAAAAAGGCTACAGAATAGATCAAGAAAAATACAAATGCTAACATTCGTGTTTGTCTGCACTTTTATATGCACTGGTCTTTATTTATTAATGTACAAGGAGCTTAACGAGGATATGTTAAACACTAATCCGTAAGTATGTTTATACTAATACACATTATGTTATCTGTGATAATACCAATAATACTAACGGTCCGCTCCGGCTTCGCCCGTGGTACTAATATAATGATTAATGTACCTAGTTGGATCACGAAAGAATATTTAATTCGGTCCGTTTGTTCCTGAGATTAACGCGTTCAAATGAAACAAAATATTCAGCTGTATAGTATTAGTTACTAGATTTCCGCCCGCGGCTTCGCCCGCGTTTTCAAAGGAAAACCCGCATAGTTCCCGTTCCCGTGGGATTTCCGGGATAAAACCTATCCTATGTGTTAATCCAAGTTACCCTCTATATGTGTGCTAAATTTCATTGTAATCGGTTGAGTAGTTTTTACGTGAAAGAGTAACAAACATCCATACAAACTTTCGCCTTTATAATAGTACTAGCGGTCCGCCCCGGCTTCGCCCGTGGTACATGTTTACGTTTTCTCTACATAAGAACCATCCTCGTACTTCAAGGAATATAATAAAAAAAGAATTATCGAAATCGGTTCAGCCATTCTCGAGTTATGCGCTTACCAACACATTTTGCGATTCATTTTTATATATATAGTAAGTATTAAGATTTGTATAGATTTTGAAGATAATGAAATTGTTTGTTTGCTCTAAAATATTTTTGACCAAAAAAATATATGCAATGCCTACAAAAAAATCGCCTCACTGCTCACACGCATTCCACTGCACGTTTCGCGATGCGCGCTGGTACAGTGGTTGACGCGTGAGCGTTAAACACGGGTCCTGGGTTAGATTCCCGGTGGAGACGAAGAAAAAAAAAATGTCTCGGTCTGGCAGGACACAGAAGGCTGATCACCTACTTGTCCCTTAAGAAAAATCGATCAGTGAAATAGATGTATGGATAATGCATCTATCTGCCCCTTACCCCACTTCGGGGACACGGGACTTCACTCACTTTTTATCGCGATGCAACACAGCAGACTAGGGGCCGTAAATCACAATAGGTATGCCATATGCCAGTCAGTTCAATTCACGGCGTAAACTATCTGGAAATAAGAGGTCATAATACGGCCCCTGCAAATTTCTCGGTTCTATTATTTAGTTCGTCTTTGGTTTTTACCGAAGACGAACTAATATTATTTTGTATGCTTACTTAATTATTTTAGTAGAAACTTTGCATAGTTTTAGGGAACTATCGATGTTATAGGTATAACATTTCGATAGTGTGCAATATCTCAAGACGTAGGTAACTAGGTACCTAGGTACGGTAAGGGGAAGAAGAACGCTTTTGAAGTAATTTTTCGTAGTATTTTCCTTTTTTCTTTCTCATTAAATTATTTCATAGCCTAAATATTAAATTCTCATGTGCTTTTCAAAGGCAAATTCTTAAAAAATGTTGTTTTTTTTTCTTTTCGAAAAAGAATTTTTGCAGTTATCTGCGTTCTACGATATACTATATGTATAAAAGATTTGTACAAAAAAATTATAAAAGTTTCTGATAATTACTTAGTATGTAAGATCAATATAAATAAATTTGAAATACACATAAAATTAATAGGTCAATTGATTTTTAATTTCGACAAAACATAGCCCGGATAGCTCAGTCGGTAGAGCATTGGACTTTTAATCCAAGGGTCCAGCCGTCCAGGGTTCAAGTCCCTGTTCGGGCGGTTATTTTTATAATAATCTCTTTAACATGTCATCACAAACCTTTTTTTTACCAACTAAAAAACTACTATTCTATTTAAGAATTATCAATATGGTTTATTTTTTAAAGAATCTCGTATAAAATGGAATTTGTTTAGAAAACCTTTCTGCAAATCTATACTTACCTGTTTATTACGTCTGAATCTTCAATCATATAATTTAAATACGTTTGATTTAACAGCTACGTCATAAAAATGTCGCTGAGCCGATCCTATTCTTAGTTGATAACCTAATCAGTACATAGGTACTACATAGTATGTAATATAAAACAGTTGCTTTCCGAGATTTGAGTGTCTGTTTGCTTAGATCTTTAAAATTACGCAACACATTTCGATAGTTTTTATCACAGTTTTTATTCAAGACAAAGATTTTAGTAAGTATAATATGATTTGGAAAGTATTAGATAAAACTGGCGACGCCGTGGGCGGAAAGCTAGTTAATAATAAGTATGATATTATTCTTGGTTGGATCGCTAATATAAATACATTTTGTTACAGAATACACGCAAACACACATGTATCATCGCCTAACGTTGGTTGTATTTTCCCATTTATAGACCCTTTTTCACCAATCGCCATGAAATATAACAGAGATATGCCGAAAGTTACGTGCAAAGGGAAGGATTGGGTTGAGTGCAATGTATGCCAATATTATTAATTTAAATATTTAATCATCAATATCACTATTATCGACATAGTTGTCGACACCATCTACATCATTTACATGTTCAATATCGTCACCATCTTCAATAACATTTACATGTTCAATATTGTCACCACTTCAACGTCATTTACATGTTCAATATTGTCACCATCTTCAATATCATTTACATGTTCAATATTGTCATCATCTTCAACGTCATTTATATGTTCAATATTGTCACCATCTTCAACGTCATTTACATGTTCAATATCGTCACCATCTTCAATAAAATTTACATCTTCAATATTGTCATCATCTCCAATATCATTTACATGTTCAATATTGTCATCATCTCCAATATCATTTACATGTTCAATATCGTCACCAATCACCATCTTCAATATCGTCATAATCTTCAATATCATTTATATCTTCAATATCGTCATAATCTTCAATATCATTTATATCTTCAATATCGTCATAATCTTCAATATCATTTATATCTTCAATATCGTCATAATCTTCAATATCATTTATATCTTCAATATCATTTATATCTTCAATATCGTCATAATCTTCAATATCATTTATATCTTCAATATCGTCATAATCTTCAATATCATTTATATCTTCAATATCATTTATATCTTCAATATCGTCATAATCTTCAATATCATTTATATCTTCAATATCGTCATAATCTTCAATATCATTTATATCTTCAATATCGTCATAATCTTCAATATCATTTATATCTTCAATATCATTTATATCTTCAATATCGTCATAATCTTCAATATCATTTATATCTTCAATATCGTCATAATCTTCAACAACATCATCGTTAACATCATAAGCTAATCATCAAGATCAAGAGCCCACGACGGCCAGACATTCCTTATTTTATAAAAGTTTCTCTGTATATGTCTCCTATACAGATAAGAATGACCAGCGACTATCAAGTTTGGGTTGTGGTTACTTTGGCAGGAAACAGGTAGTAAAGGTGTTTCTGTGTGTGTGATCTTTTACGGGGACTTAATATGTTGATGGAATTTCACGTATCTCGATGACTTTTTAGTTATTGTGAGAGCTTTAAAGCGTCTGTTAAGCAATATGACTCACGGGAAGTATCTGGGAGTACTGATATCTCATTTTTAACTGTCAAAAGTCATTGTGATACGTGGAATTCCATCAACATAAGTCCCCGTAAAAGATAAGTAATAACTTTATTACTTATATTATACTATTATTTTTTAATAATTATAGTTAACTAATGTTTTTAGTACGTTATTTCATATTTGTTACACTTTTAGGTAGTAACGTGAATTTGATGATATGTTAGTTATTTTTTAAATGTGTCTGGCAAGATGTAAAAACCATGAAAACTGTCCAGCTCTTGAGGTTCCATATTTTTATATGTCCCCAATTAACATATATAAAACTTAGCTTTTAAACTATAATGAAAGTTAGGTACTACTTAATACACCTTTACTACCTGTGTGTATAGGAGACATACACAGAGAAACTTTCAACTTTTATAAAATAAGGAATGTCTGGCCGTAGTGGGCTCTTGGGATATAATGATTGATGATACAATAATTTCATGAGTCTAAGCATGTGTTTTAGTTTTTTAAACTACTACATTTATTATTTTATTGTTAATGATCATAAACTTTTGCATACACAGATAAACAAGATTTATATATTTTTTCATACAGATGTCGGAATGCTATGTTAAAAAGGAGATTTTAGACTCGAAAAAAGACATCACCTGTGTATACAAAGATATAATATACATAGATGATGATAATTATAAAATCGGTGATGGAATTAAGTTGTCTGGTAATGAAAAGTATATACTTAATCAGAGTGATTACTTTAAGGTGTCGTGTTTTGGGTACGATAAAAAAGGGTAAGTGAATAAGTATGTTTTTACCATGGTTTTTACTTAAAATTTTGGATAATGGTGTTATATTTTATTTTATTTTTATGGATAATCCTAAATGTAATGTGTATCGTTAAAATGTCTTATAACAATAAAATAAAATACAATTAAATTTTATTTGTCTTTCAACTCAAGCAAATCATTCTGTTCTTTTGTTGTATTTTTTCTGATTATTTTGTTTTTTACTTTTTTACCTAGACAGTGATTTACCGAGTGTAATTTCTGACTAATTTTGATCCTATGTTTCGGACTTTTGAGTGAGTAAAACTTATAACACTGCTTACACATTATAAACCTGAAAATTAACACAGTTTCACTCTATAACACTTTCAAGAAGAGGGCAGAGGGTAAAAACAAGAAGAAATTTTGAAATTTGAATTTTTCTACAACGAATAACAATAACATTGCAACTGTCATAACTCACTGTCTAGTGTCAACTGCCAATTCACACAAAAGTTGCCATAGATATAAAAATTATATGAATATTTTCTGCTAATGCTGTGTCTACACGATCATTGATTAATTATGGCTGGAGAATGTTTGGCATGTAATTTGAGCGTATTAGTGACGCATAAGAGAATAAAATGCACTAAATATAGTGCTCTTTATCATATGGAATGCGTTCTATCAACCAATTCTTCACAAGTGGCCCGTATTAATTGGGTATGTCCTGCTTGTGTTGCTGCTTCTCGAAGGGGTGGTGACAACACGAACACACCTATTAGGCCTACTCCTGGTGCAGTGACGTCTCCTGTGGCTGCTTCTTCCATTGGTGATTCCGCGAATTTTACTACCATCTTGTCGGAGCTCA
The DNA here is from genome assembly GCF_061535395.1 of Colias eurytheme. NCBI lineage: Eukaryota > Metazoa > Arthropoda > Insecta > Lepidoptera > Pieridae > Colias > Colias eurytheme. Next base: position 924,387 of record NC_143006.1, read on the forward strand.
AATCATTCCGTAGTGATATGCAATTGAGATTAGACAAACAGGAAGAGAAGATTGACACTTTCAGCGGGGTTCTTGATTGTAATTTACAATCTGAAATAATCAAAATGAAAAAGTGCTTTCAGTCACTTCGCACCGATCTAGACTCTGTAATGGAATGCTCTAGTAAATTAAAAGATATAAGCAATCGTAATGAGGCCGCTCTGAAGTGTACGAAGAACTCAATTGTAGACATTAAAAACAAACTAGTTGAACATGAAAGCTCACTAGAATTTCTCTCGAAGAAGTTCGACGATGTACAAGCTGATTCCTCGTCACAGACATTAACTACAACCGAATTAAAAGTCAGTAACTACTTCTACTATTGACAATAATTTGAAAACTCTTCAAAATAAAGTTAACCAATTGGAACAAATATCCAGAAGACATAATTTTGAATTACATGGCGTACCTGATAAAAAGGATGAGAACTTAAGTTCAATTGTCTCTAACTTTTTGGATAAAATATCTGTCTCGCTTCCCAACGATGCTGTCATTTCTTCCTACCGTGTGGCCAAACGGGTGAAAAGCACCGACCGCCCACGCACTATTTTGGTTACATTGATGACTCCTAGGCATCGCGATATGATATTATCAGCAGACAGCAGTGCATCGCTACAATAAATTAACTCCAGGAATGTGTTGAACTCGCTTGACCTCAGTGTTGTAGGTGAAGTTAAACAAGTTTATGTAGCTGAAAATCTCACGCCAGAAATGAGACATATTTTCATGGAGGCTAGACATTAGACAAGCTTCTAAGACACTTGATTACAAGTTCGTGTGGGTAAGTTTGGGAAGGTCTATATGAGAAAAAACGAACATTCTCCAGCTGTACTCATTAATAGTCTATCTAGATAAGATTAAAAATCTGCCTTAGTCTTTACATAAATATCTTTATCTACATTTAATTTTTATTATTTTTTTTTTTAACCCCTGCATTATGCTAATATTTTATCACAATGTAAACGGGTAATAAAACGGGTGTAATTTAAACGGGTTTTAAATCGGCTGTTACCAGATATTATTAACGAATTGTGAGATTTATAAGAAGAGGAAGATCAACGAATTTGGACCAGAAAATGGATTTTAAGGCGAAATGCCCTTGGAGCAACATAGCCTTTTTAATGAATTGCAGTAGATCCATTCGTTATTAGCGGCCATTTTAATTGAGATTTTGATAAATTGTTTGAAAAAATACACAAACACGCACACTTCTTGATGACGAATAACGAACGAGTGGCGAGTGGCCGAGTGACAAGCGAGTGCGTGTTTATACGTGCCGAGCGGGATAGCGAGTCACTGCGGGGGCAGAAGAATGAAGCGGGGAGGTGGGTACTCGACCTAGTAAACAAATTGGGATTCTAGTGACTCTCTCGCCGCTCTCCTCGGCCGAGTACTCGGCCGAGCACTCGTTAAGGCGTTACCCGGCAATTCCCGGCAATTTCGACTATGTTCAACCTCTATAAAGTCTGGTACAACATAAAGCACAATACCGAAAAAAATATATAAAATAGGATGGTCTTTGATCTTTAATTGCTCGCGAGGACTTTTTTCCAAAGTTAATAGATTTCTAGAAAAAAAATGTGCCATGGTCATCGATTTTTCTGCAAATACTCTATAAACTTCGTAACCTGCTGACTTAGAGCTCTGAAAATTTTATCACTACATAGTATAAAACAAAGTCGCTTTCCCTGTCCCTATGTCCCTATGTCCCTTTGTACGCTTAAATCTTTGAAACTACGCAACGGATTTTGATGCGGTTTTTTTTAATAGATAGAGTGATTCAAGAGGAAGGTTTATATGTATAATAACATCTATTAAATAGTGTAAAAGTACTGTTATTTTTGAGGTTTCTAATGTGATGTCGTAGAAAATTACATTTTTTTCGCTTACATTGCAAACGCAGGCTGAATCCTCCGAGTTTTATCAAAATAATGTACTAAGTATTATACACATTGAAAAGGTCTACAGAAAAGTCCGCGATGGTATATGTCTATCTCTTATGGATAACCCACAATAACTTTTTTTTGTCATTTACTTTTTACGACAAATAATGGCTAATTTTCGATGCGATTTTAACCAATACAGCATTAATCCTTAACCAATTAAATACCTTCAATACATTGTTCATTTAATATAGATGTATATGGCCCTTTACACCGTATGATTTAAGTGAATATTTTCGAAGATATTACAGATTTAAAAATTGCGGGACGTAACGTTTGCGGCGGTACCGGCCGCGGCCGGCCTATCTATTTTATACCCGTGCGAAGCCGGAGCGGGCCGCTATGTTTTTATATACAACGTTCACAGTTTAGTTTTTCTGTAGTGTATTTAGATCAGCATTGCACCCGTGCGAAGCCGGGGCGGGTCGCTAGTGTTTAATAAATTATCAGTTACACAACAGACTCAACAGTCCCTGACGAGGATTTTTTGTTTCACTGATTAGTATCTTTTTAAATACAAAATGCGAGGAAAAAAGAAGGTGCAGGGGGAGAGGTTTGAGATCCGTCCATATGCTCAAGGTTATTAGCGCATGTAAAAGCCAAAGTGTTTATACCAACCGAGCACTCGGCCGAGGACACTGTCTCGCCACTGGTACTCGTTAGGTGTTATAATCGCCCCATAAACATTTGTGTATCCATATAATAGGCTTATACATAGAAGTTAGAACGTTATTAATTGTACTTGAATAATTTGTTTGTTATATTGTTGTGTAAGCTGTTTGGAAACTAATAAAATAAAATAAAAAATAAATAAATATTATACTTACTTAGACATTATATTTTAAAAGTTCAGATTACTTATTAGTGACATTCGTCCATAGCCCGAATAGCTCAGTCGGTAGAGCATTGGACTTTTAATCCAAGGGTCCAGGGTTCAAGTCCCTGTTCGGGCGGTGATCTTTTTTGACGAAAAAATGATGAAAAGCATGACGCATGTTTTTTCAGTTAGTCATACCGATAATTACTTTATACCAAACCCATTTTTTTTTCTTTTTTTTCAATTTTTACGTAGAAAATATAAAACGAATGCATTTTTTTTTACATATAAGTTATTGAATGAGCATTTTTTTTTGTTTTCCTTCCAGTTTCGGCCTCCTATCCCACAGGTGGCAAGGCTACATCTCCGGTGTGCGTGAAATAAAACGCAGCGTTTCCGCCTCACGTGTAACAAGCCTAAACGTGCTCATACTCGGCTTCGATTCAACGTCGCATAACGGCTTTATAAGGAAGATGCCTAAGAGTTATAGCGTTTTGGTGAACGAACTGGGTGGCGTGATTTTGAATGGGTATGAAAAAAAAAAGTTATAAAAAATGTCAATTTTTGAAAAGATAATCTTATAATTTAGTATTATTTGTGTTATTCTATGGCTATTTCAATGCAATATTTAGTTGCTACTTACTTATTTGACTAGTACAAATTTTGTAATTTGTACTTTTTGGAATCATAAGTATGTTGCTTAGTAAAGTTAATTTTAATTTATTATTAAACCGTCTTTCTACAATATACAAATATTATTTTGCTTTCTTCACTTATTTAATTTGATGTACAATAAATAAATTATTTATTAATATTACATCTATTGTGAAAAAAAATCTTCAAAATTATTTTGATTTCTTATACTTTAGATATAACATACTAGGCGATGGTACACCGGACGCTTTATTTCCCATACTAACGGGGAAACACGAGTGGCAGCACACTAGCGCGAGGCGTGTGCACACAGACGCTAAGATAGACCCCGATTTGTTTATATTTAAAACTGCTATGGATGACGGGTAAGGGATATTGTGAAAAAATTACAAAAAATTAAAAATAAAAATATGGTTAGAAAAAAATACTAAAAAACCTCCGATGATAATAGTACCGTGTGTTAAAGGGTTAAATTAAAAAAAAAGTATTCGATAGAAAAAAAATAATTATAGGTTTTGTTATTAAAAAAGGATAAATAAGACAAATTCAGATAAAACATATTGTGTGTGGATTATGGATAGCTAAGAATTATGAGTGTAAATGTTCGCCGGGATACCTAAATGAAAATGTTTTGTACTTATGTTATAGTAATTTTTTACACAAAATAAATTGCATTTTATTTTATTTATGTAATAGACTACAGGCCCGTGTTGAAAAAATTATGGGTCATTTGACCCACCACCTGACCTATCTAGAATGATATAAGAGCATAAAATAATAAGATTCAGCACTATGACGTCACTTGTAAGCTGTCCACCTGAGTGCAGATGAGAATTCGAAGGTTCAGGTAGAGATTTTCTCCCCTTGTCTCCATGATTTTTGTACGGCGTTGCGGAATAATTGATTAAAAGTAGTATAGAAATAGAATGACACAGATGCCGTACAAAATCAAATGACCAAATTTACCCCGGCAACTGTCGAAAAATAAAAATAAATTCCGACTTTGTGGACCACCATTTTTGTACGGCATCTGTGTCATACTATTTCTATACTGCTTTTAAGCCATTATTCCGCAACGCCGTACAAAAATCATGGAGACAAGGGGAGAAAATCTCTACCTGAACCTTCGAATTCTCATCTGCACTCAGGTGGACAGCTTACAAGTGACGTCATAGTGCTGAATCTTTTTATTTTATGCTCTTATATCATTCTAGATAGGTCAGGTGGTGGGTCAAATGACCCATAATTTTTTCAACATGGGCCTGTAGTCTATAATATTTTTTTTTCAGCTACCAAACGGCATACTACGAAGACATGCCATGGATTGGTTCCTTCCAATACAGATACAATGGTTTCTCCAAATGCCCCGCGGATCACTATTTACGATCCTTTCTCATGGAGGAAGCCAAATCTGGGATAAAATGGTGGACGGGGACCAAAAAGAGATATTGTATAGGGGAAAAACCGCAGTATAAAGTGTTATTTGACTTGACTAAACAGGTATTTTTTCTTTTGAGGGGGGCCTGAACCCCAATCCAATGTGACAAATTAAAATGTATGAATTCAAATAAAGATTTTATTTATTTATTTATTTGAAGTGAAACTGCTTTATGCGAAGAATAAAATTTCAAGGTCGCTTCATGGCAATACCGTTACGTCATGGAGTAAGGCGATTTTGGTATCTTTGAATCTTGCCAAAGAAGTTTCACTTCTGTCACGTGTGCTCGGCACACACGCTCTTTTTTTGGGATTGTTACATCGGATTTTTTAACTGGGTGAACCGATTTTGATTATTCTTTATTATTTGAAAACTGGTGCCTTTCGATTAGTCCCATTTACATTTTTTCTTATTATTTGGGATTTTTTGTTAAAAAAATATTGCTTTTTGAGTATGAAAGATATTTTATTTGTTTTTTAGTAAAAAAGTTTAAAATTTTAAAATGTAATTACGTACTTCTATTTATTTTTAAATATTTATAATTGTTTTTCAGTTCACAACAATAAAATCGAAAAAATTCTGTTTTACGTTCATAGCGGATATAAGCCATGATGAATTCAATCTAATTTCTACAGCTGATGATGATTTAGTTGATTTTATGAGATATTTGAAAAATTCCGATATTTTGAATAACACTCTGTTCATTTTGATGGGCGATCATGGACCAAGGTATTGTTATTATTTAAATACTAGCTGTGCCCCGCGGTTTTACTCGCATTGTTCTGGTCCTATTGTTCTTAGCGTGATGATATATAGCCTATAGCCTTCCTCGATAAATGGGCTATCTAACACCGAAACAATCTTTCAAATCGGAACAGTAGTTCCTGAGATTAGCGCGTTCAAACAAACAAACTCTTCAGTTTCATAATATTAGTATTGATATTAAATAGATTGAATAATTATACTAAATAATTTTAATTTACTTCAATAGATTTTCCCCCATGCGTCGAAACACGTATCAAGGTAAAATGGAGGAACGTTTGGCTTTCATGTCAATAACATTACCGGAAATATTAAAATTACAAAAACCGAATATATTAGAAAATCTAAAACTAAATAGTAAAGTACTTACTACTCCGTTTGATATTCATACTACTATTTTGGACGCTATGGGCCTTAAGTTATTTGCAAGTGATTATATCGTGCCTGGTAGCAAAATGTTGCGGGGATTGAGTTTATTGCAACCGGTTAGTTATTTTAAATAATCTATAGTAAAAGTAGTAAGTAGTAGAGTAATTTTGAGTTATTATTTACGTAGTTGTTTAAAGTAAAAAGTTAGTTTTAACTCACTTTAGTCCGGGATACATCGCCCATTTTTGCAAGTGATTACTATCAAGCTAATTTTTCGTGAGTAGCTTTATTTCAAATCAAAAATTTTTATCCTTGTTACCTCTGTAAGCTACCACAATCGAGAGTTTCGTACATGAAATTATTGGGCATCTCATCAAAATAAAGCTACTCACGAAAAATTAGCTTGATAGTAATCACTTGCAAAAATGGGCGATGTATCCCGGACTATTTGTTGTTTTAGGTAGATTTTCTAGAGAGATTTTTTTGTAGTATTAGTTTTTGAAGTAGTAGTTGTTAGTTGTCAGATTTTTGTTTACAAATTTACTTAGGTAACCTAGGTTAGCTTACTTGGACAGCTTACAAGTGACGGCATAGTGCTGAATCTTATTTATGCTCTTATATCGTTCTAGATAGGTCACCTGGTGGTTCAACCATAATTTTTACAACATTGGCCTCTAGTCTATTATATTATATCTCTATATTTATGTGTTTTTTTTCAGATACCAAGTACTCGTACATGCGAAGACGCATCAATTCTACCACATTGGTGTGTGTGCACTAATACAAAGTGGCACGATGTTGGTGTGAGTGATCCCGCGTATAATACACTAGCTATCACTCTGGCAGAGTTCATCAATAACGCTACAGCGGAGAAGCGGTGTGTTATATTTTTTTTTAGTACTTTAAGGACTAAAAAAAATTTTTATTCAAACTCAAACATTTATTTATTCAATTAGACTTCTTCTAGAAGCACTTTCGAATCGTCATTACATATTTTAACATTTACCACCGGTTCGGAAAGCAGTATCTATGGAGAAGAACCGGCAAGAAACTCCATAGTTGCTCTTTTAAATACATACATAGATAGCCATATTAATATAAACATAATAATGTGTTCATGATTTTACTGATATTTTACGACTTTTTTTTGCTCCTATGTCAATTCATTTCAAAAATCATCATCATTTATAGTTTATACCAATTTTAACTGTGTTTGTAGCTCCTAAATGGATCAACTATTTTGTATACAGTTTTGTTTAATAATTTAATCATATTGTTTACAGAGATTTTTGCGCAAAAAGGGAGATTGTATCAATAAAATGGATAGTTAGAAGGGACTGGACGAACGTTACCTTACAAGAAGGAAACATGTATTATCAAATGATGGTAAATTTATTTATTGTTTTTTTAAGTGATACTTCTTAAGGCGCGTTTAGAGTATAATTTCAAGGTCGCTTCATGGCAATACCGTCACGTCATGGAGTAATGCGACGAATTTTGTATCTTTGAATCTTGATAAAGAAGTTTCACTTGTGACACGTGTGCTTTTGAATCGTTATAACATATTTCTACCGTTTACATTTTATTTTTATAGTAAACTAGCTTACCGACCGCGGCTTCGCTCGCTTTGTCTAAAACCTTATAAATTATAAAAACCTTCCTCTTGAATCAATCACTCAATCAATCTATTAAAAAAACCGCATCAAAATCTGTAGCGTAGTTATGAAGATTTAAGCATACATAGGGACATAGGGACAGAGAAAGCGACTTTGTTTTTTACATACTAAGTATGTAGTGATATACAGTTTTTAAAATAATTTTATAATTTTCAGGCGGTGATGAGTCCAAAACGCGCGTCTTTTGAAGCGACAATAAAATACAATGTACTGACGGACAAGTTTATTGTTAGCGATCGGGATATATCTAGGATATCTGCGTTTGTATTGTTTTTTTACATTTTTATAATCCATACTAATATTATAAATGCGAAAGTAACTCTGTCTGTCTGTCTGTTACTCAATCACGCCTTAACTACTGAACCAATTTGCATGAAATTTGATATAGAGATATTTTGATACTCGAGAAAGGACATAGGATAGGTTTTATCCCGGAAATCCTACGGGAACGGGTTTTTCTTTGAAAACGCGGACGAAGCCGCGGGCGGTAAGCTAGTGTAGTATATAGGTACTTATTTATAATATTTCAAAACAGAACCATCATATATAATTTTTACAAGTCAGATAGTTTTAAATAATATTATTATTCGATTTTCTTTTAAATAATGTAAAGTGTTTTTATATCTTAACTTAAACTTAAAATACTAATTGTATTTTTAGAGAGCAAAAATTATATTTTTTCATATTTTTAATTTAATGCATATTGTCAGTAAAATTTATTCAACAAAGTACAAAACACATGCAAATCCAAGTGTGCAATTTATTAATTACTAGCTTTCCGCCATCCATGCAGTACTTTTTGAGTTTAGCCCGGGCATACAAACATACAAAAATATATTTTTGGCTGCGATATCGATTGTAGATCATGCCCCAATTATTCTTTAAAAAATATTTTTTTTTTCAATTACAATTTAGACTACTACGATTTTTTTAAGTGAATTATGTTTCAGACAGCCGGAGGCCCCAAAAAAAACTACGAATTCACTTAGAAATACTTTAATATAAACTTATTACAATACGTCTTGCTCGATGCAAGTCTTAACAATTAATAATTATAAAGCTAAATGAATATAAAATGAAAACTTAAAATTACGTTGCGCCAATGGAATCTGCTACGTCCGCACAATACGTTCCCGTGTGAAACGTCGACGCAGCAATGTCTTGGGGATCCGTTGGCGTAACTCCTCCCCCCGAAGACCAGCAACTATTTGAGCACGGTGTGATAAAATGTTGCTGGAAACTGTGGTCCTGGCGAAGATTCGGTACAATTTTGACTGTCTTGATCTTCCGTCTTTGTATTAGGGTCGTCTTGATTCTTCCAGCACATAACCTTCTTATAACTGATTACTTTATAAGTTGCGAAAAGTAGTGAAGTGCCCAAAAGGAATGTATAAATTGGGACAGTGGTATGGTATATCGTCGATGTATCCTTTTCTAGTTCAATCGGTGCTTGCATCAGTACCTTAGTATGAATCTTATGCAGATCTTCCAAATTTATTGAATTCAACTTTACATGATTTTCAAGGCTGTGGTTGAAGTGTATTTCATTTAAGTCGATATTACTTATTTTCAGTGGTTGTCCTCGGATTCTATCTTGAACGTTATTGACTTTAAATTTATCTGATTCCAGGATACAATTTTCAGGAACGGTTATGAGGAAGCTGCCATTAACAGTCATGAAGTCGTCCTGTTTGCATCTTAGATGTATTTTCGTCTGGAGTGGCATAGATAGGATGTAGTGTCTGTCATCCAGTCCTAGTATCATTTCTTGAGAAAGGATTACTTCCGTCATCCTGCATCCTTGGCCCAAGACTTGACTTTGTATAAAATCTTGTATGCAGTCTGCTTTCGTCTGGATCTGATTGGTTTTTATCTCACAAAGATACCCATTACCGTACTTCGGGCATTCAGCCTCCATGTACAAGAAAGACTGTGTACTTGTGGCAATGAAAGGATAAGGAGGGATGAGAGCCTGCATGTACTTATTAGGAAAAACAGCTAATTTATAAAAAGTAAATGAATCCTTAGACACTATCGGAAATTTAAGAACAATTATAATCTTTTTTCCATTAAAATAATATCCTGGTTTTATTATAACCGCTAGAGGGCGCGTTAGCGTAACGTTCGTTATAATCAGCTTCAGAATAAAAATTAAGTTTTAAAATCAAAATAAAGTATTTCTATTCATATAAATTGTCACAAGTTAAAGTAAAGTGTTATATCTATAAAGTACATTATCAGTTATTGGTGTTGGCGAAGTGAAAGCAAATAGTTTGAACTCGAAAGTTTATGCTAAAAGTTTTTTGAAAATTATCTACAAAATTCCTCTTACTTGAATATTTCACCAAATCATGAGCATCGAATACAACGAAAAAGTCTGGAAAAGGGCATAACCACGATTTAAACTCACCCGGAATAGTGAAATCCACCTATCAAAGTATTGCACGGTTAACAGCTGTCTCAGTGTTTTTGTGTGAATCAAATATAAATATGTCTAATAAAAAAAATTGTAATATGTGTCGGGAATGTATACCTGATAACTTATTCTTGGAATGCTCCAACAATAAATGTAAGAAAAAATATGATATCAGATGCCTTCAAATGGAATTAACCACCTACACTGAGCTTCCTCATGAATTCAAAAAAAAATGGGCATGTCCTCTGTGTGTGTATTCGAATGCTAGACAATCTAATGTTGATAATATTTCGGTAAGGAATGAGAATCCAAAGATAGACTTATTCACAACACCAAAAAGTAATGTTAACACTAAACGCGGCACTAATTCACAATTAACTCCTACCACTATTTGCATGGATTTCCAGCTACTAGAAGAGTTGAGAGGACTACGTTCTGATATAATAACCCGTCTAGATAGCCACGAAAAAACACTAAAGCATTTGCAAGATGTAGTTACACAAACAACAACTGATTTAACTAATATCATTGCAATTATGAAGGTACTTGAAAATAAAATCATCACAAAAATAAATAATCAAAATTGTGAATTATCGCGCGAAATGGAAAATCTGATTTCCTCTCGTTCGTTCGCTGAAACTGTCCATCAGCAAAATAGCCCACAATTAAGTCACAAAATAACAAGTCAAATTAAAAGTACGAATGTTTTCAATACAAATAAGTGTGTGGCCACTAAACCTGCGACTTTATCGGCTTTATCTATGAATGGATCGGATGTAATCGATGAGCACATGATGGAACAAAGCGCGGATACTAATTTTAAATCAATGCCGTATAAAAATACTCAGCGACGTCAAACCAAGAACTATGTGACTAAAGGTAATAACGAGTCAATTGTGGCGTTAAAGGGCACTGAACGTAAGAAACATTTACACGTGTGGCGCTTACACTCTAATACCACTATTGAAAACATAACTTCTTACGTGCAATCGGTATGTGGTCCTGATGTTTCTATAAAAATTGAAAAAATCAAACATAAAATCGAGAGAGATTATGCATCTTTTATTATCAGCGTACCGGAGCAGATGTTTGATAAATTGAATAAAGCTGAAATTTGGCCTGTAAATGTTGAATTTAATGAATGGATTTGGTTTCGAAAATCCAATAAAAAAGCGAATGAATAAACCAAGTTCTGAGTTTGAAATATTCTATCAAAATACACGGGGTTTACGTACGAAATTGGATAAATTTAGAGTGAATATTGAATTATTGAATGCAGATCTCTTTGCTATAACTGAATCTGGGTGTAGTCCGTCTATACAAGATAGAGAAATTATTCCCCCCGGATATCAAATTCTACGTTGCGACCGCAATGACGGACGCAAGCAAGGCGGCGTATTTCTCGTGGCCACACAGCGGTTGGAGCTACGTGAGGTGCGCGCGCCCGGCGTCGCGATAGACTCCTGCGTGTTCGAGATGGTTTGTGCAACTGTACATTTAGGTAATAAAATGTTATTTTTATGTTGTGTTGTATATATTCCTCCAAGTAGTTCAGAAAATGAGTATATGGTATTATTTAAGAAAATTGAGGAATTATGTTGTAAATATGAAAAAGTTATTGTGTTAGGTGACTTTAATCTGTATTCTAGTTCAATAAATATAAATAATTATTATGAATATTTTATGACTTATTGTCAATTCACTCAAAAAAATTCAACATGTAATTGTTTAGGTCGACAGTTGGATTTGGTTCTGTGCTCGGGTTTTAGCGATGGAATTGAGGTAGTTGCAGCGGATGAAGTTTTAGTGCCTGCGGACGCGTATCATCCACCGCTGACGGTGCGGCTGCGCGCGCAAGCCTCTGCAGCGAGCGCTGCTGCCGCCCCCACCACCCAGCCCGCCTCCGCCGGGTTCACAAATGACCGATTACAATGGAACTTTTATAAGGCTGATTTTCAATTGATGTACGCACTTTTAACGTCTACTGAGTGGGATCCTTTATATAAAATGGAAGGTGTAGAACAGGCGCTAGATTTTTTTTATGCGAAAGTGTATGATATTTTTGATAGATGTGTTCCCAAGAAAAAACAATTCAAAACAAATATGAGATATAAATATCCGGAGTGGTACACGAAAAATATTATACATGACATTAAAGTTAAGGCTAGGTTACATAGAAAATATAAAATATCCAAACTAAAAACCGATTATGATGCATTTGCTGCATATAGATCTAGAATAAAAACAGCAATAGAGACTGCCCATAAACTGCATAGGGATAAAATTCAAAAACAGTTCAAAAGGGATCCGAAATCTTTATGGCAATATATCCGGTCTAAACGAGGCACGCCGAATCAAACAGTCATTATAGAGGATAACAAACATTTAGACGATGGGGAATGTGCTGCACAATTTGCGAAATTTTTTGAGTCTGTGTATAGCAGCGTACCACCACGATTAGATGTCAAGGCGGCGGCGGCGGCGGCGGCGACCAGTGGAGTATCTTGCGCACGAGTGCATGTGGAGGCTTTTAGCCAAAAAGATGTAAGTGATGCGCTAAAACATTTGAAGCCAAAGCATTCTGCAGGGCCTGATGGTATACCTGCTTTTCTGTTCAAGGATTGCAGCAGAGTGTTAGTCGAACCCCTTCTCTATATATTTAATATTTGTTTAAAATCTGCTACTTTCCCGGTCCGTTGGAAAATAACACGTGTCATCCCGGTTCCCAAAAATAAAACTGGATCCAGTGTAAGAGATTATAGGCCCGTGGCTGTATTGTCGACACCTGCGAAGGTATTTGAGGCAGCCCTCCATAGTCGAATACAGCAGCAAATCAGACCAATGCTTTCGGACGAGCAACATGGGTTCCGGCCAGCGTGCAGCACTGCCACAAACCTCCTAAGTTTCATGACTCAGTTGATCCCGGCGGTGGATGCTGGAGGCCAGGTGGATGTTGCATATTTTGATTTTCGAAAGGCGTTCGACACAGTCGATAATGACATCCTCTTAAAAAAATTTGCTGAAGTAGGATACACCCCAAAGCTATTAGAATTCTTTGTGAGTTACATGAGAGATCGGCAACAATATGTAGATTACAAAGGCTTTCTATCTGAACCATATTACACTAGGTCAGGCGTGAGCCAGGGAAGTAATTTAGGACCTCTTGGATTCTTATTAATGATTAATGATTTACCGGAAGTGATTAAACACGGGACCTGCTTACTATTTGCGGATGACTTAAAATTATTCATGAATGTGAAAAACTTTATGGATTGTAAACTTTTACAGAACGACATTAATAGAATTGTTCAATGGGGTCAGAGCAATAAACTTTATTTTAACACAACTAAGTGCTATGTAATGAGTTTCACTCGCACTCGAACACCGCTACTTCACCAATATAATATTGAGTCGAGTTGCATAGAGCGAGTCTCTCAAATACGAGATCTAGGGATATACTTCAACTCTGATTTAACATTCTCTGATCATATTGTAAACATTTGCAAAAAGGCTTATAGGAACCTAGGTTTTATATTGCGACAATCACGGGAATTTACCGATATCGGAACTATCAAATCACTATATAATGCACTGGTAAGAAGCCATCTTGAATATGGTTCAGTTGTATGGGCTCCGTATGAACAAAAATATTCGTTTATGTTGGAGCGAATTCAAAATAAATTTTTAAGATATTTATACATGAAACTTTATGCAGTGTACCCATATTATCCTTTGCAGTATCCTACTCTTTTTGTTCTCGGAATGGTAGGATATTACGATTTAAAAGTGCGAAGGGAGTGCCAACTTGCACTGATACTGATACGTATACTACGGGGCAAAGACCAGAACCCGCAAGTTTTACGAAGCATTAGTTTCTGTGTACCGGACGCATATGTATGGAAACGTCGAAGCCCGCCGCTTTTACTTGTTCCCCAGGCCAGAACTAATTTACTGTCTAGAGCCCCTTTGACAAAGGCCATCCATGTTGTCAATGAGGTGCACAGCAAGTCTGACATTTTTTCAAATAATTTGAGTGAATTGACAAAGATTATTTTAAATTTTATTGCTTACTCCTAGTCCCAAAATCTAACATATTATACAGTGTTAGATTTTACAACTTATTTAAATTGTTGAGAAATGAGTGGCTTTATTTAAATTGATGTATTTTTATTGTTTTATTATTTTAATATTGGATTTATAAATGAATTTTATTTTCTGACTATTAATGGAATATTATTATGTTTTCAATTGGAAATTATCTAAAACTGTATTAAGTGTACTTAAATCAATGTTGTGATACTGTTATATTATATTATGTACTAATATTGCGTTTTTGAATTAAATTTAGTTTTTAACTTTTAATTTAATATGTTTTAAATTTGACATTATTAAAAAATATGAATTATTCAGCTTTATATATAATGTATTAATCATTATAATATTTGACTAGAATTTCAAACATAATTGTAGCGGTTGTATATTATAATCTTAATTAATGTATTTTTTTTTTTTTTCTTTTTGTATTAATGAAAAATTGTATTGTAAATTTGACCTCCCTATCGCATTGGGTAAACTGTAATGATAGGAATGGTTTTGTATAAATAAATAAATAAATAAATAAATAAATAAATATCGTAATATTGTCTTAATTCTAACTCTAAAATTCTATCCTTACCATATATAGTATTTAATTTTATTAATATATCCTTTAACACATTTGAACTTAACATAGAATGATGTGTTGAGGACGTACGAATGAAAGCTAATGTATTTTCAATTCTAACCAATTCTTGCAATATATCATCTACATTTTCTGTCATTATGCTAAGGATTTGGGCAAATTTAGCATATTTTATCAAACGGGATATTTTATAGTCTTGTTGCGTCATAAAAAATATTAAAGTAGAATTTATCTTTACTTGATTTTCGACAATTTTAGATATAAGTTCAGAATGACGTTTCATCCATTCTTTGCTTATACTAATATGAGTATTGAATTCATTAACTATTTGATCCTGATTGTGTTCTAAATTTTTGATAACACTATCGTATTTTATTGCGTCTGTGTAATCTAAATTACCAGTTATGCCTTTTATTACCGATCCTAGCCCATCAATGAGACCTCTTTTTACACGACTTGGCTCAAGCGATTTAAGATGTTCTAAAACTTGCACTAATTTAGAAGAAAGGTGCTCAATTTGATTTTCGTACAAACTTAAAGCTTCACTGTCTAGAGTCCTTTTATAGTGTATAATTTGGTCCTGTAATGTCCTTAATTTAATGTCAATGTCATTAAGTTCTATGTATTCTAAAAACGTATGATAATGCGTCAAAAGTCTCGCTTGTCCAAGTTTAAACGGCAGTAGTCCTGGTCCATTTCCTAAGTCGTCAAGTTTTATCTCCTGTGTCATTACTACGGGGATCGTGAGAAGCATCAGTATCCTGTAACAATTTGACGGTCTTAGGCACACGTTTAAGTCTGTGTTTTGCAACGGGGTCCTTCTTACGAGAGGTATATATATGTATAGGCAAATTAGTTAAAACCTTATCTTTAGTATAACGGGGTGCTAATTTCTTACGGGCAGCTAATGGGTTATTGACAAATACTATCTGACCAGGCTCGTACTGGATCTCGGGATCCCGATCCCTATTCCTATTTTCTATTAGATTAGTTCTATTTTGCAAAGAAAATTCGTTAATCGTTTTATAATATACTTCCTGTACTCTACTCCTGTGTGTTAATATATATTGCTGCATTAAGTGTTTTGTTAGATCAATATCCACAGGGTCTCTAGGGTCCATATGCCCAAGTATGAGGTCATAAGGCCTACATTTCGTAAAACTATGGATGGTACTATTGTATGCTAAAAGTGCGTAAGGTATTAAGTGCGTCACCATAGCCTCTTTATTTTTTAATCTAAGTATTCTAAGGTGTTCTAAAAGCGTGGAATGGAATCTTTCTATATTACCGTTATCATTTGGCGAATTTGGAAGTATTTTATGATGATTAATTTTATGTAAGTTAACAAATTCAGAAAAAATTTGGTTCGTAAATTCCGTGCCATTATCAGTTACAATCGTTAAAGGCAGACCGTGATGCGTTGAAAATGTTAAAAGAGCTTGCACAATACTTATAGCAGTAATATCTCGGAGGTAATAAGCTTGCGCGTACTTGGAAAACACGTCTATAATAGTTAGATATTTTTCGGTCTCAACTGTAAAAGTATCTATGTGAACAATTTCGAAAGGCTTTGTAGCTGGTGGAACAACCTTGAATTGCTGTTTAATGGGTTTCCTGTCATATTTTACCTGACCGCATATACTACATTCGTTAATAAATTTAGTAATTTCATCCTTCATTTTAGGCCAAAAATAACGTTTGGAAAGAGCTAAGTAACATTCGTTTATCCCCCGGTGGTTTGTTTTACCGTCGTGGTACTTTCTAATTAAATCCTGCTGGTTTAAGTAGTCACTGACATTTTCTATCTCGGATTTGGCTATCACAAGTTTGTATGATGAACTCTTGAACTTTTCCTGTATAATGGGAACAATATCGAACATACAGTCATATGGTTCTATTAACATCGCGGTTTTAATTTTTGGACTAACAAATTCCTTAATCATATCGACTATATCTTCCTCAAGGTAAGGTTGACGTAATTGGAGAGAAATACGCGTGTGATTTTCAAAAGGCTTAGTTACTTTAGGCTTACGTTTAATATCGCCTACTACCGTAATGAATAATTGCCTGTGAAATTTATTTAATGGTTCGTCCGTAATTGGTACCTCAAGTATAGGATTTTCTCTACTAGTATGTGCTGTTTCCGTGGATGAGCCTAGCGATATATGGTCACCTGATGGTGAATAAGCCGTTTCGGTTGAAGACCTCATTGCGTTCTGATTACGTCTAGGTGAACTAAGATGAACTGTCTCTGTGGATGAGCTAATTGAAATATTATCTACTGGTGTGTTAACTAATACGGAACTAATTTCTTCGTTATGAATTTCAACGCGAGATAACGCATCTGCGTTTGTGTTAGCTTTTCCTTTTTTATAAATTACCGAAAAATCATATTCACTAAGCTTAAGTTTCCACCGCGTTAGTCTTGCATTCGGTTCTTTCATACTCATAACCCACTGTAATGGCTTATGATCGGTAACGATTTTGAATTTACGGCCAAATAAATAAGGGCGAAAGTACTTTGTTGCCCAGACTATAGCTAAAAGCTCTTTTTCTATAGTACTATAATTTAATTCACTGTCATTAAGTGTTCTAGATGCGTAACAGATAGGCTTATCAGAACCAATAGGACCTTGCGATAAAATAGCTCCTAAAGCAAAATTTGAAGCGTCCGTTGTTAAAATGAAATCTTTACTAAAATCTGGATACTGTAAAATCGGATCATTCGTTAAGAGAGACTTACATTTCGTAAAACAATTTATGTAATCAGTATCTAAAATTATCTTCTTGCCTTTTTTCAAACACTGCGTTAGAGGTTTTGTGATACGAGCGAAATCGGGTACAAATTTTCTATAATAGCCTAATAAACCGAGAAATTGCTTAATTTGCTTAGGCGTTTTAGGTATAGGATACTTTTCAATTGCTGAAATTTTGTCCGGATTAGGCTTAATTCCGTCCTTAGAAATAACATGGCCTAAATACGATGTCTCTAATTTTAAAAATTCTGACTTGTCCATTTGGATTTTAAAATTTGATTCTCTCAATTTTGCAAAAACCTTTTCCAAATTATTCATGTGCTCTTGCAATGACGTACTAAAAACAATGATATCGTCGAGATAAACTAGGCAAATCGTGTTCTGTAGGTCTTTGAGAACATTATCCATCACTCTTTGAAAAGTTGATGGAGAATTTTTTAAGCCCATGGGCATACGTAAAAATTCGTAGTGCCCATGCTCGACATTGAAACCTGTCTTGTGGACGTCATCAGGGTGCATTTCCACCTGATAGAATCCACTAGCTAAATCTAAGGTGGTGAAATACTGGCAATTTCCTAGCTTATGGAGGACGTCATTTATATTGGGGATGGGATATTTATCATCTACTGTCTTTTCATTAACCTTTCTGAAGTCTACAACAAGCCGCCACTTAGTTTTACCTGAAGCGTCTGCTTTTTTTGGGACCACCCATATAGGCGAGCTCCATGCAGATGCAGAAGGTCTAATGATACCTTGTTCTAACATATTTTTAATTTGGCTTTTGACTTCCTCTCTATGAATAAATGGATATCTGTAGCTACGAGTGTGAACGGGTACCTCATCCGTTGTCCTAATTTTATGCTTAATCTTATTAGTGAACGTGAGAGGCTCTCCCTCAATGTAAAATACGTCCGCGTACCTAGCACATAATTTCTCTAAATTGATACGTTCTTCCGGATTTAAATGATCGGTTCTAAGTTTGGATAAAACTTTATCTGCACGAGATGTAACTCTATTATTGCTAAAAACTTCTGCATTAAAAATTTCGCAGTTAATTGGTCTATCTAATGAAAAAATTACGTCATGCGGAGATGGGTTGTACACTTCCAGGAAACCTCTATTCTCCACTACTGAAGTTAAACATTGGGGTATCACGCAGCTGCCTACAGCCTGCTCAGAAATGATGACGTCACCATTTTCGCAATTAATGGGAATTTTAACCAATTTTGATGAACCGGCAGGTATGACGTCTTCATAAAAATTAATGTTACACGAGTTATACATGAGGATAGGGTTTCGAGCATAACGCGTAATTAAAACTCTGTCCTTCAAATCAATTTTTGCGCCCCAAAATTCTAACAAATCTAATCCTATAAGCCCATCAAAGAATTCATGAAATTTATATATAAAAAGTTTTATATTTTCGCTATCCCTAAATTCTGAAAAGCACGGTATAGTTATTGAATAATTATTGCGAGTTGTCGCGTGAACGTTCGTTACCTCAAAGGGATCGTAATCTAATTTTACATGTGCAAAAAATAATTGAACTGCTTCCGGACTTATAAACGACTGATTAGCACCAGTATCTATTAATAATTTTAAAGGTGGATCTGAAATTTGTATGAAAGGAAGCTGCCTTTGCGTTTGAATGTTAAGCTCTATCTTGGCTTTTTTAAAAGGCACTTTTTCGTAAAATTTTCATTATCACCGCTAGAGGGCTCTAACTCAGGTGTCACTACTTGGGATAAGTCGCAATGCTGTTCTTCAATATAGTTACAGTCAAGGTTAGATGAGTCATAGTCATTATAATCGTTAAAGTATTGTTCAGAGTCATAGTAACAGTTATTGTCATAATTATTAAAATCATTATCAAAGTAGTAACTTTCATGAGGTATTTGGGATTCATGCATATGCATCTCCCTATTCCTAAAATTATGCGCAATTTGAGAAGATGGAATCTCTTTAGTTACATAATGACTAACGCCGCTCATTGGTTTCGGACCTTGATTTTGATTAAAATTTGGTTTTAGCCTAAAAACGTTACTTTGCGGATTATAATTCGGTGGTAAAGCGCGGAACATCTGTTGTGTTCGCGTCGGCTGCCTATTGAAATTATTAAATTGCGGCCGACCTTGAACAGGTTGATGCGTACTAGGTCTAGGCATCGGTGCAAATTGTTCGGAATTTCTTGGAACATGTGTATTATTGAATGAAAATTGGGGCCCCAAAGGCATGGGCCCTAAATTAAATTGCTTTTTATCTAATTTTTGAATACTATTTCTATTTTGCAGGTATGTCGCGTTAAGTTCCTCTTGCACGTATTCGAGGGCCTTTTCCATCGTTTCGGGCCTCATACACCGAATTCGTGACCCTAGAGGTTCTTTCAAACCGCGAACATAAGCCTGAAGGGCTACTTTTTTATAGAGCGTACGTTTCGCTTCGATTGTACTTTCGATCACTTCGTGAAGCGAAACGTAAGTCATGATTGTACTAAAAAGTTGCTGGCACCTTTCGTAATATTCCTGCGGGGTTGAGGACCCCTGTGAAGCCATAGACAAGTCATTGTACAAAGAGATTTCATCTCTTTGGTCTGAAAAATTATTAATTAAAGCCGACCTTATACCGGCCCAATTTTCGGGAATTCCATTTGAGTTCATAAACCGAGAGGCAGAACCGGTAATTTTATTTAAAATTCCGTTTATTAAACATAAATTTGATAATTCACTACCTGGCCCTGTACTAACATATTGGTTAACTATTAGATCGCAAATTTTTATAAATCTAGTTAAAACATTCGGATTCCCGTCGAATTCGGGAACCGGGCGTAAGGCCTTAAATATAACGTCAGGGTCATGTACAGCCATCTCTTCAAAAATACTTTCTAAGCTACCTAAATTCCTACGATTATTATCTAGATACGACCTACGAGATAACCTACTCGATGCAGGCTCCCGGGAAAATAATTCTCTCGGATGGAAAATTTTGGAAATATAAAAAATATCAAAAAGGATTAAAACTAAAAGGATAAGTAACACAGATCTATTCTATGTACTTACATTAACATAATTCGGCTTCTTTCGGGATCAATGTTCGGATGTCGCCTCCAGGCCGCAGAAACCGTAGATTCTGGATCCTCGTAGCAATAGCGAAGGTCACTATCTATGCCACTTATTTTTGAGGATCCTACCGGCTGCGCCAATTATGTTTCAGACAGCCGGAGGCCCCAAAAAAAACTACGAATTCACTTAGAAATACTTTAATATAAACTTATTACAATACGTCTTGCTCGATGCAAGTCTTAACAATTAATAATTATAAAGCTAAATGAATATAAAATGAAAACTTAAAATTACGTTGCGCCAATGGAATCTGCTACGTCCGCACAATACGTTCCCGTGTGAAACGTCGACGCAGCAATGTCTTGGGGATCCGTTGGCGTAACTAGTGTATAAATAATAATGTTTATATATATATTTGTAAATTTGCAGTTTTAATTACCTATAATTATTAATATTCTTGTTTTCAGGTACGGCAAGGAGCCAGCGTGTCTAAATGGAACAAGTCCGCATTTGGATAAATACTGTTATTGTATCAAATAGTCTTATTGAATAAAGTATTGATAATGTAATATTTGTTTTATTTAATTGTCGTTTTATAACAATCTATAATAAAAATGAATAGCAAACAAAAAATGTGTTGGTAAGCACAAAACTCGAGAACGGCTGAACCGATTTCGTTTAATCTTTTTTATAATACCTATTCATGAAATACGAGGTTAGTTCTTATGGGAGGAAATCAGAAAACGTAAACATTTAGTGACATATCACACTAGCGGATTGCGAGCGGTTTCAAAGCGGAGCGGGTGCGCAACGAATACGTTGCGGTTGCGCAGCGAATTCGTTGCGGACGCGTGGCAGATGCGCAACGTTTACGTCGCAGTCATGTACACTCATTAACAAAATGGAATCCGTGCTGGTTGTTACTTATAACTTGTGATAGTATAATAATTATGAGATCATTATTTTTTACGAGTTTCATAACATGTTAATGTTTAGGGTATTGTTTTATCTATTAAATCTTGGTCGAAATGCAATCAGATAACTTAATTGCTCATTAAGAAAGTTCATTAGTGAAATAAATGTTAAAGCTCCTTAACTAAAACAGGGCTATCTTATTATTAGATAAATAGCAGTGAATAGAAAATTTTATCAAGCAACCAGCAACTCACTATCACTTTGCTCATAATTAGGTTCACAAAATCTCTTTATAACATACGTTGCTATGGGAGAGATTATACTGGTCAGTCGTTACATACTTTTGGAATGTATGGTACATTCTAAAAGTCCTAGTAATTCAATTTTATAGCACCTTTTTTTAACAACTCCAGTTGTTATTACATCTTTAGTTAACTGTTAAGTAAGTGCATTTCCACAGTACGGTTAAAAAATTGAGTGCTACAGAAACGATGGAAATATTGAATGGAAGTTAGGCAAGGCGGAAGGGCTGGCTTTTGTGCGAGAGTATACAAAATGACGCGTCCGCAACGAATTCGCTGCGCAACCGCGGCGTGTTCGTTGCGCGCCCGCAACGTATTCGTTGCGCACCCGCTCCGCTTTGAAACCGCTCGCAATCCGCTAGTGTGATATGGCACTTAGGTAGTTACTTAAAAACATTAGTATTAGTATTTCCTGATTTACTAAGGCTTGCTCCACCATATTTTAGTTATAGTTAAGGTTAATGTTAAATTTAACAATAACAGTAACGGTGACTTTTATGGTGGCAGTACACATTGGGCCAATGTGTTGGGCCAACGGGTTGGGCCAACGTGTAGAGAGCT
Source organism: Colias eurytheme (assembly GCF_061535395.1). NCBI lineage: Eukaryota > Metazoa > Arthropoda > Insecta > Lepidoptera > Pieridae > Colias > Colias eurytheme. The sequence goes on from NC_143006.1 coordinate 946,775, forward strand.
ACTTGGCGGTATGTTGGCTTCATTAGCCTAGTTGGCGCCAATATTGGCAGGCCAACCGAATGTTGTCGGTTTTTTGTGCACACATCAAAGGATCTTGGCGCGCTCCACAAACAGCGTTCACACGTTGGTGTCTTGTTCAGTTTGTTGTTACTCGTCAGCGGAGACAGTATCGTTGCGCGTCAATGAAATTTACGTTTAACCATGTTCCGATAGCGATGGCGGCGCCGAGGTTTTACAATTCGTAGATTTGTATCGACATGAAGGAATAATTTGGAATCCACGGCATGAACTACACAAAAATAAAACCATATGACTCAATAAATTAGATGTTCTGTTTTCTATTTATTATATTATTCTAGATGTTTTTCATATCTAACTTTCATACAATGCGATAAAAAAATGAATATATTTATAAAATGAGTAAAATAGTATTAAAAAGTTACTTGTTCTTAAAAATTAAATAACAATATACAATGAGCATGATTTTGATCAAATTGTGCTTTATTACATAAATAATATTATCATTTAATAAAATAATATCTAAAATCTAATCTTTAAAGTTTCGTTTTATAGGTAGTTAAAATTAAATTAAATGTAAAATGTACACATTTTAAACATTTGAAAAAATCTAAACATAATAATGTTTTATTTATACAGTTATAAAAAAAGGACAATAGAGATTGGAAAATGGTATCATCGCAGACGGCAGAGTACATTCATTGTTATTGATGCACATGTACGTAATAATTAAACGCACTGTATATAAATAAATTGCCGCGGCTGCAAGAACTTCTACGGACTACGTCCATCCTTGAAGCGCCAATGCAGAATGATCAGTACGCCAATGTGTGAACAGGAATCTTGATATCCTTCATTTTTTCCCAACACGTTGGCCCAACGCCTTGGCCCCATGTGTACTGCCGCTATTACAGTTAATGCGAAAATAGTTGCAACAGCGTATTTTTTGCATAGTTAAAGTTAATAATAATAATAAATAAATAAATAAATAAATAAATATTATAGGACATTATTACACAAATCGACCTAGTCCCACAGTAAGCTCAATTAAGGCTTGTGTTGTGGGTACTAGGCGACGATAAATATAATATTTAATAAATACATATACATATAGATAATAACACCCAGACCCAAGAGCAAATAATTGTGTTCATCACACAAATATTTGCCCTGACCGGGGATCGAACCCGGGACCGTCGGCTCAGTAGGCAGTTACTTTACCACTGCGCCAACCGCGTCGTCAAAGTTATCAATGTCCTGAGTCAAATGATAGTAAATACATAATATTATAAGCCAACAATAATTTACACACAAACACCTTAACAAACACAATACTTGATGTAAACCCGTTGTACACAAAACCTATTTTACACGCCTTTTATTAGCTTCACCTGTATGTTTGTTTGTAACCGACTTCTTTGGGCGCGATTTTGACCCACTAAACGGCCAGATTTCGTTCAAACTTTGTAGATTTATTGAGGACCGATGACAACACACTAATTTGATAAAATTATTCCATTTTTCAATTTGCAAAATATGATTTTTGTTAATTTAAATAATTTTCATCTATAGTCGATAAGGTCAGAAAATAATTTAAATCTTATATATAAAAATGAATCGCAAAATGTGTTGGTAAGCGCATAACTCGAGAACGGCTGAACCGATTTCGATAATTATTTTTTTATTATATTCCTTGAAGTACGAGGATGGTTCTTAAACTCAAACTCAAACATTTATTTATTCAATTAGTCTTCTTCTAGAAGCACAATAATTGAAACGTCATTAAGTACATATTTTTAACATTTAGTAGGTACGCTTAGATATGACGATAAAATAACGGAAATAAAACATATTCCGATTCATTTAAACTATACCAAGGAAGAGGTAGAGGCAAATAAAACAAATACATATAAAAAAGTCATTTATTCAATACAAAAATATAGCTAAGTTTGTACAAAAATCTTACCAACTACGGTTTAATACTTCTCGGTGTTATTGTCAATAGAAATGCTTATAAATACATATGTATTTTTAAAACAAAACAAATAGGTAGGTACATAATATGTATCTATTTCACAATGGTAGGTACATACGTTTAGTCAAAAAATTACAGTACATAGTTACAGTTTTCATATATTTTCATAGCTTTTAAATGAATTAAAAAAAATACTATTTCTGAATGAACTTTTTAAATTCGTTACAATTCGTTACAAATGTTTACATAATAGTAATAGTGTTCTGAAAGATAAAATATATCCTGTTTTTTATGTGAAACACTCAATTTTAACTAAACTTAAAATTTAAAAAATTGAGACAAGAAATTTTATATCTATAATTTACACACAAATTAAGCAATTCTTTTGACATTATTATAAAAATCAATGAAAAGCGGGAGGCCCATACGAGGGTTTGGGCAACTGTTGCCCGTTGCCATGGAAACCGGTCAACGAACCGCCGAATTCCGGTGCATTGTAGTTATAACCGGATCCTGATCCTGAGAGAAATAAGAAAATTAGATTTTAACTGACCCATAGTTAATATCTATAATCATCTATAGTCTATACTAATAAAAGCTGAAGAGTTTGTTTGTTTGAACGAGCTAATCTCAGGAACTACTGGTCCGATTTGAAAAATTCTTTCGGTATTAGATAGTCCATTTATCCAGAAATTTAGGCTTTATATCATCACGCTAAGATCAACAGGAGCGGTGCAATGCGGTCAAAACCGCGGGGCACAGCTAGTACATCATAATTATTTTTTTAAAAAAGCGTGTGTGCCGAGCACACGCGCCAGAAGTGAAACTTCTTTGGCAAGATTCAAAGATACCAAAATCGTCGCCTTATTCCAAAACGTGACGGTATTGCCATGACGCGATTCTGAAATTTTACTCAAAAAAATTGGTTGTCTGTAAAGTCGGTTTACTGACGATAGTTGAACGTGACAACGTCCGATTGTGCTTCTTTGTCGCTCGTTCCGCGCTCTCGCTCGCACTTCAAGCCTTACATGGAACGCCTCAGAGCGAGGTAACGCCGCATGAGTCATGTTTTTTCGTGCGTGCGTGCTCTATCGAATTATAAGACGTTGTCACGTCAAAAATCTGCAAAAATAATATGTAATTAATTATTAATAAATTGTAACTTACCCAAAACATTAGTGTTAGTTTCAGGATACTGCGCTTCTCCTTCATACCTCACGTCAGCGTGGTAACCCGTTTGCCAGTCGGCGTGGTAGGATACTGTGGAATAATAAATAAATAATAATATGAGGAATTTAAAATTTTTAAAATTAATTATTTAAATTGTTTAATTAACAATTTAAAAACAACAATTTAAACAATTAAGATTGTTTAAATTGTTTAAATTGTTTTAAATAGAATGAATTTTTGTAAAGAAGAGAAAAAATAAAATCATGGCATGATCATGACACGAAATTCGAACCCATCTCCTTTATTTTTGAAAACTTATGAATGTTTAATGCGGTAATTGAAAATTACCATTTTAATAGTAGTAAATCATTCTATGGAAAATATTATTTTAGGATTCGTTTGAGGTGTATTAGGATTTAGGATCCGATAGGGTCTTAGACAGCATTTCGCTTAATGGATAGGGTTCCTTCATTTTTTTCTGATATGGATAAATAAAAACAATTGATATATACAAGCATAGTAAATCGTACTATTATTACGAAGGCTAGGCAAGTATAATTTTACTTCAACATAGCGGAGATTACGTAGGTAGTTATTAGAATTGACAATAATTTGGTAAATTAAAAATTTATATCACAATCTACATACATTAAACTCGACCTACCAATCTATCACTATCCCAAAACTCACCAATCTGAGTCCTTCCATCGGGTAGGACCACCCTGTATTCACCCCGCACTACATTACCGTCGGACATCTCTCGTCTGTCGTAGTCGTTGCCTGATTTCGCGTCTTTCACTGAATAACCGAATTCGTAGGCTTTTGGCTGAAATAATATATTTTAAATTAAGTAATGTAGGAATATTAATATAATCTACTAATATTATAAAGCTGAAGAGTTTGTTTGTTTGAACGCGCTTATCTCAGGAACTACTGGTCCGATTTGAAAAATTCTTTCGGTGTTAGATAGCCCATTTATCAAGGAATGCTATAGGCTATATGTATGTCGTGGCCATATTGTAAATTTGCTCATTTCATGATATGATTGGCCATTTCACGAAATGGTCGCATTTCGTGAAATGGCCAATTTAGTTTGGCCACATCATGATGTGGCTTGAGCAGATCAATGATAAGAAATCGTTTCACGATATGGCCAACTAAACGCGCGGTTTTTTCATGAAATGATCAAAATTATTTGATCACTAGCTTTCCGCCTGCGGCTTCGCCCGCGTTTTCAAAAAAAAACCCGCATAGTTCCCGTTCCCGTGGGATTTCCGGGATAAAACCTAGCCTATGTCACTCAGAAATGATGTAGCTTTCCAACAGTGAAAGAATTTTTCAAATCTGCCAAGTAGTTTCGGAGCCTATTCAATTCATACAAACAAACAAACAAACAAAAAATCAAACCTTTCCTCTTTATAATATTTGTATAGATATCGTAAAATATGTAGTTACATTAATCATTGGTAGAGGCGCTACAGCTAAAACTACACTATTCCTGATTCTGAGTGACATGCACTTTATTTTTTGAGTTTTTAGCTTAAAATATTTCTAAACCTTTAACAAATGAATATATGTAGATAATGAATGATCAACACTGGCTTTGAACCCCCGACCTTGAAAATTAAATTCTTAGACATGCCACAAAACAATTGTCAACAATATAAGAACATAACTAATTATACTTAATATCTATATCACATTGCTAAAAGATAACCTTTGGTTTACGTATCGAGGAAGCGAATACATAGAGCCGATGTTTGTGACTAAAAAAATGTGTAATTTTTATAATTGCGAATGAATAGAAGAATTGTATTGTGATTCGAACGCGGGCCTTCCGCTTTATAGTATCTAATGAATGAACAAAAAATTAATTGAACTACTTTCTTCATTATGTATTAGTTAATTTTGTTTAACAGTTATAAAATAGTATTTCTAATGGAAGCTTGGTCAAATCGATAAATGTAAATACTTTGAGAACAACGACTCTATGCATTTTGTTGTTCTATACGTTGAATTATATGAAATTCATTTATCTATTTAGTAATAATTTGACCGCAATACTTAACGGGTAAGTGATTTATTTGTTATATTTTATGTAACAAGTAAATTAACCTTGAACGTTTGGAAAAATAAATTAAATTACCACATAATTTAAGGCAAAAATAAGATAATTTATTAGTGCGAAATTTTTCATTTACAGATAGAATATAACGTCTAATTATAAGTCCTCAAATCTCCTTTAATAAATCTAGCCTCAATAATTTCCTAAAGATTCTTAAGCAAAGTTTGCACCCTTATTTATTTATTTTCTCAATTTTGTAGCCTAAGTACTTCACTTGATCTAAGCCGAACCTGAGCCTAAGTAATTCAAAACTTTAATCCATAATTTACTTTTCAGAAATGCATCTACTACTCCTTCTTTCAAGTTCTTTTCTCATTCAAGCAGCAGTGGTGAAAGAAAAATGTGATGGCGTTACTGTTAACGATTTATACCACGAAAAGGAAGTCCTTAAAACAGACATCGATAGACCATACTTAATGACTGTAGATTACAGCACTAATACCCTATACTTCAGCTATAGTATTAACAAAGAAGACGATGTATTCAAAACAGCATTTATCAATCTAAATACTAAAGAATTTGGTGAAGTAGCAGGTGTGTATAACGGCTTCGCACAAACAGTAGATCAGAAGAACCATGAAGTTTATATAGGTGGTAGTGAAGGTATATACAAATATAATCACATGTCGAAGAAAGCAGAATTCGTTGGAGAAGCTGACGCCAATATATGGACTCTATACTTCAAAGACATTTTGTACTATTCAGACTTTCCCAGACAGTTCCTTTACACGCTCATAGATGGTACTTCTACGAGGTTTAAGGATTTAGAAGACACTAAAGTTGATCATTTCGTAATTGATAATGAAGATATTCTATTCTATACAAATGCTACTGGTTTATACGGTCAGAAGAAAGGTACGAAAGACGCAGTTTTATACAAAGAGACTCAAAGTGATAGTGTGCGTGGTTTGACAACAGATATAAATGGTAATGCATATGTTTGTATGATGGATGGTGTTTTTAAAGTTAATAAAGAAGTAGTCAGTTTAGATAAAGTGTTGACAGTTGATGATGCGTTCGGCCTTGCGTTTGATAATGAAAATCATATGATTTACTCTGATGCTACGAGTCTGGTTAGACTGAAACCTAATAAAAATAACAATTGTTCGAATTAAGGGTTGTTACTGTAAGCTGTGATTGTAAATATATAAATTGATTTTATGTGTTCAGTTTTATTTCCCTATTTAAAAAGTTACGCGTTTATATCTAACTCGATTAATAATCGAAATTAGTTTAAAAATTATGCTCAATTTTGAATACAGAATGTAGTAATTATGCTAAGTTATTATTTTTATTTTAATGAATTAATGGATAACATTTTAATGCAGGAAAAATAATCTACAATTGTTGTGACCTGTTATACAAAAATTTTAAGCAATTTGCTCCAGTACAACGAACATAATTAAACGCATTAGTAAGAGATGAGCTGTCCCAAATGACCTCCGGACGATTATGACAATTTTCATACTTGTTCACTCAAACCAGGATCGAGTCAATTGAATCAAAACGTTATTCTAACCCAAGGCTATAGAGATCAAAGTCGACCAACACAATAAACCAGCAGCAAACGTAAATTAGTTTAACCTCAACCAGATAAATGATGAAAACATTCTCAATTGGGCTCAGTGCGATTCACATAGTGACGTATAGTGCACGAATCATAATGTACCTTATAATAAGTCTAGTGACGATCCTAAGTGTGGAGGCAAAAGTAACTGTGTACTTGACAGACTCCCCAATACAGAAAATCGGCGGCCGTCTATACAAACAGGAACTTCTAACTGACCAATTCAAAGACCCAAAAGAGCTAGCCTACGATTCGTCAACGAGAAATCTTTACTTCATGTACATGGACGATGTTTTGCAGAATTCTGGTCGAGCCTACATAAATGTAATAACAAAAAATGCCAAGAAAATCAACGGAATAACAAAGAATAAGGCAACTGCAGTGGACCAAGATACAGGAGATGTTTATTTCGGATCTGATAATGGTCTATACAAGTACGATCCTGTTTCCAATGTGGCTACTAATATAGGTCTTTACAATATGAACATATTCAAAATTGTCATCCGCAACAATGCAATGTATATAATCGATGCGAACAACCATATGATTTACAAAATCTTCAATCTGGGAACTCGGGCAGTCAAAGTTGGAAACATGAAGACAGTCATGGAATTTGACGTGGATTTCAAAAGAAATATACATTTTGTGACCATGTGCGGTGTTTTTTGTGCAGTGGACGGTGTTGAAGTTGTTAAAAACAAAGATTTGAATGTCGTTTATCATTTTCTAAGTGATGAAATGAAAACTTTCGGTGTCACTGATAATGGCCTGTTTGAAATCGATTGTAGGAACGGTACAGCGAACAAAGTAGCAAATTTATCGTTCTTTCCTAGGAGTATAATTTTTGGTGACTATGGTGATATTTTCTATGCAACTGATGATAATATTTATAGATTAATTCCGATAAATTCTTACTTCGTTTACAATGTTAAGAGGAATTCTGTTGAATGATTGTAAATAAGCTTTAATTTTGTATTTATTTTATTTATTGGTGATGTAATAAACATATTTTGATAAGGATTGTGATAACATATTATTGTATAAAATATTACAAGAATGTAAATAACACTATTATTTATTGAATTTAAATTGAAAGGTCAATTATAAAGTTACGTATATGGCTTCATAGAAAATATTCATCAATGTAATAATTGTAAATATTTTAAGGTATGTATATCAGGTTTTTTAAAAACGTATTTTGGATAATATAAGGTATGTGCGTGCTGATTCTATATATTTATGTCAGACTAGAGGTCCGCCCCGGCTTCGCCCGTGGTACATATTATTATTTCGCAATAAAAGGTAGCCTATGTCCTTTCTCGGGTATCAAAATATCTCCATACCAAATTTCATGCAAATTGGTTCAGTAGTTTAGGCGTGATTGAGTAACAGACATACAGACAGAGTTACTTTCGCATATTAGTGATATTAGTATGGATTATATTATTTTGTCAGTCAAACGATTTTTAATGAAATACCTAATTAATAAACTCCCAGTTTTATAGCATGGGTAAAGTAGGAATATCAACATGTATTTCTAAACTCCACAAAAACTGTTGTTTAGCCATTTCATGGCTTACACATATCAAGAATCTACCAATTTTACACTATAATCTAGTGTAAATTCGGCAGAACATAGACTTACCTATGAAATTCCCGAAATATCTATAATTTATATATTAAAATATATAAAAAATTACATACCACTTCATTGTCATCACCATGCCCATGACCGTGACCGTGACCGTGATTCTGACCGTGACCATTGTCATAACCTTGATTATGGTTTAGACCATTATATTCTGAGCCTTGGTAAGACCCTGTGTGTGGAGGTAGATAGGTATTAGGTGGTGTATAACCTGAAAACATATATAAGAATATGTATAGTTTTTGAATAAACGATGTTTTGCTTATGAATTACTAGCTTTCCGCCCGCGGCTTCACTCGCTTTGTCTAAAACCTAACAAATTATATACCTTCCTCTTGAATCAATCTATCTAAATGTCAAAAAATATAAGTAAAAAAAATCATCAAAATGTTTTGCGTAATTTTAAAGATCTAAGCGTACAAGCAAGACACCCGGAAAGCGACTTTGACTAAACGGTATTTTGTTTATTAATTAAGTATATTATTGTCAAAAGTGAATTAGAAATATTTTTTTTTTGGTAAAAAATATTTGCAAAATTTTAGGCATAGCGGATGAAGCCTCAGATGAAGCTGCGGGTAAAACTTATTGATTAAATACAATATGATACCACTACCAGGTCATTATTAAGTACATAAAATAAAATTCACAATGAAGTGAATTAAAGTTCGTAATTAGCATGATTACGACCGCCATGAACTGTAGGTACCTACTTCCTTTTACCCAATTTCATTTACGCAAGCGGACCCATGCGGGCACAGCTAGTGTTTCATAAAGATAACTACGTTTTGCATCATAATACACTTTTTTACATTTAAATTTAATTTTCCACGTAGAAAAATTTTAAATGCTCTTTCAGTTATTTCTTATATATAAATCTCGTGTCACAATGTTTGTCCTCAATGGACTCCTAAACCACTTAACCGATTATAATAAAATTCGTACACCATTCGATCCAACTTGAGAGATAGGATAGGTTTTATCCCGGAAATCCCACGGGAAAGGGAACTATGCGGGGTTTTCTCTGAAAACGCGGGCGAAGCCGCGGGCGGAAAGCTAGTTTTTTACTATAGCAGAAGTGTACGTAGTTTCCTATTCCTTAAATTGCAAAAGATCTTGTACCCGTACATAAGCTAAGCTACTTTTATTATTGTAGACTGTGGTATTGAAGCTAATAAACGAATAAAAAAATGTTACTCGAAAATTACGAAACTAAAATATATACAGAAAAATTTTCACATTTCATGATGATTTACTTTGCATTCATGGAGTTATAATTATAAATGCAATTGCCTATTTACTATCACACATTAAAAGTAATTACAGAAAAAATCATGAAAAATAATTTAATTTTACCGCGTAAGTAAATTAAAAAAAAATTACCTGAATTTGGCGGTAAATAATTATTATTCGGTCGATTTAATCCATTATTGTAACCTCCATTGTAGTAGTTGACTGGCGGCTCACAATGTGCCAAAGATGCTAGTAATGTTATGCTGAGTACCTGGAAAATTAAATAATAATATTTTAGTATTTATTTATAAACAGTTCAAAACAATACCTGAATACTTCGCCTGAAACATTTTCTTAAATAAAAGGATTTCATTCACGCGTAAATACGAGCGAAGCTGGGATAAAATTAAATACTTACCTACTAGACTTAACCGGTCAAGACGTAAAGAATTTTTAAAATCGGTCGTTGTGGTTTTTGATTTAAATACAAACAAACAAGCTAATTTTTTCTCTTCATACCTAATATTAGATTAACATTTATTTTAATTAATAAATAAAAAATGTACCTATATTAGATTAAAATCATTAGGTTATTAATTTTTAGTTGCCTAGTTAGTAGTTATTAATTTTTATATTTTATCATAGATTTGAAATAATTGATATTGTCTTATTTTATTTATTTTTATGAAAAACATCTAGAAATTAACGACATTTTAAAACAAAAAACATACAATTTAACTTTCAAAGTCCGTCATTAGAAAAATAAACACTATCATTATCACTTGAAATAAAAATAATCATCAAGCCCTTTTACGAATAACATAACCCTTTTTTTAGCAAAGTCGGGAAACAAGAGAAAACAGCCCGATGAAGGAATTATTTTTTCCTCTGAGAACTGAATACAAACTATGGCCATCAAACATGCATTGTTACAACAGAAAGAACCATTAATTGTTTTATGTTGGGCTTACATGGCGCCATTTTACGATTTTGCAAAAATAAAAAAATACCTACTTTTTTGTCTTTTTTATTGAAACCAACAATTTGGACGATTCAACTACATTTGTTCTGTTTTAAATAAGAATTGAAAAAATGAATGATATCTTCTTCTTATATATAAAATTCTCGTGTCACAATGTTAGTCTGCATACTCCTCCGAAACGGGTGGACCGATTCTCATGAAATTTTCTGTGCATATCGGGTAAGTCTGAGAATCGGCCAACATCTATTTTTCATATGTACCACGGGCGAAGCCGGGGCGGACCGCTAGTTTTTTTTATAATATTAATAACGAAGTATGATACGTTATCTATACATATAATAAAATCGTAGGAAAGTCAAAACTGTACATTGAATATTTTTTTAAAAGAATACTTGATCCATGATCTATAATCGATATAGAAGCCAAAAATATAGTTTTTAGAATTTTTGTCTGTTTGTCGGTTTGTCTGTTTGTCTGTTTGTCTGTATGTATTTCCGGGCTAATCTCAGAAAGTACTGCATAGATTTACTTCAAATTTTGCATGAATATTCCTAAGAGGTCGGGTGAGGATAGTTTAAACATATTATCATGATATCACCTTCGCGGGAGGAGCTGTGAACCTTTATTTTTCTTACATATTCCGTGTACTACGACAGCGTGCAATCTAAAGACTCATGTTTAAATGTTGGTTTCGAGTAAGCCATGCTATTATCTAGCTTTACAAAATAAAAACTATGTCATTTACGTAATTTGGGCAGAGAAACAGTTTAATGAATTTAGTAGTATAAAGACAAATTTGAAACAGCGCCATCTATGAGATTTCGTAAAAATCAAATCAATTTACATGTTATCACTACTGAACAACTGTTGAAAATTAATAATTTAAATATAATCATGTTATTTATTTAACTCTTTAACCCATATCTTCCCTTCCCTATAAGGTGCGCTTATATTTCGTGTGAATATACTACATTTTTAAAAGTGAGGGTAGATGTTTATTATTTTAAGTCAAACTAGACACCATTACAATTAATCTAATATTGATTGTGTTCATTGGTTACATTTTTAATCTTCGTGTTTTATAAATTTATAAAGAATAGAAAAAATTCGATCACGAGGCGGGACTCGAACCCACATAATTTCGTGATCGAATGTTTCTATTCTTTATAAATTTATTATTTATAAATTTATATTTATAAAGCATTTGAATAAATAAATAAATAAATAAATAAAATTAAAATAAATGTCATAAAACCAAAAATATCAAATTCAATCTTCGTGTTTTGTGAATTTTCACCATGCGTTCCCACAAAAGGTAAGTTGTTACTTTTATAGGTATTTTTTTTTTTATAATGATAGCAATTCATGTTTTTTATTGGTTTTATAATGGTTTTATATTACACTTTTAGAATGAAATAATAAAATGATGAATTCTTTTTGACTTTTACAAGATTTTGAGGTGCGTTGGGAACAGTAGTTTGTTGATAAAATTTTATTTGTAAGTAGCTTTTTTTATTGATTTACAATTATTAACGTTTGATTTTTTATTTACAGATTCAATGTTCATAAAATTATATCGCCTTTGGAAGACTATTTCTGCTGACAATTTTACAACACCACTTGAAAATTGATGATTTGATGATGAAGATAGTGGCAGCAAGGATTAAGTGGAAATTAGTAATCATCCGCTTCGTCAATTTTTGACTGAAGTTAATGTCCAACGTATGGTTCAATCATTGGAAGTATCTCGGGTAATTTTGGAGGATATTTTTCAGGAAGGAGAGGAGGGGCAGCCAACTATCAAACTACTACGTTTTAGTACCGAAAAAAATGTTATTGCCAAATGAAACATAAATTTTGCACTCACAACTGTACAAGTTATGATTTTTATTCTGACTTTGCTGTTATCTGATTATAATATTTATCGTTATGGCTATCGAGGTACCGACCGTACTGGGATGAGAGTACATGATATTATACCTACTCATCATCCAGGATTGCTTAGAGCATTTTCACACTGAAAAAGATGTTTTCTTTGAATCGTAGTTGCTTCATTTATTTATTTTTAATCATTTTACATAATATGTTTTATATTTGCCAATTTTCATTATATTTTATAAATAAAATGGAACCAACATAACTTTGTTGTGTAGGTATCATTTCTCTATTAATAATCCGTAGGCATATTTTCCGAGCACCCCATTTAAGGTGCGGTCCTGAAATTATAAAAAGTTAATGTATACTTTTGCCTAATATAAGCTCAAGATCATTTTTAGATAAAAATAACAAAAAGAACTTATTTATTAAAATTTAGTAGATAAAAGAAATTATGTTACGATTTTATAAGAAAACACAGTATATTTATTAGGCGGCGGTGATCTCTTCCAGGCAAAAGATATTCATCAGCTCAATAAAATTGAATAGTTGTTGTTAGTTATTCTTTAAATTCACTGATTGTAATGAGCATTTCCGCATGCAAGTTGTATCGTAGTTTAGATATATCATAGTTTTGACACATTACAGTTCCAACAAAACCCTCAAATTTTTGAGCAGAGTTGAGCAAGATAATTTAAAAAATGTGCTGTGTTAAGTATTATAGAAAAGGTTAGTTCGTTGATAATTATCATTTCTTCATCATTTACATGGGTGTTGTTAAATGTTAGTAAAAATAAACTTTGACTGTTAATACTTTTGTTCAGTATTTACCTGTATGATTATTGCTTGGTAATTAATATGTATATTTTCATGTCGTATAGCTAATTATAAACATAAGTGTGATGTGAAACTAGCTGGATTTATTTTTACACACTCACAGCCATATATTTTATATTAAAATAGTGTAAATCATAATATTTTTTCACAATTAAAAATATTTCCTTTTTTCTGATGGTGTTGGCATCGAATTAAACCGCGCTGTCGTTTCGTTCATTAAAAGTGATGTTATGAGGACCGAATATGTAGCCGCCTCAACTTACGGAAACGAGAGTAACCTGCGTTGTCTGTTAGTTATTGTATAGTCGAATTTAACGTTACATGGAAATTGGAATCTAAATATATTATGTATACTTAGGTATATTAAATCTGTACATGAAATATATTTCCTAAATAACTATCACGGGGTGATTAGGGATCGACACTGATGCCAAAGAAGCAAACAGTAAAATTTGTGTCCGTATAACCGGTATAGAAACAAAAACTACTCGACGGATTTAAACGAAACTTGGTACAATTATTTTTCATATTCCTGAGCAGAGCAGTAACTCCATTTTTAAGCTTTCGTCGCGTGTGCAACCTTAATGGTTAAAGCTACACAGAAATCATGTATGAAAGAAATGTTCTCCTTATTATATAAAAAATATCTCCCGACATCATAAATGTCTATCTTTTATGGTTGACTCACAATAACACGTGTAACTTCCGATAGCTTAGGAGTTCGAAGCTTTCTGATTATATTTGTCTATAACACTCTCAGTCCGTTTTAACTCAATTTTTATTTTCATGCATCAGTGCCACCTAAAAAATCTTTATCTCGAAATTCGAGCAAAGCTAAGAAAATGAGAAATAAGAGTTCTCAAGAATCGTTAGAGGTATACTCTAGGCCGAAAACAACACGTGTTATGCCGAGAACCTGAAACCGCTTCACAACGAGAATTGCGGCTCACAGCTGACCGCGAACGGCATGTACTATCCCGTGAGACCGAAACCTTCACTGAGAGGGTATAACGTCTCACAGCTGATCACGGCCGTCACATTTTATCTCGAGAATCTGAAACTTTTACTCAATATGAAGACCGTTTGACAAATGATAGGGTGCACCATAATATTATTCGATCTCTTGAAGATGAACATGAGCATAAGCAATGACTAGAGTAGGGACGCGAATATTACAATTAATTGAGACAAAAACGATTATTAAGTTTGTTTAATGAAAGATTAAGAATTGAAACTATTCGGTCTCTGGAAACGGACGAATAGCGAGAGGCCCCTCTTACTGCAGACAGATTTCGCATAGTCTTAATGACTTAGAGGTAAACATAGAAGATCAATCTACGAATTCGGTGGTGGGGTCCGACAAATATAAAAGTGGGTTTTCTTATAACCTCACAATTGATTACAGATCATCTTCTGTATAGGCGATATTAACGTAGTATGTTATTTTTGTAATGCTTTAAAGTGGAGTAAGGAGTCGGCTTTCGTTTGAAGATACACCGGAACCTTTGAAATCACTACTTTTAGAGGAACATGACGTGCAATCTAAACAGTTCTTAGACAATATTCGCTCTTATAGTAGTGCGTTTCAAATGATCCTTTGGTGCTCAACAATTATCAGAAGGTCCTTTCATGCTTACTTTTAAGATACAAGGTCAAGTTTACCATTTGATAGGATCCCTTTTGCCTGAAGGCCAACCTAAGTTTCTTTAAATATATTTTGTATTCGACTACAACGAATAGTCGAATACAAGAATTATCAATATTTCTCGAATTTAAAACTGAACTCATTTCACAATTTTAGAACATGTTTCATCAGGTTAATTCGTATGTATGCAGTTTTAAATCGACATTAGAAGCTTTTCCTCAAGATGGTGATATTAATATAAGATTGTTATAAATGCCGATAGACGGACATCTATCGGCACTCAGGAACTCCCTGGGCGTGTATAACGCCCAGGCCACAGTATTACAATTTTTCCTACAGCAGGGCGACGAATGTATTTTCGCATAGCAAAGGAGGGGAACTCGCGGGGGGTCAAGTGACGCGGGCCACGTACCATTAACATGCTTAGTTTGTGGTACCGAGCGCGAAAGAAAGTCATCGTGTTTTTGTTTTGTTACTATGTAAACTAACGTAATTTAATACTTAGGTACATATTCTATAACGGTGCTCTCAAACTGTTAATCTACATTTAATTTAGATTATTATTTGAAATACTAAGTAATGTAGAATTTTAATCACATTCCTTCATGTTTTTCTCAGATTTTCAATTTTCTCCGATTTTAAGATTTTCAGAGTGTTCAATTTTAATGTAGTTAAATTTTATAAGAGACAATTAAGAACATTCAAAAATAAAGTGTCACGTATTTTTTTTAAACGACGAATGACCTAAAACGACGTAATCGCGGACGAAGTCGCGGGCAACAGCTAGTATATTATAAATTTCCAATTTAATTACATCCCCGCTATAAATACTTATAAAAAAAACACATATCTTTCGCATTTCCAAAAAACAAACTAAATAATATTAAACTATATCTCCATATAAGCCTCATCTATACACAGTGAATGTACGCATTGTTTTCTAGGATAGTGCCGGTTACTTCACTCTGATTTATGCTACACTTACACTATGACCGTCACTTTGGTTCAGTGGTTAATTAGAAATGGACCCTAGATTCCTGAGCTCTATATTACACACACTTATAATCTTTATATATAAAATTCTCGTGTCACAATGTTAGTCTGCATACTCCTCCGAAACGGGTGGACCGATTCTCATGAAATTTTCTGTGCATATCGGGTAAGTCTGAGAATCGGCCAACATCTATTTTTCATATGTACCACGGGCGAAGCCGGGGCGGGCCGCTAGTATATACATATAAACTAGCTTCCCATATAGTTCCCGTTCCCGTTGATTTCCGGTAGGTATATAAAACCTATCCTGTGTTAATCCAAGTTCTATAAGTATGCTAAATTTCATTGTAATCGGTTCAGTAGTATTTGCATGAAAGAGTAACATTATTATTATTAAAAATCGATGACTAAAACTTATGTGAAATGCAAATGCCAATACATACAATTATAAATATAATAGGTACAATCCATACTAATATTATAAATGCGAAAGTAACTCTGTCTGTCTGTCTGTTACTCAATCACGCCTTAACTACTGTACCAATTTGCATGAAATTTGGTATAGAGATATTTTGATACCCGAGAAAGGACATAGGATAGGTTTTATCCCGGAAATCCTAGGGGAACGGGTTTTTCTTTAAAAACGCGGGCGAAGCCGCGGGCGGAAAGCTAGTAGGTACAATATAAGGGAACAAGTATTCGATACTATTATAAGGTCCATGACCATTGGAATCTAATACATATTATAAAGGCGAAAGTTTGTAAGGATGTACCTATGGATGTATGGATGTTTGTTACTCTTTCACGTAAAAACTACTGAACCGATTACAATGAAATTTAGCACACATATAGAGGGTAACTATGATTAACACATAGGATAGTTTTTATCCCGGAAATCCCATGGGAACGGGAACTATGCGGGTTTTCCTTTGCAAACGCGGGCGAAGCCGCGGGCGGAAATCTAGTTCCTATATATTTTCGTCAAAACTTACAACACAAATTCTATGGCCCTGCCCTACATATTTCTGCCATTATGATTAATGACCCATACTAGTCGTGATTGTAATTATCCTAAAATAGACCGATAATTTGCCATTTCTACACAAAAACATTATACACCGGAAAGTATAACTAGACTATATTATTATTACGTAGTTATCCTACTAATATTATAAATGCGAAAGTTTGTGAGGATGGATGTATGTGTATGTGTGTGTATGTTTGTTAATCTTGCAAGCAAATACTACTGAACTGATTACAATGAAATTTAGCACACATATAGAGGGTTACTTGGATTAAAACAAAAGATACGCTTTATCCGGGAAATCCCACGGGAACTATGCTGGTTTTTCTTTGAAAACGCGGGCGAAGCGGCGGGCGGAAAGCTAGTAGGTACTTAGATAAACTTATACTAAAAACGTGCACAAATATTTTTATTTTTTATGTGTTTGATTGAGGTTATTTGTTTCGATATACGCTGCAAATTATTGCATTAGAATTTTTTTACGATTCTTTTAGTAGTAAGCTGCATAATTTGGCTCTTCCTGGGTAGAGCAAATAACGGCTACTTCTAACAGCGTTAGCTACTATTAAGTATTCTGTGCTTATGTTATAAGTTAGTAAGTTTTATTTATTTATTTATTTATTTTTACATACATAGATTCCTTACAGCTATTTGTATTACAATACTAGCGGTCCGCCCCGGCTTCGCCCGTGGTACATATTTACGTTTTCTCTACATAAGAACCATCCTCGTACTTCAAGGAATATAATAAAAAAAGAATTATCGAAATCGGTTCAGCCGTTCTCGAGTTATGCGCTTACCAACACATTTTGCGATTCATTTTTATATATGAGATTATCAGGTAGTTGTAATATGTATGACGTAACGAAATGAAAAATTTCTAAATAATCGAGCGACAGCAATAATAATTTGTTAAGTTTATTGTGCGTGACAAATTACGTATTTTTGAGAGGAACAAGTCGGTTTATACTAGTTTACTTTTAATCTACTGTACTCAAACGTATGTAATATGTGTGTGTATGTTCATTTCTTTTATCATTTTCCCTAATAATTTGGTAAATAAAAAAAAAGTAAATTGTAAAATATTTCTGAAACTAATAATTTTCGTCTAGGTAATGTTTATTTTTTTACTCCAAATGAGCTATAATAATATACTGTCAACCCTTTCAAACTATTACACCTATATCCTATAAATCAAGTCACCCTGTATAAATAAATAAATAAAATATAAATATGTAGTTGAAATTATATGTACATACCTTGAAAAACGCCATTTGTAGTTTTCCAAATCTGTAAAACAAATTCGTGCTTTAATCGTGACCTTTTTCAAAACAGCTATTTGAATTAAATTATTTACGATTAAAATATACAACCACTAATTAGGTATAAAACTGGAATTTTATTACGCTCGATTTACTTTAGTTTGGTTTTAAATCTTAATCTTAATACTATTATAAAGGCGAAAGTTTGTATGGATGTATGGATGTTTGTTACTCTTTCACGTAAAAACTACTGAACCGATTACAATGAAATTTAGCACACATATAGAGGGTAACTTGGATTAACACATAGGATAGGTTTTATCCCCGAAATCCCACGGGAACGGGAACTGTGCTGGTTTTCCTTGGAAAACGCGAGCGAAGCCGCGGGCGGAAATCTAGTATCAAATAAATCGTGATTATAATCCGTTAAATATTCAAAATCTGTTTCGCATAAGTTATAACTATAAAGTATAATATGTTAATTCTCGGAGTAGAAATAAGAAATGTTAATTTCTATGAAGAATTTGCTAACACGAAGTAAAATGAAGAAAAGTCGCGGGACACAGTTAGTTCATTGTTATAAGATTTATGCTAATTATTGTTAACTCTGTTAATGTGACATAACGTATTAGAACTATTGTTTTAGACCTATGTTTTAGTTTGTATGTAAGTATTGTCGCTGATCGTTGAATTCAATCCGTCTGTCCTTTAGAAGTCGGTGTATGTATGGTTTTCACGCATAAAGTACTGGACCGAATTCAATGAAATTTAGCACACATATAGAGGGTAACTTGGATTAAGACATAGGCTAGGTTTTATCCCGGAAATCCCACGGGAACGGGAGATACGCAGGTTTTTCTTTCAAAACGCGGGTGAAGCCGTGGGCGGATAGCTAGTATTATTATAAACATACAGGTGAAGCTAGTAAAAGAAAGAAAGAAAAACGTTTATTGATGCGTGTTAATGATGATAATAAAAAAAAAAACATTTATTTTCACCAACACCGACATTTGATTTGATAAAATAACACAATTTTTTTGTAGAATTCTCAGTTTAATATGCTAATTGCTATTACACTGATTTTGATGAAATTTTCATCAAGATGTACATGATTTTGATTTTTTTCAGTTTTTTTTCAGGTAAACACTACTACTTACTATAGATATTTTTTAGTCATTCTATCGAAACATCATTGAACATAATATTATCTCCAAATGCTATTTTAGAACTACACTTTTATCACCTATGGTTTTACGTAATAATTATTTAGTTATCCTTGGTAAAATAAACAATATGTGAAAGCATTTCATTCCATTGGATAGTCATGTAACCTTATTTAGAACTATAATATTATAAAAACTAGGCTAATTAGAGACAGGGGTTATCTTGATAAATCAGACAGACATGTGTAGCCTTTGTGGGGAAAGTCAGATTGAAATCATATATGCTTTCATATGGGAACCCATTAATAATTCAAAATATTGGGTACCTAATAACTACAGATATATTATGTAAAAAAAAATTATCTTAAATTTGATCTAACTAAACATCCTTTGTTAGCTTATGAAAATTTTAAATACATAAAAATAAATATTAGTCTTGTTTTAGCTACTTTATTTCAAATTTATAAGAATCCTTACTAAGAAGTCAAAATAATTGCAAAATTTTAATATTTTTCACTCCATTATTCTATTCGATGTGTTAAAGCATGGAATTTTTAAATTTTTACAATATGTGCTCTACATTAATTAATTTACTCTAGTTAAATTATTTAAGTATTATGATCCTCTTCATTTACTGTAACTATTAATCACAAAAATTACCACCAAACACACACTGTGATACAGTTTCGCGAAATGATAGTTTTATAGTTTTTATGAAGCGTGGGGCTCATCGTATTATGATATAGTTTATTAGCGTACGTGCAATATGATTTTCGACTAATGAGATTTACAACATGCATTATGTATGCAGATCTGTGCTAATAAAACATTTGCGGCCAAGTGCAAGTCGTGATCTCGCAATGTACCGATAATAAAACGTTTCATGTAATTTATCGTTGGAAATTAGATATTTTTAGACACTTTAAGAATTTCATCCCTTCAAGAGGATATCCTTATCCGACAATGACGACAAAACAGATTAAAAAGTTAAGATACAGGAATAAGCAATTGTTTATTTCCGTTTAAACGCATTCCTGAAAGTTAACAATAGACAGTGGGTAGGCAACCTAGCGTTATTTTTTTAATGCAAACTTTTTTCTTAATGTTGGCAAAAGTCATATATATCAAAAATTCATTTTTTTTTTGTAAACAGAGAACAGAATTCAGTTCATCAGTTTCGTTAATATTCATTCTTAAAATATTATAGTTTTTGTTTACTCTTTCACGAAAAAATTCTGAAAGTATTTGGATGAAACTTTAGAGTAATATAGGTATGGTTAATGGTTATGCATCAAAATAACACGTATGAGCTATAGAAATGCTTGATTTTGCCCGCGGTTTCGTCCGCAGGTTCTAATATAATGGTGCGGCTACTATAAATAAAATAGGTTACCCACTTGGTAGGTATGATCAATGCAATATAACTTGCATATTTTTTTATTTATCATTTATATTGGATAATATAATAATTTAATTATCATAGTCATTCTTTTATATAATAAAACCTATTTTTTTTCACATTCAAATATCCGAGTATCGAACCCAGGAACCAGGAATATTTAGATGTCTTTTAAAAACTCATTCATCCGTGACTGCAATAATTCTCACTTCAATTAACTTCCCACTGTTTTCCTCGATCCTCGTTATGATTCAGATGTAACATCACGTTGAGGTCAATGTTTTCTGAATTTGCTGATAGCTATCTGTCAGTTATGATAAGTGTGGCCATGTAGTTATACTTTATAACGACTTTCCCGTAAGTAATCCACTTAGGAAGGTTTTTAGGGTATAATTTTGTTTCATACTTTACATTTAACTAGCTGCACTCCGCGGTTTGCTCGGCTCCGCTCCTGTTGGTCTTAACTCTTAGCGTGATGATATATATAGCCTATAGTCTTCCTCGATGAATGGGCTATCTTACACCGAAAGAATTTTTCAAATCAGACCAGTAGTTCCCGAGATTATAACATTCAATCAAACAAACAAACTCTTCAGCTTTTTAATATTGGTATAGAATTTAGAACTGATGTAGGTAATTATGGCCTAATTTAATTCTGACATCTAAACAGGTTTGAGATAAAATTAGTAGATATTTTTACCTGAAATAAAATGATAAGCTTGTCAAAAAATAATTATAATAATTTATTCAATATAATTTTAAGTAGGTATTTATTACAATTACAATAATGTGTACCTACCTATTATAATAGAACGAGAATAGATAAAAATTTATGGACACACAGTGCTATTTTATGGCACTAAAGCGGGATGATCCTTTGATATATTTATCTGATCCACTTTTTTAATATTTTGACAAGAAGCAAAACATTAACATGTCGTTATGAGCATTTTATTGTTTTCCGAGTTAAGTGTCACGAATGTAAATAAGGAAGGCGTAAAAAAACGCGTCACATTATATTTTATGACGTCATCATCCCATTTTTTCCCACTGCAAGGACACAATATATATTTTCTTCTCACTGCAACTGCACAGACAGGCTTTCTATACTTATGCAGCGCTGCAGCTGCGCATCAGTTGCGCAACTGCGAACTGCGGTGCGCAAGTGTTTTCTTCAGGAATTTAGATATAAGGGATTTTAGGTTAATTCTTCTTTTATAAAACCGAACTGCAAGGGACTGGAACGGGTAAAAGTGAATAGGCACTTTCTAGGCAGGCATGTCCATCCATAGACTGCATCACTACTTACCATCAGGTATAGGATGCTGTCAAATGCCTGGCTATCTTAAATGAATAAAAAAGGGTTTATTTAGGACTTTGGTATTTACATTAACTGAATCGCCATTGCGGCGATATGGTAGGTTGCATGTTTTTTTCTGATATTTATTTTTAAGAAATAATCAAACAGAATCTACACGGAACTATAGCAGCATTGCATAACAAATATATTGACACCTATCCTATTCATTGATTGAAATCGATGAACTATTCTCACTTACATTTAAACCCGTTTTTATCTCCCGTCACGATAAGAATTACTACCGCCTCGATTCATTATTCTATTTCTCTCACAGTCCATGCAAGTTTCAAAACCATGATATATGCAGATCGTAATTATAATGAAAGTATCAAGGTTGCTTCATTTCGTTGTTTGCTTGTCGGAAAACTTACAATAGTCTTGGTGAAGTTAACAATTGGTTTTGAACATTCTATATAGACATGCACATTTATTTATATAACTAGCGGTCCGCCCCGGCTTCGCCCGTGGTACATATTTCGCAATAAAAGGTAGCCTATGTTCTTTCTCAGGGTCTAAAGATTACCTGTGCCAAATTTCATCAAAATCGGTCCAGTAGTTTATGCGTGAAAACCATACATACATACAAACTTTTCCTCTTTATAATATTAAGTATATTCCGGACGATTCAAAAATCTCAAGCAAGCAAGGTACCTACCAAGTCAAAATGAAAATTATCCTATGTAATTACTGTTTTAAAAAATGCTATCTGCTATATATATTTTTATATTTGGATAAAACAGCTCTACAGGAAATATAGTGCACATGTATTGACGCAAATCAAGTGCATTCTTCTCATATTATGTACTAGCTGCTCCGCGCGGTTTCACCCCCGTGGCTCCACTCCTGTTGGTCGTAGCGTGATGATATATAGCCAATAGCCTTCCTCGATAAATGAGCTATCTAACACCGCAAGAATTTTTCAAATCGGACCAGTAGTTCTCGAAATTAGCGCGTTCAAACAAACAAACAAATTCTTCAGCTTTATAATATTAGTCTTAGATATATTAGTATAGATAATAGTTCAATGGGACAGAAGAACGACTGAAACGTCAAACCCAGGACTAGCAGTAGCAGACCGCACTGTGACTTTTTCAAAGTACCTATTTGAAGGGTAGATGTATTATGCAATATACATCTACCCCATTTGTTTCAATGATCGATTTCCTTGGAATTTGTTTTGAAGTGTACCTAGTTGGAATTTATTTTGTTGTTATTTATCTATTCAATTATTGTTATTGTTCTATTATTAATGGTTATATGCAAATAGTAGAAAAATAATAGAAACCCTGTAACCCTCCTTTGTGCAGTCGAAAAATATTTATTGTAATTTGTAGTATAAAAACCAGTAAACACAATAACTTTCATCACACCAAGGTTTGATGGATCACGAGCCAACAATACTTAATTATATCATACAATGAACGAATCAATTTAATTAAAGCTTAAGTAATGATTATCACGAATAAGTATATATAATAACGGATTTAAATCCAGGTCAGATAGTGTTTAAAACACCCATTTTGTAGCTCACGCACGATTCAGCTTGTTATAATATACCTACTTAGTACTTACATAATACAATTCAAATTCAAATGCATTTATTTGCGAATGTAAGACGTTCAAAAGACATATTAATTAATCACAATAAAATAGAGTTGCATTCTCCGTATTGTGCAGCCAAAGAAAGGAATACTATCAGGCAATTTTAAAACAAATAAAACTACTTCAATTTCTAATTAGATAATTAACTAGGTAGCTGTCCCACGACACTTTGTTTGCCCTGAAAAGATTTATCTTCTTTTTCCATTTTTGCAGCATTTTTCATTGGTGATCCGCTGTTGTTGGTCAATTCGAAACAGTAATTCTTTCTATAAAGTAGTTAGGTAATTCTTTTTCGAAAATTATCTCATTACTAGCTGCGCTCCGCGGTTTGACTCGCGTGGCTCCACTTCTGTTGGTCTTAGCGTGATGATATATAGCTTATAGCCTTCCTCGATAAATATGCTATCCAACACCGAAACAATTTTTCAAATCAGACCAGCAGTTCTTGAGATTAGCGCGTTCAAACAAACAAACTCTTCAGCGTTCAGCTTTATACTATGAAGTATAGATAACGTCAAAGCTCGTCAGCAATAACATGTATTTACAAAAGCATATGTACAGCAAATTGTTACATTTAACATTTAAGCGTATCACAGCATCTCTATGGATGCCGACCGCAGATGTAATTATTACCAAAAGTAGTACGTCATTACGAAATTTGTGTTGAAATATTTTATTTTGCCATGGTTTATAGGGATTGTAATGTTCGTTTGTCTACACCATAGAATACATAATTTCTATATGGTCTATACGAAATAAGAAGTTTTGGGAATCATTCCCGAATCCCGATCATTATAGGTAGGTACTTATCTAAGATTATGGTAATTTTAATTATATGGTAAAGTTAATAATTTTCCGTCCACTTACCTTCTTGTATTACTTGTATCTGTGTACTAGCTGCACCCCGCGGTTTCACCCGCGTTCGACGTTGCTCCGCTCCTCTTGGTCTTAGCGTGATGCAGATATAAAGCCTATAGCCTTCCACGATAAATGGGATATCTTTTTCAAATCGAAAGAATTTTTCAAATTGGACCAGTAGTTCCTGAGATTAGCGCGTTCAAACAAACAAACTCTTCGGCTTTACAATATTAGTATAGATGTACCTATGTAGTATAAAAAAAGTATCCCGTCAAACCTTTGCCTGGCAGAGATATTCTATTCGATAGTCTTCTGAAAAAGGTAATAAAATATATTGTCATTAGAACCAAAGATTCGATGTCATTTCATATCAACCTACCAAGTACCAGCCAAACACTTGGCTGATCAAAACGGTTCCGAACTATGGGAAAAAATATCCCCAATAATTAAGTACTTACAACATTATGTACTTTTTTACAAATCACTACATAGTATAAAACAAAGTCGCTTTTTCTGTCCCTATGTCCCTTTGTAATTTGTATGCTTAAATCTTTAAAACTACGGAACGGATTTTGATGCGGTTTTTTTTAATACATAGAGTGATTCAATAGGAAGGTGTATAATTTATTTGGTTTGAGACAAAGCGGGCGAAGCCGCGGGCGGTAAGCTAGTTGGTTATAATTACTGAGGCAAAACTTCAATTGAGCAATTTTTAGGAAGTTCTTCAAGGGTATGTTAAAACCTTGATCCCATACCGTCCTTCCAAACGAGATCCAATTTAGATCAATACAAAGAAATAGCTATTATCTTTAAATAATGAGCTGGCTATACAATGGCGACGTCAAAACAACATCAAATACAATCAACAAGACGTGGATTACACAAATATTGTGATGTGGCCAAGTTATAGGAAGTAGCGATTTATTTTAGAGTATTATCAGTCCTACCTATGTTGAGTGTAAAAATTAAAGCAATATTTTATAGCGTAATTTCCCGCTATAAACGTTTTAAGAAACTGATTACGATAAAATAAATAAATTCTTAGATTTGTCTTATCACAATAAGTACATAAAACAAATCAAAATGTGCCAATGCTGAATGCTCTACTCAAAGTACCTATTTAAATTTAAGTCAAGTCTAGTATAATCTACTTCTAGTATATTAGTCTAAGTATAATATACATTAACAGCGTGTGTGCCGAGCATATGTGTCGGAAGTGAAACTTATTTGGCAAGAACCTTGAAATTTTACTCTCAACGCGCCGAAAGAAGTTTCACTGTTAAAATTTATATGGAAGAAACGCTTCCGCTTATCGCTCGACCCGCTTATGATTTGCGCTTCAGCTTATAACTTGTGCCACAAATAAAGATAGCACAATAAGCTTATAATTGCGGTGGCCTTGATCTACATATTGTGCTTTTTTGTATTATATAATTTTAGACACGATATTTATATAATAATTGAGGCAAAGTACAAATATGTAATTTGTAGGTATTTTATTCGTTTGAAGATGAAACCATTCATTTGTTACGCCATATAAATGTAGAACAAGAATGTAACTAATAAATTGCAATAAAATATTTACCATCTTAAGTTTTGAATTGTTTTTTTTTATTACGGTGTAGGTATGTTAATGTCGCAGCCAACTAACTATTTTATTATTTTTTATTTAGTACCATTGATTGTATAGCGCCGGCCGTTGAATAAAGGGGCTACCGGCTAGGCATAAATTAATAAATTTAACGGCGTACAAAGCTAGTTGCTATCACGTAGGTATATATTTCTACTTCTTATAGATATTTAATGAAGTTCTCTTATTATAATGCATTATAAATTAAATGATTACATGCCTGATAAATTAAATGATTACCAAAATATTCTCCCAAAAACTAAACTGTCTAAACATTCATAACTCTACATCACTAAAAAGTATTTCGTTACTGGTTTGTGGGTGTACTATCTGATAAAATCTAATTTGAGAACATCACCTATTAATTCATCTGTCAGCCTACGTGCGCCTCTAATTGAGTCTAGAAAGATCTAGATCTAGACAAGAGTCTAGATAGAACTATATGCTTTTTGATGTATGCTTTTCGAAATACTTTACTGATTTATAGCATGATTAATCTGTATATTATTAAGCAATCTTTATCTCTTCTCTATTTCGTCACAATGTTAGTATAGTTATCAATTATCATATTCCTTCGAATCGACTGGACCGATTCGCATGTAAATTTTGTCTACTGTGTAGATTGAGTGATTAGTGATAACTGATAAGAGAGGCAGATTACGTTTGCCGGGACAGCAAGTATAGTATAAAATCAAAGTTGTTTGTTGTTGTTTGTCAGTCTTTCTCTTTTTAAGCTTTCAAAACTATCTAATGGTTTTTGATGTGCTTTTTTATAGATTTAAAAGCGAATGTGATAAGCGGGCGAAGCCGCGGGCGGAAAACTAGTAAATTGGTAAATATAGCACACTAAAATAGTTAAATATAGATACCTATACGAAAAAGTGTATAGATATAACGCATGGTACCATTTCACAATATAAAGGATAGCAGGACACAAATACATAAGGAATCAAACTAAAACAATGAAACAACCTTACATAATGCTAGTGCCATCATTTCCCATACAAATCTGAGATTATCGCCTGGGAATGGCTCTGGGTATGCAAATTAGTTTTCCGCAAAATTCTAATTACTATGTGTAATTAGAGTAGGTCAAGCGTGTCCGTTGTACCAGAATTGGCAATGTAAATGGTTTACTTATAACTATTATAAAGGCGAAAGTTTGTATGGATGTATGGATGTATGGATGTTTGTTACTCTTTCACGTAAAAACTACTGAACCGATTACAATGAAATTTAGCACACATATAGAGGGTAACTTGGATTAACACATAGGATGAAATGATGAAATCCCACGGGAACGGGAACTATGCGGGTTTTCCTTTGAAAACGCGGGCGAAGACGCGGGCGAAAAGCTAGTAGTAGAACATTAGTAGAATAAAATTGTCGTATCGTATCGTACAACAATGGAACCTCTGCTTACGTAAGTGGTCCACTAAAGAATATCTTTATGCATCTAACGAAAATCTTGATCAGACTAACGTCAAGTTACAATCGAGAAAATAGGTAAACGGTCTGTGAAAATAATTTATGTTAAATTAAATATTACGATATTCACTTACTTTTGTTTACTTCAAATAACTACAAACATACCTACCTTTATAGAATACTAGCGGTTCGCCCCGGCTTCGCCCGTGGACGTGGTACATATTTCGCAATAAAAGTTAGCCTATGTTCTTTCTCAGGGTCTAAAGGTTATCTCTGCCAAATGTCATCAAAATCGGTCCAGTAGTTTAAATGCGTGAAAACCATACATACATACATACATACATACATACATACTTACAAACCTTTCCTCTTTATAATATTAGTATAGAAAAACAAAGTCGCTTTCTCTGTCCCTATGTCCCTTTGTATGCTTATCATTAAAACTACGCAACGGATTTTGATGCGGTTTTTTTTAATAGAGTGATTCAAGAGAAAAGTTTTAGTATATAATTTATTAGGTTTTAGACAAAGCGGGCGAAGCCGCGGGCGGTAAGCTAGTAATTGATCACTATCTACATCTAGCGACGTTTGATTGAACCAATAAATACCTATAGTTTGTATACGTAGTATCACAGACTAATAATAATATACTACGTATACAAGTAGTATATTATTATTAGTCTGTGCTATAGTATAATGATTTTGCGATAATTTCTGTGGATAATTTCATAACTTTACAAATGAAAATATATAATAATATACCTAGGATGTACCTAGGTAGGTACCTAATTTATTTTAAATTGAATATTCCAATAGTTAGCATGCGAATTAGAAAAAACGTAGATACCTAGGTAGGATGCTCTATTTAGGTAATAATATGAAATAGAAAACAATAAAATTTTGGGCATTGATATATAAAGGTTTTTTATATCAATGCTTCACAGTGTTTTACATAAATATTTTAAACGATAACGTAATTAAATAAATTGATATTTCTTATTTAAATTGGGCGCGCCATCTAGTGTCGAATAGCGATATTAAATACACGTGCCGGGCGGCTTCTTCAAAGAGACGCGGCATGTTATAAAGAAAGGTAGCTTCACTCATATTTCCCATATTTTAAACAAGTTTATTATATTTTTTTGGTGGTATTTATTGCGATTTATGCCCAATATTAGAAGATTTCTAACAAATCAATTATGCTTAGTTAAATAAGCTTTTGAAAATTTTATAAATCACAAAATTTAAGAAACATTCTTTCTGAAATAATTGTTAATTCATAAATAATGCTAAAATCAAATTAAATCGACGTTAATGTAGACTTTATCAATCAAAATATATGGAAAGATTTTTTTAAATTTCCTCCAGAATCGAACATGTAATAAATAAAAATTGTAACTACTGGTTCGTAGGGCAAATTCGCTCCTTTGATCATGCCGCTAGGTCGGCGAAATTTGAAGAAAAAAATATCATTTAATTTTTGATTTTCATAGGCGAAGGTTGTGCTGGTCTACTATCGAATAAATTGAAATGCATGTGAGTATTGCTTTAAATATATTTGAGTAATAATAATTATAGGTTTTTGTTTATCAATAAGGTAAATTAGTATTTATATGCAATATTCTTTACATAATTTCCATGCTTTATAAATTATAACTGTAATTTCATGTAAATTATCACCTATTCCTGTTGGAATAATATTTTGTATGTTAGGTAATGACTAGGTAGATGAAATAAAGACTAATTTTCCGTTTTATTAGTTTTCGCCCGAAAAAAACGTTTGTAATTTGATACCTACAACTCTTACTCTGAAAGGCAGGTATCTTTTTTTGTACCTACTGTTACCTTTTTGAACCAGTATTTGTTTTAATCGATTCTTCTTCCTAATATTTTATCTAAAAATCGTTCTCTGCAGACAAGTCCTATAAAAATCTTTTTTTTATCCGTAAAGCACACAACCATGTAGAGTGCCAATTAATGATATATGTAATTATTATTTTAAATTTCCCGCATTAAAATCAATTTGTTAAAATATTTATTCATCGTATTATACAAAAAGACCAAAACGACGTTCTTATTTAAATTATCGAACTATTCATTTAATCTTGTATTTTGGCATGTACTTGTTATAATTATTTATGCGAAAAAAATAAATTATTCTTTTTATTTAGTACTTGTTATGACACAAACACGACGATTGACGAAAGCTCGTAAAACTTTTCGAGTTGAGGACCGGGGGGCGGGGACGTAAATACGCCATTTTTTGTAAATAATAGTAAAAATCTCGTAATTTTAAAAATGTTATTGTAATATTTCAGGTCGACATGTTCCCGACTAAAAACATACTGTTTGATTACGAGGCTGATCAGAGGTTCTGGCCTAAATTGGAGAGAAGTGGTAAGATATTATTTCTTATAACTTGACTAAATTATTCCTAAGAACTTACCATAATAATATTTCCTATAAATGACTCCCAATATTATGTTAATTAAACATTGAAGTATATTATCATGCTTACTTATTTTTATATGTACAAATAGTATACTTACAGTTAATCAATTAATGTAGGTATCACTGTTCACATCTTGTATCCCTGAGATCCAATATATTATTGAGCTTCTGATAATAATTTTATTAATTATACAGTGATATGAAAAATTACTATACAAATATTACAAACAATGCACAATACCTTTTACTTAAATATAGGAGACAAATTATGTATTTTTACCACAAGCTCATCAAATTTTTAATATTACATAATATCTACATTTTCTAATTAATACCTATTACATGTAGATACACCAGGTAACTGAAATTATAAACTTAGCATTTAGCAACCCCTAGCATTTAAAAATGGAATAAAAGTATTCCATTTTTAAATGAAAATATTTAAAAATTGCTAGCTATATAAAATGAGGCACAGAAAAATGTCCTAATTTTAATTCTATGCCCACAACAAAAATAAAGGAGAATTAAATATTATTGTTTAGTTATTATACCTATATACTTAACACAATTAATATAATAAATTGTAATAGGGAGTAGAGTTAAGATAAATAGTTTAACACTTAAAAATAAGTCATAGAAAGAGCTCCCATTTAAACTTACAGTTCTATATGAAAACCTAGCTTTCCGTGGATTTTCCAGGATAAAACCTATTCCATGTGTTAATCCAAGTTACACTCTATATTTGTGCTAAATTTCATTGTAATCGGTTCAGTAGTATTTGCGTGAAAGAGTAACAAACATACACATCCATCCTCACAAACTCGCATTTATAATATTAGTAGGATAATTGGAATAGAAAGGAGTACAGTAAATAGAAATAGTCTAACCCTAACTTATAGAAATAATGCCCATTCAAACCTGCAGTTCTAAATTACCAACTAGCTTTCCGCCCGCGGCTTCGCCCGCTTTGTCTAAAACCTAATAAATTATATACTAAAACCTTCCTCTTGAATCACTCTATCTATTACAAAAAACTGCATCAAAATCCGTTGCGTAGTTTTAAAGATTTAAGCATACATAGGGAAATAGGGACAGAAAAAGCGACTTTGTTTTATACTATGTAGTGATATGTACTATATTTCTGTTTCCAGCGGCAGAAGCCATGCAGTTCCACGCGTCTCCACTCCAACCAACACCACTCAGGTTATCAAGCTCAACCGACTCTAATTCACCGGAGTCTTACGAAAACTCTTGCGTTTCCTCCGAATACAGCTTCAGAATGTACGAACCGCGAAGAATGTCGATAAGCTCATATGAATACAATCCTCTTGACAATCAATCGCCAAAATCAATATTCGACACGCCTATTGTCCGTCAACGGCCCATACTTGGCAGAAAGATCTTACCAGAACGGCAGAATACTTCAAATGAAGATCAAATGTGGCAGATACCAGAACGGCAGTATACTTCAAATGAAGATCAAATGTGGCAGATACCAGAACGGCAGTATACTTCAAATGAAGATCAAATGTGGCAGATACCGGAACCCAGCAGGAATTATGAGTTATTCCCAATTGAAAAGACCTTTGATCTCACACCACCGCGAAATCCTACACCATTAAGTAACATTCTAAATTCACCTCAACCTATTAGAAATACACCGAAAGCTTCGCCGATAATAAATCCAATCAACTTTGATAGACCAGCATCATCTATAGGTGTAGGCGAGACGAAAATATGTTCATTTTGTAAGAAGAATGGTGAGCGACCAAAGGTATACATGACTCATTGTGTTAAAGAAAAGGTTGGGAATAAATTTATTGTAACCTGCCCCGTGTTGAGATCACATGTATGTTCACAGTGTGGAGAGAGTGGGGATAAAGCTCATACAATGTAAGTTTCTCTATTTATAACTGATTTAACCCATTGACCACCGAGCGGCCCGATCGGGCCGAGACACAATAGATTTTCTATTGTGTCTGTGATCCGAGGACTGATGGATTAAATTTAAATTGGTAATTAATTAATTGGTAATTACCAAGCACAAAAAAAAATAACTATAGTAATCTCTGGATTATTCTTGTATTTGTATGAAAAATTTAAAAGTTTGATTTCTATTACTCATATAGTTTCATTTATTTATTTATTTATTTAACAATTTAATATACCACACCAAGTAATATTTACAATTATACAAAGAGGATTAATATGGTAGGTACATTAGGCGGCCTTATCGCTTACTAGCGATCTCTTCCAGGCTGCCCAAGGTAAGAGATAAAGAAGAAACGTACATGTTACGCGGGTTTCATAGTACATTGCCTAGTCATAGTACAAGTCATACCATACCTTCTTAATTTTATTGAAGTTTGTGGTGTTTATTATAAGTTTATGGGGCATTTCACGCGAAGCGGACACAAATTTCAGGGTCAACCGAGGATATATGTATACAGATGTAACATATGTACTAAAATATTACCGAAATCTGAAACCGGGCTCTGAAATCTGTGTCCGCTTCGCGTGAAATGCCCCTAATACTAAATTATTGTTTAGGAATATGAAACATAACAATCAATATAATTTAACTATTATTATAAATCATACGTTTATTTCTAATATCAACCATTTTCATTATTATAAAATATAAATCACATATTTATTTCTAATATCGACAATCTTTTTCAGTACTTACTGTCCTGTTCTACGCAACTGTAACAATGGGAAGCCGCTACAGTCGACAACCATCACTTTGAAGAATACACGCGTTCTTAGTAATGGTAGGAGACGCTATTAAACTAATATGGTACATTAGGGTAATTCCGGATGACAGGGTAAATACAATAATTTTAAATTAATATGTAAGTAGTGATATATTAAACAAATATGAATGCTATTATTAACAAATCCGTTCATTTTCATGCTATACCGTCACAATACTCACAATAAAACGATGCTATGAAGTGGTATTCACAATTTTCCGAAATTTCCCCTCATCCGGAATTCCTTGAATGCACTAAGTATATTATAATATAATTAAGCTCTGATGTTTACGAATTATTAACTATAATCATTTCCTAATATTTTAATTTTTGAAGTTTTGACTGAATATTAGACTGTGTTATATGAGAATTTTATGATATTACATGTTAAATTTTAAATATTGTTGTTGGATTTTAAACTTACCATGTAATTTTAAACATTAACAAAGTACAGGATCAAACCTGAGTTATAAGCTTCTTTTCATATATTTGACATATAATTTTGTAAATCCAAATCACCTTTTTAAACACGCCCAAATTTATTGACTGAAAAAATAAGAACGACTATATTATACAATTTACGTTATTTTTTTAACATGGACCAGGTACTGCTAATGAAAATGATAACTGTACATTTAAAATTAGTTCTACCCTCATATTTCTAATTTTTTATGACGTCATAATGTAAATAATTAGTGTGTGATTACTTTTTCACTATGAATGACAAATTACATTTTAATCAATCACATTTTGACTAATTTAAATAAAGACAAAAGAAAACCAATATTTATCAAAAATCTGTGTCAAAAATTCATATTTCTTGATAACCATTTTTATTTTATTTTTCTTAATTTTAATTTTTAACTTTGACTACATTTAAAATAATCATGATTATTTATAAAAGTAATAATTAATATACGTATTTATGTGTGAAAAATATCAGAAAAGCATACAAATTTCTTTTGCTGATCATGCGACTATCTTGTACAATATCTAGTTTATAATTTTTACGATTTTGCTTGAACAAATTTATTTTTTTAATAAAAATATATACACGCTCTATTCTATTATGTATGATGACTAATTTATATTAAGATAATCGAAAATCCACATTTTAATACCTACTTTGACAAATTTTAATTAAACTACAGATTAATATCTATCATTGACTAAAATAATTAAAATGATCATTGCTTGCGTATTTTGTTATAATATAGAACAAAATATTTTCACCAACAAAATTATTCTGTTAGGACTTAGGGTGCTTTTTCACCAGAGATGTACGGGGATGTGTAGCAAGGGAAGTGTTTGTAAGGCGCGGGACAGACACAAGCGGCGCGGCGCGCATCGGGTGCAAAATTTTATATTAAAATCAGCATCGTCACGTAATTGACGCATTTTTATGTGAATGTATACAAGCGGCGCGGCGCGCCTCGGGCGTACTGACGGCGCAACCGTGTCGTGCCGTCTCGACGCCTTTCCAAAGTTCTTTCTACAAAATGTATAAGAAGGACGTGGTGCAAAACATATTCAAGAGGTGCGCTTATGGCACGCCCGCGCCCGCGCCGCTTGTGTTTGACCCGCGCCTAAAGCACCAATCATATCGCTTCATTTAGTGAAGCGTTTTACTTTATTGTTTGATACTTTTGTTTATTTACAAACACATTTCTCGCTAACTTCTCTGGTGGAATAGCCAAGTCTATACAGAACCTTTGACTATAAAACAAAGAAAATTGTAACTATTTATTTATAAAAAAAATACTGTATTTTGACTTTCTTTATATCAATATCATATCATGTGACCTATTCTTTGATAGCTTTTTTTACTAGTTGGGGAAAATATTTTTCATTTTAGTCTCTTTCATTTCTATCATTCTATTAAGCTATTGCATAGCTTCTATCCGAATCGAGAAATTCCGTAACGAAAAAACCTCACGCTCCCCACTCCGACGGGCACGGAGGTGTGGCTTGAAGGCATAGCATGCAATAGCTTTACCGCGGCAGTCCCCGAGTGCCACACGTCTTTTTTATATTTATAATTTATACATGATACATTTTGGAAACATTTTTATTATATTATGTATATACATATTATTTTGCATGTGACTAAAAGAAAATTATGAGAATTAGGATTTAGGATATATTGACGAAAATGAATATCTTTCTTTTTGTGTGACTGTCTCAATTTAATTCAGTATTATTAAAGTTAAGTAACTTTTGAAGTTTTGAACATGACTAGTACGTAAGTTTTAATTTTTCTTAATTATTCCTAAGTTACGATAGGTACTTTTTTATTAATTGCATTGATCTCAAACATATTTATTATAAAATTGTTTTAAAATAGAAAATATATTATGACTAGGTATTTGATAGTAACTTCTTTATCTACTATTATTTAACGCTATTGTTAGAAAACATAATTTCGGGTAAACGGGACTAGGAACTGTGTTTTTTATTACGTTTAAAAATAAAAAAGTTTTAAATAAATCTTTTTTAAAAGGTTGTTAACAGCTGTAAGTAACAAAATTATTAAAAAAAAATATGTGAGCTATTTTTTTTAAACTCAAATTTGTATAGTACATAATATATAAAAAAAAATGTTGTGTGGTTTTATGAAACCACGGTAAAAGTGAAACTGTTCGAATGGTTCCGAACACTGCTTTGTGTAGCGCATGTCGCGTGTCGGTCGGCTGCCGAGTAGGTATACCTCAGAGGAATAATAGGTTTATTCCTCTGAGAGGTATACCTACTCGGCAGCCGCGATACACGCGACATGCGCTACACAGACCAAAAATTTTGAGACGATGTAATAAAAGTTTCACTTTAAAAATATTGAATTATGCCGTGCTAAATTGTGTCAACTAAATAACGGAATGCTGATGAATTTTTGGGTGATTATAGTTTTTAAGATGAATTACTAATTAGATTTTATGTAAATTAAGTTTTAATTATAGTATATAAGGTTGATTGAAAAAAAAAATTTTGTTATGTTTTGAAAATTAATGATTTTTGTTTGTTTTCTTTGATAGATACTGTTTTGTTTCATTATGTAAGTAATTAAGATTTCAATATTTAACTTTTTTAACTCAAAAATACTTATTGCTACTGTAATTAAAGGTATTTCTTCATTCAAATATTTTATAAGTAATGTTTTCTTTATTCTCGAGAATACTGTATGCAGTATGATTGTATTTGGGTTGTCATATGATTTAAACTTTGTAAAATTATATCGTACATTTCACTAATAATTTAGTAATAAGTAATAACCTACTAACTAGGCAGAATTGTAACTGAAAAAAATTTGAAATTTTTTTCTAATGATACGAATTATTCAGTGTCTAAATTATTTGTATTCATGTTTTTCCATATAAATTTTAAGGTACGTCACGTACATATTGTTTTTTTATAAAAATATATTTTTAACGAATTACAATCAGCTTTTATTTTCCTTCTCCTTTTCAATACACCTTTATTTTTACATAAACACCCTATTGCTACACAACTAATTATTATGGGTATGGGCGTAGTACTATTATATTATATCCTGTGGTATGGGTAGGTACATATATCATAATAAAAGACTTTAGATGATAGATTAATGTTTTCCTTCACTTACCACTACTTAATAATTTTAATTAACACTTTTTTCTTGTTAGATATATACGCAGAACATAATTTGAAATGGTTTTTTATTGAGATTAGGTAATGAAAGTAGCTTGTACCCTAGTCGATTCTTTAAAATGATGAAAAGCGAGGGAAATTCGTATTTGGAAATTTGAATTTTTTTTTTTATTCAGATCATAAATTCAATGGCCAGTGCTATATGCATATATAGGAACCTACCGTGTCCCTTCGTCCAGCATACTCACCACAACTCACCATGGAATCCTGATATTTCATGAATGTCAAAAAACTGTTCTGAAATAGTGCTAAATAGTGCCCAAAGGAAAAAAATAGTGCTCTTGTACTTGCGAAGTTATAGCCATAGTTCGATGAGTATGCTGGACGAAGGTTTCGCCCAGCATACTCACCTCCGTCTGGAGAATCTGTATACGCTTCAAACATAATTCATACTTCAAAAAATGGTTCCCAAATAGTGCCAAACGGTGCCCAAAAAGAAAAAACAGTGCTCGAATAACTTCGGAGTTATAGGCTTCGTTCAGTGAGTATGCTGGTGTGTGACAGTAAACACATGTTTGATCAGCTGTTTAATTTAAAATATTATTTTCGTTTTCATCTTAATATTTTTTAAAAAGTTAATATGCTATAAATACCTTGGCCATTGGTTATTGTATCCTATAATTATTTCACTTAAACTTGGTAGCTATTAAAATCAGTGTCACAACAACATAACCTCACTTATCACTATCTTGCACTATTCCTTTGAATCATGGAATCTATTGCACAGTCCATGCAGCAAATGGTTGAAACATTCAATCACAGAATGGATGACTTCCAAAAGGATCTCCAAGCTATATCTGCAGCACCAATGGGTAGTCCCTCGTCGAAATTGGCTTCAGACTTTACTGTATTCCGAACCTTTGTGCTGACTTCATTACAATGCCTTCAGTCCGAAGTTGTTCTCCTTAATAAGCTTGTTGATCAACAAGAGATGCAAACCAGGAAGAAGATACTATTAATTCATGGAGTGAAGGAGGATAAAAATGAAAAAGTGGACTCTACTGTAGCTGGTATCTTAACCGAGCATCTGAATATTCCCGATGCTTCAATAACATCTTTCAGCCGCTGCCATCGCATGGGACGAAGCAACAATGATAGACCCCGTCCCATAGTAGTCAAGTTTAAAGACATATCGCTTAAGCACAAGATCTGGTCTGCCAAGAAAGATTTGAAGGGATCTGGCATCACATTGTCTGAGTTTTTGACAAAGCCAAGGCACGATGTTTTCATGGCTGCTCGAAAGCGATTTGGTGTTGAGCGCTGTTGGACCAGGGATGGCAACATCTTTCTGATCGGGCCGGATGGGAATCGGCACCAAATTAATGCACTTGCAGACTTGGATGATGTTCCTGTCAGTGATTCTGCCTCAAACCGGCCTGTTCACAAAGCTCCAACTGCATCATCTGGATTCCAGCCAAAAGATAAATTGCCTCCAAGATCCAAAAGAGTAATCAAGAAATAGATCTTCAATACGTCAATATGGTGATATTGTTCTTTACTCTTCTTTTTTCTTGTCTGTATTTTGATATGCTTTTTTATTTCCTTCCTGATTATGGCTTTGGTATTATCATTTATAACTTCTATTGCTTCTCTCTATGCCACTAGACTTGTATGTTTTATGTTTTTATCTTTATTTGCCAAAATTGCTATTTCAAATCTCTGTTTGTGTGTGATATGCTCCTTCTTTTACAGTTAACTTCTATTTTTTTTTTTTGCGTTGGTAGTTAGAAAATGCTAGTTTATGTTAATAATATGTAAAGAAATAGTTCTAATTGGCACACTATATTTTGTAAACAATTATGACACTTACGTCAAATACCACAAGTCAAATGTCACCGTCACAAGTTTTTTTTATCATAGATACGTGCATTTTTGAATATTAGTTGATTAGCTGTAAGCAGTGTTTTTTAATTTATTATTATTGTTGTTTTTCTTTTTTAATAGTTATGTAATGTTATTACTTATTACCATACTATCTTATGTTAAAGGTAACTGATGGGTAAAGGATAAACTGATAGATTGTTTTTAGGTATAATTGCTTATATATCACATATATTTGTATTTATTATTTTGATTATTTTTATAGGTATTGTTATTTATTATTATTTATTACAATTTATTTATCAACTTTTATTTTTATGTCTGACTCTAATAATGATAGTTTTGTCTCAGCGTTATCGTCCGATTCAAGCAGCAGTACGAATGATAGCTTCCAAAGTGTATCGCACCCATCTCTACAATCTTTACTCATAAACAACTTCACCGATTTTTCTAAAAATTTCAATGTCGTTCATATAAACGCACAAAGTATCCCAGCGCATTATCCAGATCTTTTACTATCCTTTGAATCCAATCCCAATATCCATGCAATACTGATATCCGAATCCTGGTTAAAGCCCACACTCCCATCTTCCTGCTACTCCATACCCGGCTTTCGACTAATACGCAACGACCGTATTGGAAGAACGGGTGGTGGTGTAGCAATCTACCTGCGTTCCCATATTCCTTTCTCAATTATTAGTTCTTCCTGTCAACCCCCTCCTCCTGATGCTCCTGAGCATCTCCTTGTCGAGATATCCCTTTCTCACACCAAAATGCTCTTAGGAGTATTTTATAGTCCTTCGATGCATGTGGACTATTTTGCGTCATTTGATCAATTGCTGGAGAATTTTGTACCATCCTATGACCACATAATACTTATGGGTGATTTTAATACTTGCCTGGTTAAAGATGATTCGCGTGCTAAAAGGTTTGTCTCAATTGTCGATTCTTTTAATCTCCACATACTGCCTCTAGATCCTACTCATTACTTCCCAAACAGTTCTCCCTCCCTATTAGACTTAATCCTTGTTTCAAATCCTACCCTTGTCTGTAAACATGGTCAATATCCCGCGGAAGCTTTCTCCTACCATGATCTCCTCTTCCTATCCTATAAACTGCGTGCTCCTAAAGTAAAACCTCAAATCCTCTTGCAGAGAAATTTTGCTGGAATGGATCTTGATAGACTGAATCAGGATGCGTGCAAGATTGACTGGAGTCTTGTGTACGATGCAAGTGACGTAAATGAAATGGTAAATGTGTTTAATTCTTTACTGGTAAATTTATATGACCACCATGCACCTGTCAAACGGGTAAAAGTTAAACACTTACCAGCTCCATGGCTAACTGACGACATTAAATCGATAATAAATTCTAAAAATAGGGCTAAAGCAAAATTAAGATCAAACAACTCTCCTGCTAACCGGGACAAATACAATAAGATTAGGAATCACTGCAATACACTATGTAGAGATGCTCAGCGGCGCCATATCTATAATTCAGTCGAGGACGGCGACACGGCCAAGGTTTGGAAATTTCTAAAATCCTTAGGAGTTGGTAAACAACAGCAGCCTTCTCTTCCAAATAACATCAATATCGATCAGATGAACCAACATTTCACAAAAAATCTTGTTAACTTCGATTCAAATCATAAATCACAAACTTTAAATAATCTTTCTTCTTATCAAACTCCTAATTATCAACCGTTCCATTTCAGGCAATTCTCCGATTGTGATGTTAAGAAGAGCATTTCATCGATTTCTTCTAAAGCCGTTGGTGGTGATTGTATTAGCCGCAGTATGATCCTTCCTATTATTGATATCCTTACACCTGTAATAACTTTCATATTTAACTCTTCCATCTCCTCTGGCATATTTCCGGATGCCTGGAAAAATGCAGACGTTCTACCCTTACCTAAAAAAATCCATCCTGCATCCTTTTCCGATTATCGTCCAATCTCCATCCTCCCTTTCTTATCCAAAGCACTGGAACGTTTAGTCCACGAACAGTTAACCCGTTTCCTCAACAAAAACTCCATCTTAAATCCTTGTCAATCTGGCTTCCGTCCTGGGCATAGTACGGCTACTGCACTCACTAAGATCACTGACGATATTCGAGCGGGAATCGATGACAAGCAGCTCACTATTCTTACCTTACTGGATTTCAGTAACGCGTTCAACACTGTAGACTTTGATATCCTAGTGAGCTTGCTTCGCTCCATTAACATATCTCCAACGGTGATTGCGTGGTTTCAAAGTTACTTGCTGGGGCGTCAGCAACGAATCAAAGTTGATAGTACTTTCTCAACTTGGTCAAGCATCACTGCTGGCGTTCCACAAGGTGGCGTCCTTTCTCCTCTCCTCTTTTCCATATTTATTAATAATATCACTGTTTCCCTTACTTCGCTCTCACATATGTATGCAGATGATCTCCAAATCTATACTCGTTCAACTCTCGAAGATTTACCATCTGCTATTCGATTGATGAATAAGGATCTTGCCTCGATAGTAGCTTGGAGTAGATCATACGGTTTGGGAGTCAATCCATCAAAGACTCAATCTATTATCATCGGGAGTCCCAGTTTCATTTCGAGGATTGACTGGTCAATTCTTCCTCCTATTACTGTAGATAACACAATTATACCGGTAAGTGATTCGGTTAAAAATCTTGGTGTTATGTTTGATCGCACTTTATCTTGGCACAAACAAATTAACGAACTCAGTAAGAAGGTATTTGCTGCATCACATTCGTTAAGACGTATTCGGAATTTCTTACCCATTCCAACAAAAATTTCTCTTGCACAGTCCCTCCTCCTTCCCATCCTCGATTATTCCGACATTTGCTATACTGACCTTACTGAATTGCAATTGGACAAACTTGAACGGCTGCAAAATGTTTGTATAAGATTCGTATTTGGCCTCCGCAAGTATGATCACGTCACAGAATACCGTATGAGGCTCAAATGGTTACCCATACGTCTACGTCGCAACATGCATGTACTTACATCTTTGTACAAAATCCTTTTCTATCCTC
Source organism: Colias eurytheme (assembly GCF_061535395.1). NCBI lineage: Eukaryota > Metazoa > Arthropoda > Insecta > Lepidoptera > Pieridae > Colias > Colias eurytheme. Next base: position 988,305 of record NC_143006.1, read on the forward strand.
AAGCCCCTGTCTACCTTAAAGAAAAATTTGAATTTCGTTCGAATGTTGATTTAAATCTGCGCTGCACTGGCAATTTGCTATTGAAAATTCCTCCCCATAAATCAAAATTTTACCACAAATCCTTCCATATACAGTCGATACTTCTTTGGAACGCTCTGCCAATTGAAATCAGACGTGCGAAATCGCTGAACATATTTAAAAATTTAGTTTTCAACCATTTCTTCTCCCAAATAAATTGTTAGTATCCTTATATTTTATTTAATAATTGTATTGTATAGGTATATTTATATTATGTATTGTATGTATTGTATGTATTGTATATTATGTGTACGTATATATTAATATGTATATAATGTATAAGTAGGTATTCTTAAATTATCTTTATTACATATTATTATGTATTTATAATATAAGTAGTTGTATGGTTTAAATATACTGTAATTCATTTTCATTGCTGCACCACCTATTGTTTTCACCTCTTTCTTATAATTAAAAATCCTACCCATAGGTTGCCTGGTAGAAATCGCTTAGTAGCGATAAGGCCGCCTTTTTAGCTTTATAATCATATTGTCTGTTTCTTTTTTTTTTTTTTTTACGTGTATTTACATGGTGCTGAATAAAGTGTATTTATTTATTTATTATTATTATTTATTTATGCTGGGCGTAGGTTCTACGCCCAGCATACTCACCTCAGTGCGTGAATATCGAACGAGCTATAGGAACAATTTACGTCTCAAAAAATTGTGCTTGAAATAGTGCCCAATATCAGTCCAATTTTTGCTTGACTTTTGACCTAGAAAACCATTAAATTTGATTGTAAACTTCTACATACATTACATTGAGTACAGTCGAATACAATATTATTAACTTTCTTTCTAACAATTTTTGTCTTGTGTAAATTATTTGTTTTGTTATATTGTCTATGTAAGGGAGTATTTACTTTAGAATCGCAATATTATTAATTACACATTATTTTAATAATACTTTATAATAATATGATTAAGCCTTCGCGCGTCGCATGGGACCCCGGTAGCTAGGAACAATGATTTTATATATTTGTCTAGATCACGGCGCTTGAAGGATTAAGATATCAAATGAAGTAAATCATGCATGAAAAATAAAGTTGCTGTTATTAATGCTTACATTACAACTGACAAAATTATTCAAAATAATCATTTTCCGGATCAAGGACGGTACCACAACGTTTACGGAATTGACCTGTATTCCTCATGTGATAAAGTTCAATATAGTGTGGCAGTAATGGATGCACGTACGGTCAATAGGTATGGGGCTTACGACGCGCGGCGCCCGCGACGCTAAACATTTTTTTATATGTATATTATATACAATATTAAAACTACAATTTTTTCTATTTACATTGATTATATTATGAATGTTAACAAAAGCTGTGAACTAGTTAACTAGAATTCTGATTACTTTGGCCCTTTAAATAGTAATAAATAACGTAAGTAATTAAAAATGTTTTTTATTGCTAAACCTTTCATTGATGAAACTATTGGAAAGAGTTTTAAAAATTTGTATAACTATGTCACAGTACTAGTTTTGACTGGTTATAAGTTTTGCCTGCAACATATATACAAAAAGAAACTGTATAATTTCCGTTTTACAATTTTTCAAGATATTAATTTTATTGGCTGCAAATGACTGTTTTTATTCAGACAAACACACAATGCAATGAAGTAATAGACTTCATTTACGCTTAAAGTTTCATTCATTTATTATTATTTATAAAATATATAATAATGCATTTAATCGAAAGTTTTTGACATGTGAGAAAATACCATAATTATTTCCAATAACATGAAGTCTACAATTAGAAAGTTTAATATTTTTGTCCAAAAACATGTGTCGACGACTGTACCCCATTTTACGTTAGTATGTAGAAGTTTACATTAAAATTTAATGGTTTTCTAAGTCAAAAGTCAAGCAAAAATTGGACTGATATTGGGCACTATTTCAAGTACAATTTTTTGAGACGTAAATTATACCTATAGCTCGTTCGATATTCGCGCACTGAGGTGAGTATGCTGGGCGTAGAACCTACGCCCAGCATACTCACTGAACGAAGCCTATAACTCCGAAGTTATTCGAGCACTGTTTTTTCTTTTTGGGCACCGTTTGGCACTATTTGGGAACTATTTTTTGAAGTATGAATTATGTTTGAAGCGTATACAGATTCTCCGGACGGAGGTGAGTATGCTGGGCGAAACCTTCGTCCAGCATACTCATCGAACTATGGCTATAACTTCGCAAGTACAAGAGCACTATTTTTTTCCTTTGGGCACTATTTAGCACTATTTCAGAACAGTTTTTTGACATTCATGAAATATCAGGATTCCATGGTGAGTTGTGGTGAGTATGCTGGACGAAGGGACACGAACCTACCTACTCTTCTAGCTTTTTTTTATAGAACAATACTAGGAAATAATATTGTAATACTGTGACAATACCTAGGTACCTGTTATTAAATAGAAATAAAGCTGCTCTCTGTACCATGGACTAATAGAAAGATTCTATTAGTCCATGCTCTGTACATAACATAACCTGCCATAGGTATAAATCGCTGATCAGGTAAACCTTCAAAAACCGCATACCTATTAGCTATCTACCTTTATATAGGTACCATAGATGGTACCTATGTACCTAGCTACATACCTAAGTAATTTATATTTTTCCGAATTTCTAAATTTATTTTTTTTAAGCTCATCGTAAAAATCAAAATACATAAGGTTAGTAGTTTTTTTTAACAGAACGACTTCTACCTATTGCTTTTGTTTGTAGAAGCAATTAAGTACCTAATTATTTACTTAATACTTTTTGATTCATGGGAACCTAGGTACCTACTACTACCTACCTATTCTATCAATTATGGAAAATCAAAAGCATTTGAGACTGACTTTGAAGATGAATTTTATACAACATATTCACGATATTTGCCAAAATAAAACGTATTCAAATAATTCAATAGTAAAATCTTTGTACGTAACTGAAATTGTGCTCTATTTTTAGTTTGGCTTCATGGCCGAAATAGTTTCAGAAATAACATAAGTTTCTTTTGTACAGTGAAATCTGCACGTGTAACATGCTTAATACGCATATATAAATGTGTACTTGTATGATTCAGTATTGTGTGTGATTGTGTTTAGTTATTAAAATAATAAAACAAAATGCCAGCCTACGACTGGTTTGTTGACACGGAAAATTTGCCCGTGATGCGAATTGTTACCCCGCGAAATGTTGATATGTGCGGGTTGTATGGAATGTAAGTATTCTTGAATTTAATGTTCATGTTACCTATTTCATTAAAATAATGCTTTGCTCATATAAAATTAAATATTTAAAATTTTTCTTCTAATTTTCGTAATTCGTATCACCTCGTTTGCATTTACAATCCCTTGTTCTTCTGCTAGTCAGTTTAACAAACGGTTGTTCGATTATGGGATAAGTTTCTTTTTTTTAAATAAAAAACTATATTATGAGCGTAGATGAATATTAAATGAATATAATCTAAAAAGTCTCTGTTTATAAAGTTACAAACAATCAAACAACCACAACATATGGCTCGCATTTACAAGTACCGTTTCGTATTACGAATCAACGCCACTGTCAGTTATTCGTTTGACAGTTGAAATATTTTCGGTGTTTTCCTGTGGTGTTTTCTAAATGTCAATTTTCCTGGACCCACCGCACCGTGTATGGACGGATCTATCTAAATTCTTGTGATGAAATAATAAACTTAAAAAAATGAGTACGACATCGACAAAAAGAATATCAGAAACGCCGGGCAGTGGAGCGTCCTCAGCTAATGTTGCAAAAACGGGTGATGACGATTATAGTACAACTCCAGAATTTATTTACGGCGGGCCGTTTATTAAAGTTGAAAAACCCAGTCCGTTCATAAATACAGCGACTCCAATTAATTTGCAGTTGCAAGGGACGTTCAAAAAGTACGTATTCTATATTGATTATTTTAACATGTAAACCAGTGGGCCTAGAGTAGTATAAATATTTTTGAACTATATACGAAATCGTACCTAATTTAATAATGCTCAGCAATGAGCAAGTATTTTATCCTTTATTTCTTATTAGAAAATATGTATACCAGTCATTATTCTATTGTTTGTTATTAATTATTATATAAATGTGATACTCAATTAGTGAAGAGTTTTTCGCAATAGTGCAGCCACAAACATTTAAATACCTATATTTTGATAATTAAAACACCAAATAAACTAGATTACAACACACAAGTAGTGGTTGAAGCTTTCAGTTTAGCGTAAACAAGCAAGTTTATGGTTTAAACCTTTATTTTATAAGTTTTTCAATCATCTGTAAGCTAAGTCTATTTAACTAACAGACTGCGGGAAGCGTTTTATATATAGAGATAATGACAAGATTTTGTACGTGCAATATTTTTTATTCAAAATATTATTTATTTTTTAGTAAATTCTGAGGCCGTATTATGACCTTTTAAAATACCATTCAAGTTCCAGACAATTTACGTCTGTTTGTATTATAAGACACATATCACAGACCTTCTACAGAATGGTTTACGTCTATGTCGTTCTAAAATAAGATTATCGGTTTTATCGGAAAGTTGCGGTTTTCGTTAATAAATTTATTTTGTATGAAAAAATAAAGTACCTACACACAAATTTGAGTTTCAATCATGAAAATGAACTTAAAGAAAAATAACAATTACATATTAACATAATAATAAGATTATAAACACCATTATGAAGTAAATATGTAATCATAATGGCGTTTATAACATCCATCATTAAGAATAACTTTTTCAAACGAAACTCGTACGTTGCTTTTAGAAAAAAAAGCTGGGTTAGCGGGAGTTCCATTTTCAAATTCAAAATTTCTATTTTTAAAAGTAATCAAGATTTTTTTTTAAATTATAATGTTATAAGAGTGGCGTATTTTGAGTGTTTTTTTGCGCTTGACGTCAATTTGCGGACACTTCATATTATTATTATTAAAGTGTTTTTTTTTGGTATTACGTGAGTTTCACAAAACATACTTTTTATTTCACATCATTTAGTTCGGTGAGCGAGGTAAATTCCAATCGTAGGCGGCGCGTTACCTTGTTGCAATTGGAAGCTTTGTTGGAATTTGTGAAAACCCATAGAGATATTGCTATGGGTTATAATAAAACTGCTCAAGCGCGTGAGGATTCAAAGAGAATGTGGGAAAGTGTCGCTGCGTCTTTGAATGATCAAGGGCAAGGCGCAGAGAAAACTTGGAAGGAATGGTCTAGTGTAAGTATTTTCAATATATTTTATAAATGTTTTGTATTAACTATATAACTTAAGTTACTTATTTACAATTAATAGAAGCGTCAATAAAATAAGAGCTTCTACATGTAGTGATGATATTTTAATGGAAGCTAAAAGAAATTATAAATCTTATAATTTATATTAAAACAATAGCTTATTTACATAAAGCATGAAATTAATTTGTATATTGCTTAAATTAAGTATACATTAAACATACTAAACCAAATTTATTGTAATTTAATAAGGGGAAGTAAAAAAAAATACAGTATAAAAATATTTTTTTAGTATTGGGTCGACTACAAATCCAAGTTAAAGAGGAGGGTGGCAGCGGTTCGACGTTCCTTCAGCACTGGAGCAAGGGAGGCACCCTTGACTGAGATTGAATTAAAATTCCTCGCTTTAATAAGTGAAAACAAAGCCGCTAGCTTGTCTAACACTCAGGTTGACACACTCGTGAGTTCTATATAATTATTATTGTGCCCCGCGGTTTCACCCGCAGCAGTGCTCCGCTCCTGTTGGTCTTAGCGAGATGATATATTATATTTATAGCCTATAGCCTTCCTCGATAAATGTGCTAACACCGAAAGAATTTTTCAAATCGGACCAGTAGTTCCTGAGATTAGCGCGTTCAAACAAATTCTTCAGCTTTCTTATATAAGTATAGGTTATTGTGTCTAAGCACTGTTGATGTTCAAAACAATTGTCAAAATTAGGGTAACGTTAATTCATAGTAAAAACTAATTTCAGGCTGCAAATACAGACAAAGGAGAAACTAGTGTTTCACAACGTGAGGCAATACTGCGTCAAAAGGTGGAGGTATCATCTGAGGAGGAGGATGAGATGCCATCTGAAGAGATGCCATCTGATGAGATGCCATCTGAAGGGATGCCATCTGAAGAGATGCCATCTGAAGAGATGCCATCTGAAGAGATGCCATCTGAAGAGATGCCATCTGATGAGATGCCATCTCAAGAGATACCATCTCAAAAGGAGGTACCATCTCAAAAGGACGAACCATCTGAGGTAAAATCGGAGGAGATACCATCTAAAGATGAGGTATCATCTCAAAAGGATTTACTATCGTCCGAGATATCATACCATAGTAAAGAACCACCCCCTGTTGAAGCAGTATCTCCAAATAATCATTCCTCGTCGTTTCGTGAAAAACGACGTCGTAGAACACAAAGTAGAACAAAAGAGGATACTCGAGCAATACTAATAGAAATAAGTAAAAAGCGATTGGCGGTAGAAGAAAAAAATGGAGAAACACTGCAACAAATACTTTTGACGTTGCAGAAGCTTGTGAACAAAATTGACGGGTAAGTTAAATCTATACTAATATTATAAAGCTGAAGAGTTTGTTTGTTTGAACGCGCTAATCTCAGGAACTACTGGTCTGATTTGAAAAATTCTTTCGGTGTCGGATAGCCCATTTATTGAGGAAGGCTATAGGCTATATATCATCACGCTAAGACCAACACGAGTGGAGCAATGCGGGTGAAACCGCGTGGCACAGCTAGTACACAATATAGTGCAGTACAATTCATTTTACATTAATAAAAACTGGCGTAAACTTAATCTCAAATTCTTGTGGTGAAAGAATTTGATAGATTTGATGTCACACAAGCATTGACTATAAATGGTATTATATCAAGAATGACGTGAAGGCAAATAATTATTCATAAATTTTTTTTTTTTAATTTGTATTCACTTCATCTACATTAATTTATAGTTCTCCACACCAAGTAACTATATGGACTCATTCCTATTTAGATCTATATTAGCTTACCGCCCGCGGCTTCGCCCGCTTTATCTAAAACCTAATAAATTATATACTAAAATCTTCCTCTTGAATCACTCTATCTATAAAAAAAAACCGCATCAAAATCCGTTGCGTAGTTTTAAAGATTTAAGCATACATAGGGACATAGGAACGGAGAAAGCGACTTTGTTTTATACTATGTAGTGATGCGATTTCAATGGACGATTCACCCAAATATATGAATTGTGAATTTTTCCTCCATACCTTGCAACCAAAATGATTATTTCCATGTCTGCATTATAGTAGGGGAGGCCAAGAGGTACAAGCGGGTAAGGCAGAAGCTCCGCCCGTGGGCCCCTCCCCTGTCTCAGTCCCTCGAGCCTCGTTTACTGGAACAGATAGTAGCAACCCTGTTCCCAGAGAGGGGAAGCCTTGCCAACGGCGGCCCAGATGCCTTGACAACGGCGGCGACGTCTGACGAACAGGAAGACTCTGCAGGTGTATCTGTTCCAGATGTCACCCGGGACGAAGTGGAAACAGCGGTGGGGCGACTCAAGCAGAAGAACACCGCCCCAGGCCCAGACGGAATCCCTGGTCGAGCCTGGGTGCTGGCGATGGAGGCTCTCGGACCCCGAGTAGAGCAGTTATTTTCAGCCTGCCTTCGGCAGGGCCAATTTCCCCGCAGGTGGAAGACGGGGAACTTGGTCCTTCTGAGGAAGGATGGACGCCCGCAGAACTCACCCACTGCTTACAGGCCTATCGTTCTGCTTGACGAGGTGAGCAAGCTTTTTGAGCGCGTTTTCGCAGCTCGCCTCGTCAACCATTTAGAGGGAATAGGTCCGGACCTCAGCAACAACCAATTTGGGTTTCGCCGGGGGAGGTCTACGCTCGATGCCATAACGCGTGTGAGGGCGACTGTGGAGAGCGCGACTGAGAGCGGCGAGGTTGTTCTGGCGGTGTCCTTGGACATCGCCAATGCCTTCAACACCCTGCCGTGGGAGAAGATTCTTGACGCGCTCCACTTTCACCGCGTTCCGGAATATATGATGCGCCTACTGCGATCATATCTTTCGGACAGGGCTGTGGCGTATCCTACCCGGGATGGGTGGAGCGAGAAGGAGGTCTCGTGCGGTGTTCCACAGGGTTCAGTCCTCGGACCTCTCCTGTGGAACATTGGATACGACTGGGTCCTGCGCGCCGCAAATCTCCCAGGTGTCGGCGTAACCTGCTACGCGGACGACACCCTGGTGACCGCGCGTGGTGCCTCGTATGACGAGGCGGCTCTCCTAGCTGCCGCGGGGGTGGCGGACGTGGTGGGTCGCATTCGGCGGCTGGGTCTCGAGGTGGCGCTGGAGAAGTCGGAGGCTATCTTCTTTCCCGGCCGTCGAAGGCTACACAGCGCTGGATCGGAGATCCGGGTTAGCGGGGTGCCCATCAAGGTTGGATCCACAATGCGGTACCTAGGCATTGTGCTGGACAGCAGATGGAGGTTCGTGGAGCACTTCCGTCGCCTCGCCCCCCGTCTTGTTGGGGTGGCCGGGGCACTGGGAAGCTTGCTCCCAAACCTTAGGGGTGCCAGGGGTGGGTGTCGCCGTTTGTATACAGGCGTAATCCGCTCCATGGCCCTCTATGGGGCCCCCATCTGGGCAGATGCCTTAAGCGCCCGTAATAGACCATTCCTGCGGAGACCGCAGCGGGTCATGGCGCTTAGGGTAGTGAGGGCGTACCGCACGGTCTCATTCGAGGCAGCGTGCGTGATGGCCGGAACGCCACCGTGGGAACTGGACGCCGAGATGCTCGCGGACGTGTATCGCCGCGTCTCGGCGTCCAAGTTACTTGGGCTCAACCCATCCTATGAGGAGGTTGAGCAGTGGAGGGATGAGGCCGTCGAACGGCGGTTCCGGGAGTGGGAACGCCGGCTCGAAGAGCCCAGCGCTGGAGAGCGGACGGTCGCAGCAATTCGACCGGTGCTGCGAGAGTGGTGCGACAGGCGGCATGGGGCCATAACCTTCCGCCTTACACAGGTACTGTCCGGGCACGGTTGTTTCGGGCGGTATCTGTGCAAAGTCGCGAGGAGGGAGCCCAGCATGGCTTGCCATTGGTGCGCCTGCCCGGAGGACACGGCAGATCATACTCTTGCCGTGTGCCCCGCGTGGGCCGAGCCTCGTGCTCGCTTGGTCGCGGTCGTCGGGTCGGATCTCTCTCTGCCTTCCATAGTTCGAGCAATGGTGGGCAGCGACAGATCCTGGCGCGCGGTGATCACGTTCTCTGAGGACGTGATCTCGCGGAAAGAGGAGGCTGAGCGGGTCCGCGAGAGGGATCCTCACGCGGACCCGATCCGGCGCCGACGCCCTATTGGGCGTCGTCGTCGTGTTGCGGCTGATTTACGCGGCCGCAACCAGCCTCCCTAACGAGGGGAGCCGGGCGATGGAGCGGGGATTTAGTCCATCGTCCGGAGAGATGTGGTGGCGTGAGACGTGTTCCGCTCACGCCGCCCCATGAGGTTAGAGCTGGTTGGCTCACAATTTGTTTTGGCCCGGCGACGGGCAGCCGCTGACGGGGTCACGGAAGAATTCTACCATACCCGTGGCCCCGTCGTTGATGCGGCTTGACGGAACACAGTGGGGTTTTGGTCGGTAGGAATCCGACATAACCCACGGCCCCTTCCCCGGAGGCCGTGGGTATCTATGCAAGATTTCCCCACTTAAAAAAAAAAAAAAAAAAAAAAAGGGGAGGCCAAGAGGGGGATTTTGGGATTTACTCGAGCGCGTCAGATTACTATAAGGGACGGTACCTTAGCTATTCATTAGTACCTCTAGTCAATATGAGCAGTTATGGTTGGTGGGTGCGCTCAGGGGCCCCGCTGGAAAATTTGAATAATCCATAATTCCCTAAGGTTGAGCTCGAATCGTCAGATTAGCGAAATGGGGACTTCTTATATTGTAATTAACCCCCCCATATATTAATCTGACGCGCTCGAATAATATTACTTTAATTTTTTACCCTTTCTTCATAGCGATTAAATCGCCACTTAAATCGTCAGATTAACGTATACTTTTTTTCAATGACGTCCTGGAGCATGCAAAATATCAATATCTAACGCGCTTGAGTATTTCCAAGCCAATTTTTTTCTTTTTTAAATAAAAAAAAATCAAAAAACCCTTCCCCACCGCTAAAAGTGAAAACATTATAGGACCTTTTTTTCTCGCTATGGTCTAATCTACCAATTCTAATAGGTTCCCGTGACGCTCGAGTAAATCCACATTTAGCATCCTGGGCTCCCCTACTATTACTTATTTAAAATATTTTTGTTTCAGATTAATGTAATTTGTGACACATTAGAGAATATTATAGCAAGATGAAGCTGTTTTAAGTTAAGTTAGTTATAATTGTTTAGATACTAAGTTTATATTTATATTGTAAATACATATTATATTTTATTGGTTATATATGAAAATTATGTTATAAGTTATAACATACTAAATAAAGATATTATTTATGTTATTATTCCATTGTGTCTAAAATATAAAAAGTGTACATTATTTGTACTTTTAAAGAATGGTTGTTTTCTGTATACACATGCCACAAATGCCAGGTCATACCAAACTTGTTATAGAATCTGAAAAACACATGGTACATATTTACGTTTTCTCTACATAAGAACCATCCTCGTACTTCAAGGAATATAATAAAAAAAAAGAATTATCGAAATCGGTCCACCCGTTCACGCGTGATGCCGTGACCAAGTAAAATGGGTTTCATTTTTAAATATACATATAGATCTACAGTTTTTGTTACAAGTGTTAATACTTAAGTAAGTAACAAATCATATTACTTATAAGCTTAAACTTTATTTCTATTGATTATATTATTTTGTAAATAATTAAATTACTCTATGTTCGAATAATGTGATATTAATAAAAAAATTGTGTATTAAAAATTATAATTTTAAATGTGTATAAAATTCTTTCTTTTTCACCCATCTTTCTAATTTCTTGGCTATCCATATAATATATTATTTAGTCTTCATTTGAGGCATGATTTGAGGCAATTTTAATAATGTCGTTACTTAATAAGAGCTAATGGGCCCTCTTCACAATGGGCAACGTTGGCCCAACATATGATCGTCGATGTTTGCCGCCATTACGGCGATTAGTAATAAACATCTACAATGACGGCCGATCATAGACAATTAGGCCCTCTACACTATCGTGATTGCCTCTACTCGCCCAACGCTGCCCATTATAAAAAGGGCCATAAAATTAGCGCTCGTATACGTATAAAACATGCCAGCCAGCAGTCGGGAAAATACGGTTTTATGGCCGGTCAGTTCAATTCACGGCGTAAACTGTCTGGAAATAAGAGTTCATAATACGGCCCCTGGTGTAGTGGTAAAATGCATTTTTTTTAATCCTAATCCTATATATGTAAGCAATTTATCTTTGAATTGATGAAGAATAATTAATTAATATTTATTCACTTAAGTACTTGCATCGTGTTTTATTGCCGTTTTTTTTATAATATAAACTTAATGTCAAAGGAATAAGGTTCATGTTTGTACACACATAAAACTAATATATTGTTCGATCGAAGACACGCTCCCAAGTTTCCTTAGTACATGAAACCTTATCATGATAGCAATAATGTTCAATTTGAATAAAATATTACAGTTTATGAAATGTTAAGACGATGAAATAGCGGTGGTGTGGCTATAATAGCGTAATTTCGACACACTTCTCGAAGCCCGGATAGCTCAGTCGGTAGAGCATTGGACTTTTAATCCAAGGGTCCAGGGTTCAAGTCCCTGTTCGGGCGGCCATAACTTTTTGTTTTTTTTAATTTTTTTTTTTGTATTTATTATGTTTCCTTTTGTTCGATATGTGTTTATAAAAATAGACATAAAAATCTCAGTCAATATTTTAACATTGTCTCCAAAAATTTTTATTTTTCGTTTTATACCTTATTTTTCAAATAAACATCGTTTTCGTTACAGGAGTTTCGCGTATTACTCGCTAAAGGAACGTATGCCGGTTATATTAACCAAAGTTATCGACTATCTTTCGCGGGAGAGTTCTAAAATAAAAGGGTCATGTGGTGCTGTGAGTATTTTGTGTATTCATATTTTTATCTTTTTGGTACAGTCGTTAAAAACCTTTACCATGTGGTACGGGTTTATTTACATTATATATTTATAAAAAATGGCGGACCAGTGAAAGAAATTGTTTTGTAATATGATTTATAGAATTCTCTTTTTTTTAACGTTATAAATTATTATCAACTTGGTCGATGGACTTGGTAATAATATTGTAATTCTTTATGTTTTTGGCTTATGTATGGCTCCACTGCAAGAATAGTTCTGTTATGTATTATTAATTTTAACATAGGTACTTATTACAATATTTTGCACTAGCTGTGCTCCGCGGTTTTACCCGTAGTGCTCCACTCCTATATAAGCCATATATATAGCCTTCCTTGATAAATGGGCTATCTAACACCGAAATAATTTTTCAAATCGGACCAGTAGTTCCCGTGATTAGCGCGTTCAAACAAACACTTCAGCTTTATAATAATAGTACCTATACATTATTTGAACTATAAAATGAATTCATATCCCATTTACAAAATGTTGAGAATTTAAAGGTATTTTTATATTATTCACTATCTCTTTAACTACTATACTTACCTACTATATTTTAAAAATTTTCAGTCCGACGAAGACATACGCAACTACATACAATACATAACAAAACTAAAGAACGACCTAGTCACCAACAAACCCTACGATTTACTGAAAGTTGACAGCCCTGAAGCGAAGCGGTGGAACGAGTGGATATCCGCGGTTGACAGCCCTAGCTATTTCCTTAACACTTGGGTGTTCACTGAGTGCTATGTTTACAGGCGGTTAAGGGAAGGGTGTGAACTGAAGTGAGTAGAATGGACAACATTGTCGTTAGGGTTGTCGATATCGAGTTTTTAATATTTTCATTTTTTTTGTGTAATTTAATAATTGTGCGATTTGTATGAATAAGTTTCATTGTTTCTTTCGTTTTAATTGAACGAACCTTAAGTGACATTATTGTTTGAATTTTTTTTGTACATATTCAACATGCATCCTAGTTTTATTTTTACACAATTTAAATCTTTAGATGTGTTTATAAAGTAATACCTACAAGGCTCAAAAGTATATTTTGGCGAAATTAGCATTTACCCGATAGATTAGCTACACACACACACACACATAAAAAAAATTTGTGCGTGTACACATACATATAATACGTAAACACGTAAGAAGTGAAACTTCTTTATGACCTTATTTTTCAAAAAATAATTTACTATATATGCAACTTTACAGAAATACGTTAAATCACGCGTGGTAGGGATAAGAAAAAGATGGCGCGTAACGGAAAAATGTCACGCGTAACGACATGTTACACTAAATTTTTTTTCAACCCCGATAAAGAAATTTCACTTCAAAAACAGCTATAAAATTACTTCAATTTATGATGACAATTTTTTTATTTTCGTTCATGTGACTTGATATTTATTACATCCTTTATGTACGCTCATTCAACCCAACAATTTTCGTATGTACGTTCCAGTAAAACACTGGAAAAATTCGACCCGTTCGACGAGCAGAAAGCTCAGTCTTTTACCAACAGCCTTGAACCAATGTGCATTGTGGCTGAGAAACTTAGCACCATGTTACAGCCTAGCGATAAGGATAAGAGGAAGGCGGATTTTATGACTTTGTTGAAGGTAGGTGAATAAAAACATACACACAAGCAAACACTCAAACACAGACACATAATAACACACACACACACAAGGCGTATTTTATGACTTTGTTGAAGGTATGTGGATAAAATAACACACACACGCAAGCAAGCACTCAAACACAGACACACAATATCACAAACACACGCAAGGCGGATTTTCACGAACAAGATACCTAATTTTATTTCTTTCATTAAATATTGTCTATGTAGAATTTGATATTTTTGGTTTTATGTCATTCAAATGCTTTATAAATATAAATGTGGGTCAGGCATCCGCCCGGATTGGCGTGAAAGGATGCGGGTTCGAGTCCCTCCTCCTGATAGAATTTTTTTATTCTTTATACGTATTTTAAATATGACTGACCGGTTGGCTTGGTTGGTAGTGACTAGTGGCCCTGCGATCCAAGCCAGAGGTCGTGGGTTCGATTCCCACCCCGGGCAAATATTTGTGTGATGAACATAAATGTTTGCTCTGTGTCTGGGTGTTGATTATCTATTTAAGTTTTTAAAATAATACATGTATGTTTATCAGCCATCTGGTTTCCATAACACAAGCGATAGCTTAGTATGGTATCAAATCGTGCCGTGTGTGAAAATTATCCTGAATTATTTATTTATTTGTTATATCGTCTATGTATTTTAGATTTGTCTATGGTCCAACAAATGCGATCTATCCTTGTCTATGGGTGAACAAGTGAAGTTAAAAAACGAGGGTGTCCAAAAGAGTCCGTCTAGAGATGTCATAGATCCGTTTCAAATGATTCTAGACCTTAAAGACAAGGTGAGTAATACATAAAATCCATTGAATATATTTATATATTTATTTATCAATCCTTTATTGCACTTAAAGAGAATAAAAAAGAAATACAAACACTGAAAGATAGCTTAAAGTAAGTACAAATGGCGCTCTTATCGCTTTAGAGCGATTTCTTCCAGACAAACTTTTTCCAGACGAGTAATCTTATATATAAAATTCTCGTGTCACAATGTTAGTCTGCATACTCCTCCGAAACGGGTGGACCGATCCTCATGAAATTTTCTGTGCATATCGGGTAAGTCTGAGAATCGGCCAACATCTATTTTTCATATGTACCACGGGCGAAGCCGGGGCGGACCGCTAGTAAATATATATAAATTAAACTCAAAATAGCCTAGTAAAGGTCGTCGAAAAATTTGTGTATCACATTCATTGAAATCAACACCTTATTTCGTCGGCAGTAATGTTCAAAGTCTATTGTATCGCTCATTTGAAAACTCTGCTTAAAACACGCGAAGGCAGAGTTTTGCTTCTGATAATTTTTGAGCGTGATTGTGAATTGAATTGTATTAAAATTTTACTTTTAATTTACAAACTAGTGATAGTATAGTAGTGATTTTAATATCGGGACTTATTATTATTAACTAGCTGTGCTCCGTGGTTTCACACACGTGGCTCCTCTCCTGTTGGTCGTAGCGTGATGATATAATATAGCCTATAGCCTTCCTCGATAAATGGGCTATCTAACACCGAAAGAATTTTTCAAATCGGACCAGTAGTTCCTGTGATAAGCGCGTTAAAACAAACAAACTCTTCGGCTTTATAATATTAGTATAGATTATTTCCTACTACATATTTTACTATATACTTGTTATTAATTTTCAGATACTTGTAGATGACTCAGCTAAAATAGCGGATCAAGTTGTTGTTAGAGCGGAAAATATAGCAAAAGCTATCGAAGGGGTGAGTCATTATTGAAAATTTTGTTATCACTATACTACTTACTACTAATATTATAAATGCGAAAGTTTGTGAGCGTGTGTGTGTGTTTGTTACTCTTTCACGCAAATATTACTGAACCGATTACAATGAAATTTAGCACACATATAGAGGGTAACTTGGATTAACACATAGGATAGGTTTTACACCCGGAAATCCCCCGGGAACGGGAACTATGCGGGTTTTACTTTAAAAACGCGGGCGGAAATTTTATTTTATAATATAATGATCCCAAAAATGAAAAATTTTGGATTTAAATATGATGATTTTGTAATTTGAATGGAAATATTATTTTAAATTGAAATCAATATTCTGGATATAAAATATCTTGCAGAATACCACTTTGAAAAAGTGCAGTTGCAATAGACTAGCTACGGCCGCCGGTTTGCCTCTCTGTGAGCAAGATGAAAAAGTAATATACTTATTCATATATAAAAAGTAGCTAAATATTATATTGTTGTATTATTGAATATTTTATAGGACAATTAATTGTTATATAGTTAGTTTATAATAATAATATATTACTAGAGTAAAGAAGCAAAAAATGTAGTTATGAATGTTAATTGTTATGTTGTTTATAGGTAGATGTCGTATTATATTTTGGTATTTAGAGACAAAAATATATATCTCTTGAGTTTTTAGATATTAAGCTACATTCTATTCCTAAATAGTTGGTATTTAGAGACAAAAATACATATATATCTCTTGAGTTTTTAGATGTAAGCTAAAGTAGGAATAGATGAATTTTTATTTCTTGTTTTGTCAATGATTGTTAGTTACTATGTAAAGTAACAATATATTTGTAATATCCTATTGGCCATAAATTGGCTGAACTTGGCCCAAAACAGGGACAAGTGGCATTCTTTGGGGGAGGCTTCTACCCGTACGGGGTCCATATAGAAACCTAAGTATCTAAATTGTTCTACAATGTACTCAAACTGTAACTAACTTAAATTGTATATTCTTATGGAAAAAATAAAGCTTTATTTATTAATAGTCTTTATTATAATAATATTTAATTTCTCTAGCCCCCCGAAGCCCCGCCCGAGGGCGAAGTCCCCGAAGGGCCTCCGCCTCCGCCCTGCCCGGCTAAGTTCACAGTACCCGAGTCGGTTATGTTCGGTAAGTTATTCAGTTGTACTTAAGTTATGTGATTACTAACTTACAAATGGTATGGTAACTCACAAGTATAGGCCGATTAACTAAAGTTGGCACGTTCACAGTACTCACACTTATGCAATATATGTAGTATGTTTAAAAATTTTGATTTTGATTCAAAATGCGACTGTAAGTGTAGACTTGAATTGAAAATGCGTTGTAGATAAATAAATACATGTATGATAAATAAATGTGTTTATATTATAATTTTAAATTATTGCTTTTAAACTCAAACTTTTTCATTTATTTATTCAATTAGACTTCTTCTAGAAGCACTTTTGATTCATAATAACAGTTTTAACATTTACCACAGATTCGGAAACCAGTATCTATGTTTATTATATTTTTAAATACATTAAATCAACTAGCATTTCATAAATTTTCAAACGATTTGTCCCTCATTTTGTTAAGCCATGGCCCCCGCGGCTTTCCAAACACGCACACATAGCTGTTAGCGATTTTACGAACATACATGCTTTAGTGTCGCCTTAGGGCTTAGAGTATATATTCTATGGCCAGGGTGCACAGTCTAGTTAGTAGTATAATTACAAAATAACTCATAAGCAAGACTGCGTGCGAGAGAGACGGGCAGACTTTTTATGATGCGTATCTTATATAGGACAATTAAACGTCATACTTTATATTGACTTCACCTGTATGTTTGTAACCGACACTTTTAGACTGGATTTTGACCAACATTAAAGAGACAGAATGAACTCAAACTTTGTACACTTTGTACGATATCAATAACTAGATGTGCCCCGCGGGTTTACCTGCATTGCTCAGCTCCTGTTGGTCTTAGCGTGATGATATATAGCCTATAGCCTCCCTCGATAAATGGGCTATCCAACACCGAAATAATTTTTCAAATCGGCCCAGTAGTTCCTGAGATTAGCGCTTTCAAACAAACTCTTCAGCTTTATAATATTAGTATAGATTAAACGAGATCTTATATTATCATTTAGTATTTTTTGTGATTTGATTTTTTTTTTTTTGCAGATATAGTCTGTGACAACGCGGGCTACGAGCTGTTCACCGACCTGTGCTTGGCACATTTCTTAATATCACAAAAAATCGTACAAAAGGTATTATTTTAAAACATCACTACATAGTATAAAACAAAGTCGCTTTCTCTGTCCCTATGGCCCTTTGTATGCTTAAATCTTTAAAACTACGCAACGGATTTTGATGCGGTTTTTGTTATAGATAGAGTGATTCAAGAGGAAGGTTTTAGTATATAATTTATTAGGTTTTAGACAAAGCGGGCGAAGCCGCGGGCGGTAAGCTAGTAATCACTACATAGTATAAAACAAAGTCGATTTCCCTGTCCCTATGTCCTTATGTCCCTATGTCCCTTTGTACGCTTAAATCTTTGAAACTACGCAACGGATTTTGATGGGGTTTTTTTTAATAGATAGAGTGATTCAAGAGGAAGGTTTATATGTATAATAACATCCATTAAATAGTGGAGAAGTACTGTTATTTTTGAGGTTTCTAAAGTGATGTCGTAAAAAATTACATCTTTTCCGCTTACATTGCAAACGCAGGCTGAACCCTACGAGTTTTATCAAAATAATGTACTAAGTATTATACACATTGAAAAGGTCTACAGAAAAGTCCGCGATGGTATATGTCTATCTCTTATGGATAACCCACAATAACATTTTTTTGTCATTTACTTTTTACGAAAAATAATGGCTAATTTTCGATGCGATTTTAACCAATACAGCATTAATCCTTAACCAATTAAATACCTTGAATACATTGTTCATTTAATATAGATCTATATGGCCCTTTACACCGTATGATTTAAGTGAATATTTTCGAAGATATTACAGATTTAAAAATTGCGGGACGTAGCATTTGCGGCGGTACCGGCCGGCCGCCAGGCTATCTATACGAAGTCGGAGCGGGCCGCTGTTTTTATATACAACGTTCACAGTTTTTCTGTAGTGTATTAATTAGTATCAGCATTGCACCCGTGTGAAGCCGGGGCGGGTCGCTAGTATTATTATATATCTTATTCTTAAAATTATTTATATTTGAATATTTATGAAAAATAATTCGAGTGACATTTTTTAAATAGCTAAATGCAATAGCTGGTTAAAAACTTATTTTATTATAACTAACATAATTTTATAACATTTCATTTTTTGTCCAGGTTAGGTTTCACGTTAAGAAAATTCCTTGGTTTGTGTCTGACGTCACTCCGGTAGATTTTCAGTGAGTATAATTAATAAAAATACATATTTAAATAAATAATTACTGTATGAAGTTCAAAAAAGCAATATAGTAGGATTTTTTTCCAACCTTGCATATATACAATAACTTTAAAAGGTGTGATCAATAACTTAATGTCATTAATCAATTTTGAGAGTATGGCAAATAAACTAACAAAAAATAAAATGTTTTTAGAAATTACCGAATCCGTTACTCGATTTTGACCCACTTTAAATGACAGATTTTAGTAAAGTTTATACACAAGTAGCGGTGATATTACAATAATTTCATAAAAACTGTATTGAAGTGTTTTTTGTGTGTTTAAAACTATATTTATTTTATTTTTGTAATATGACAACTATTACAATTTCAGATATGTGATAAGTTCGTGCGCAAAGGGAAGTTACCGTAGAGAAGTGCCGGCCGATCCTAAACCAGGTATCCTAATGCTTTTAAATTTATATATTTACTAGCGGTCCGCCCCGGCTTCGCCCGTGGTACCTACATGTTTAAACTATCCTATCTCTCAAGTTGGATTTTATTATAATCGGTTACAATACGACCAACGTAACTTGGCGGGCCTGAACATAGCCTCTACGAACTTTTGCGCATGTACACTCGTAAAAAAAAGTGTTATAGGCATTTATTTCTTTTAAACTGAAATTCGAATAAAAATTTCCTTATACAGAGACCAAGTACAAATAAAATAAATATCAAAACGCTATGAGACATAAAGCAATAAAAATAACCTAATGAATTCAGGATTCACTCAGCAACTCTTAAAAAAACTTTGTCAACATTTTTTACGCCTTCTTCTTTTTCTTTTTTAAAATACTGCGTTAAATCGAATATT
Source organism: Colias eurytheme (assembly GCF_061535395.1). Classification (NCBI taxonomy): domain Eukaryota; kingdom Metazoa; phylum Arthropoda; class Insecta; order Lepidoptera; family Pieridae; genus Colias; species Colias eurytheme. The sequence continues at coordinate 1,008,136 of NC_143006.1, forward strand.
ATTTTTCTCGCCTGGCGATTTAAAACCATATTATGCTTAGGTGGCATCTTTGTTCGCGAATAATACAAAATTCCAAGTAGAATATTCCAAATTATCACTAAAACAAACTTAAACACGAACAAATTTAAACTTAACACTCAACAATATAATAATAACAAATAATAACGATCAACTCAACGAAAACTTTTGTAACCGCCTGTACTCAAGACAGAGATAGCGACACGAACACGACACCAATGTTAACGTGTGACTGAGATACATAATTGCGTACCGAGAATTGCCGAATATGCACGAAGTTATACGACGTAAACAAAAAGGGATGTCCACTATGCGTGTCTGAGGATATTGATTGTGATTAATCGTTTTTTTTCAAATCGATTGAAATTGAATTGTGAAATATATTTATATTTAATTTTATAATAGGTTTCAAATATTCTCAATCAGTCCTTATTGTAGTGGTCGTTTATAAATAAGTGATATTTAACTAAATCATGTCTTACAACCATGAAAATAAAATGTTATTAGTTTTTTTTTGCTATTAATAACTCAGGCCCCGGAATCACAGACACAATAGAAAATCTATTGTGTCGTGGCCCGATCGGGCCGTTCGGGGCTCAATGGGTTAAACTCGAAATCTCTTTTACTAACGACAAAATTCAATAAGTTTGTAAAGCTATTTCGTTCAGTATCTCATATAAACAAAAATCAATAAATTTCAAATCGATAAAAATCGATTGCGATATTCGATCGAATAAAGGGATGATTGTGTTTACATAGAGTCAAGCCCTAGCCTAGATCTCCGCCCCGCGCACGCCGCCTCATGCCACCATTTCGTTCCTAAAAAACGTTCGTGCGCAGCCTTCTGCGCGAAGTTCAGGCCCGCCAAGTTACGTTGGCCGTAGTGTAAGTGGTTTAGGAGTCCATTGAGGACAAACATTGTGACACGAGATTTATATATATTAAGATTAGCGGTCCCGGCTTCGTCCGTGGTACATATTTACGTTTGCTCTACATAAGAACTGGATAGTTCTTATTAGTAGTAGTACGAGGATTCGTACTTCAAGGAATGTAATAAAAAAAGAATTATCGAAATCGGTGCAACCGTTCACGCGTGATGCCGTGACAACTCGAAACGTCATTCATTCATATATATATGTATATAGATGACAACTAACTACACCAGTACCCGATCCCTTAAAAATGATAAAAAGTTATATATACACAGTATTATATTTTATAATAATACAGTTTTAATTAAAAAGTAAATGTTTTGTGGGTCTGTGTGTATTTTGAACTCCTTACTCCATAGTAAGGCGACGATTTTGGTATCTTTAATCTTGCCAAAGAAGTTTCACTTCTGACACGAGTGCTCGGTACACACGCTGTTTTTTATATTCCTTCATACATATAATATTAAAGCAGTTTTTACTTATAAATTACAAAAAAAAGACGGGAGTGCCGGCAGAAGTGAAAACTTGATAATTAAGGTTGAGCATGCTTGATATTTTGGAATGGTATCCGTCTTACGCTTTTTCGATCAGGTCACGTGTCCTGACGCGAGTTTAACATTTTATACCCATTACAGAAAAAGTGCTCAACGCCGCTAAAGAAGTTTTCACTTCAACAAAAAAGCGTACTAGAGTGGCGCAGGGACCCAAAGTGAGTCTTGGCCTCCGACAATAAGAGCCTCCATTTACAAAAAAAAAACTACATTATTTAATTTATTTTGAATGCAGATGCAACAGAAGATAGTGCAGAAGAACCGCCGCGCGTAATTTCATCAGATAGTTTACAGCAATTGGCGAGTACTTGGGAGTCATACGTTCAAGACGGGACCTTTGTTGTTATGGTGAGTTTCAACTTAAACCCTAACTCAAACTTCCTACTATAATATTATAAATTATTAATGTGAAAGTTTATGAGGATGGATGTATGTGTATGTGTATGTTTGTTACTCTTTCACGCAAATTAGTATTTGCGAACCGATTACAATGAAATTTAGCACCCATATAGAGAGTAACTTGGATTAACACATAAGCTTAGGCTTTATCCCGGAAATACCACAGGAACGGGAACTATGTGGGCTTTTCTTTGAAAACGCGAGCGAAGCCGCGGGCGGAAAGCTAGTAATTCATACTTGTGAATTTTGTGAAAAAGGTCATAAAAATGAAAAGGACTAACGATGTATTCTGTAGTTTGTGAATTGTGATTTATTTTAGAGTGTATCTTTGAAATTAATCCTTCACATGAAAATTTGCTAAAATTTCATAGTTAACTACAGGTAAATTAGCTTGGAGAAATTTTTGCGTTTGTAGTAGTGTATGGTCAGCAAATAAAATAAAACAACATTTTATTTTTAGTTTTTATTTTATACAGGGTTACTTGTAAAACACCAGCAACCTCGCAGGACAAGATAGCTAACATCATAAATAACAACATTTGTTCTACGACTTTTGGCATAACGCAATAAATTATTTTTAAATGATTTTTTAAACTTTTATTGTACTCTCCTTACATTTGTAAGTCTATGTTCTATTAATTATCGGATGGACGACGCGACGCCCCCTTCCCCCTCTCGTTCGCTTTTTGTTTACGTAATTTTTGGGAGGCGTAGAGTTTATAATATTCAGACGGAAAATTAAATGAATATTTATTTTTGTATGAAAATAAAATCTAACAAATTATCAAAAGTCGAATTGTTGTTACTTATGATGTTAGCTATCTTGTCCTGCGAGGTTGCCGGTGTTTTACAAGTAACCCTGTATATATAAGGGATTTTAAATTAAACTATATGTGTTTCTCCTCTGAAAAAGATGAGACTTTATTTTAATATTTGCACATTTAACATACATATAACTTTTACATTAACAATGTTACTAAAATGAAAAATTTACTAACCTGAAAAAGAAACGACATTTAAAGTTTAATTCTTTAGTTTGAGAAGTCAAAGGCTTGCCTCGACCATGTTTTAACACTGGAGCCATATTGAATTAACAATATAAAGTTACAACACTTACACACAAATTAAACACTAGTTATGGCCCTGCCTTCATACAAAACTGCTGAATACGCCGTTCGCACGGGAATAGAATGTGGATGCGATTTCCCTTAGTTAGCATCCAAGCTTACGTCTTTATAATTATTAAACTGTATAAATTCATTCTTTAACTCCGGTCTGCATCGTGCAGACATGGGTGTAAAAGTCTCATTTTAGCTATTAAATGTAGTTTTTAAGTACATCTGAGTTTTCATTTGGGGCCTCCGGCTGCGGGACATGTAATTCACTTCAACAAATATTATAACAATAATAACAAATAATAACAATAATCAACAAATACAAAATTTATCAATTAAACTACGTACATAATAATTATAATTTTTGAATGAAATGTACTTTATGTTCTAACGCTACCAAACGACTGCACGTGGCACCTGCGGACAGCGTAAACTGGTTTATTCTGGTTTTGTGCGTGTTTCCACTTTCCACTATCAAGTGACGATTTATTTATTTGTTTTGTTTCGTAATTATTATGGTCAAATATTAATTATGAAACAAATTATTATGGACACGATATTTTATTGTTTCACGGTAGTCGCCTTGTCGTTTGCTCAAGGACGTAAAATTGAATGATATATTTTTTTTTATAAAGTCAAAACCATTTTCTTTCAAATAAAAACTTGTTTTTATTGAAAACAAAAGTGTTGCTAGGAATAAGTATAAAGTTAAATAGTAATGTTAGGATATCGAAACATTTTTGTATAGGCCAGAACGATATAGTGGAAACGCGCTCTAAGATCTGAGTAATATACACACCACTACATATGCAAAAATTTCTCCAAGCTAATTTACCTGTAACTTTGAACATGAAAATATTAATCGCAACTTGCAAATGATTAAATTGCTACCAAATGTCAAATTATTAAATACTTACCATATTAGATTATCCTTGAAATTCATTTTCTGAAACACAATCATTGTTTTACATGTGTATATTTATCTTTATTGACAATATCTTCACCAATGTAGTTTTTTAGTATTTTTTTATCATAAATAAATCAAAAAATATTTTTTTTCCTCAGTGCGACGATTTCTGGACGTCCCCGCACGTGTATAAAGACATGAAGAAATACGATCCGGATTTATATAGACAATTACAATTTGCGACTTGCGTGTTGTTTAAAGGAGATTTGAATTATAGGAAATTACTGGGAGAGAGGAATTGTAATCCCACCCTGGGATTCGAACCGGCGTTGCAAGGTCGGATTTGGTTATTATTATACATAGTATATTTGCTTATTTATTTATTTATTACGTATAATTATAGTCCGCGTTTGTATATTCAATGTGCTTTGAATCGAAATAATTAATATCCCTACTAATATTATAAATGCGAAAGTAACTCTGTCTGTCTGTCTGTTACGCTTTCCCGCTTAAACCTCTCAACCAATTTTGATGAAATTTGGAACAGACAATCTCTAGACCCTGAGAAAAAACATAGGCTACCTTTTATCTAAACACCACGCGGGCGAAGCCGCGGGCGGAAGCTAGTATAGTGTATAAAAACTAAAAATCATGCTTAAACTCGTGAAATTATTGTATTGCCATCGATTCTTGATAAATGCACAAAGTTTGAATTAAATCTATCCGTTTAAAGTGGGTCAAAATCGAGTCTAATTTAGTTGGTTTCATACAAGTGATTATTTTTCTTCATTTGTATTAATAGTCCGGGATACATCGCCCATTTTTGCAAGTGATTACTATCAAGCTAATTTTTCGTGAGTAGCTTTATTTTGATGAGATGCCCAATAATTTCATGTACGAAACTCTCGATTGTGGTAGCTTACAGAGGTAACAAGGATAAAATTTTTTGATTTGACGGTTCTCAAATATTTATTACGCAATTTGTAGGACAATATGTCTGTTGAATTATATAAGTATTAAATAAGTGAAAATAAAAAAATCAGCTGGTTAGTAATCATTTATGATGACTTCGTTATCGATACACATTGGAAAGGGGGACTCTTTGATCAAACCATAGATTTTGTAGCACAAATATTTTTTCGAATAATTTAGATAATTATCTTGAGATTGAACAAAAAAAAACATTCAGTTAGTAATTAATATTTGAGAACCATCAAATCAAAATATTTTATCCTTGTTTCCTCTGGTAGCTACCACAATCGAGAGTTTCGTACATGAAATTATTTGGCATCTCATCAAAATGAAGCTACTCACGAAAAATTAGCTTGATAGTAATCACTTGCAAAAATGGGCGATGTATCCCGGACTATAACTTTAAGGTAACTTAATAAAAAAATAGCGTTTAATTTTTCCATACCTTAATTTTAATAAATTTAACATACAATATTTTTTACAATATTTTTTGACGACGCGGTTGGCGCAGTGGTAAAGTAACTGCCTACTGAGCCGACGGTCCCGGGTTCGATCCCCGGTCAGGGCAAATATTTGTGTGATGAACTCAATTATTTGTTCTTGGGTCTGGGTGTTATTATCTATATATGTATATGTATTTATTAAATATTATATTTATCGTCGCCTAGTACCCACAACACAAGCCTTAATTGAGCTTACTGTGGGACTAGGTCGATTTGTGTAATAATGTCCTATAATATTTATTTATTTATTTATTTATTTAATATTAATTAATTGCTAAAAATTATTGTGAAGATTTGCGATTCGATCCAATTTGTAAATTAGAATCAAATACAAATTTTGGATATAATGTGAAAAAATTTTCAACAGTATAATAAAATTTTGAACGAGACATAACAATAGAAACATTTTCCACAATTAGAATTGTATTTCCACAATTTTAATAATTTACTTGTGAATAATTAATTTACAAGTAAACTATTAAATTGCATATTTTTTTAAGTACCACGATAATATTATTATTAATTTAATGCTTTTTTCATATCATAGGTTTTCTACCAGCGCCCATAGCGGCGTGTCGAACAGTAAAGGCGGATTTAATTTGCGGCTTGCCGAAAGGGAAGTGGGAGCAGTTGAATAAAATCGACGAAAAGTGGATGGAAAAGGGGGATTATGGGTGAGGAAAGTTTTATTCATTCATTCATTCTTCCACTTATTTATTCACTCCTTCGAATGAATTCGCCGTTCGTATTTATTGGAATCTTGGCATTCAAATAATAAAAGACGTGTGTCACTCGGGGACTGCCGCGGTAAAGCTATTGCATGCTATGCCTTCAAGCCACACCTCCGCCCGTCGGAGTGTGAAGCGTGAGGTTTTTTCGTTACGGAATTTCTCGATTCGGTCCCCGCGCTCAAGGCCCGCGATAGAAGCTATGCAATAGCTTAAAAAAAATTGGTTGTTTGTAAAGTAGATTAACGATCGAGATGTTTACGTGATAACATAATGCAGTGGCAGCGCTCGAGATGAGACGGGAGATCGGTCCGTCTCTCTCTCGTTATACCTGCGATCGCGCTCGTGAGGTTTTGGTGTGACACAAGTTTCTGAACATGTCACCCGACTAAAACGATTTTAAAAACGTTATCACGTTAAAACACATCGAAATCGGTTCATCTGTTTGGTAGCTACAATAAACACATACACATAGACAGTCGGCACCGCGCTGGGCTCGCAGTGCTCCCACACCGGGTCTCGCTGAGCACACTGAAGCACACACGGACATTCTTCCCTGCAGCAGATCAGATCAGGCTCGCAGATCGCCCACCAATAACACCACGCGGGCTCGATCGCATTGCAGCAGAACCTCCCTCCCTCCCTCTCTGAAGATTTCCCCACTTAAAAAAAGGTCCCACCCGATATTACGTTAAGCCTTTTTGATTTTTATTGTTGCAATGTTTTTGTTATGTTTTGATTTTATTTTTGAGAGTGACATGATCAAGTATGATCAAACTCTCGTATTAAATAAAAATGTAAAAAAAATGTTGATAATTTACTTAAAGATTAAATGCAGTTTATATTAATCTATACTAATATTATAAAGCTGAAGAGTTTGTTTGTTTGTTTATTTGTTTGAACGCGCTAATCTCGGGAACTACTTGGCCGATATGAAAAATTCTTTCGGTGTTAGATAGCTCATTTATCGAGGAAGGTTATAGGCTATATATCATCACGCTACGACCAACAGGAGTGGAGCCACGCGGGTGAAACCGCGCGGAGCAGCTAGTCACTTATATTTTTTTTCAGTAAAACCACTTCTGGTTATAATATATGTCTTATAGTATTATAATGCTGCAAAACTAAAATGTAATTAATATATAACTAACATTTATCTTTATTTTCAGAGTAATACAATTTTGCGGTAAATGCGAACCGTTGAAAATCTCCGAACGACCCTGTCCTATGTATGGAGATACTTGTAAAGGAGTCGTCTGCTCTTAGATAATGGTGAGATTTTTTATTATATCCTACTAATATTATAAATGCGAAAGTTTGTGAGGATGGATGGATGTTTGTTAATTTTTCACACAAATACTACTGAACCGATTACAATGATATTTTAGGTAGCTGAAGACCCGGAATAAAACATAGGCTGCTTTTTATCCCGGAAATCCCAAAGAAACGGGAACTATGCGTGTTTTTCTTTGAAAACGCGGGCGAAGTTGCGGGCGGAAATCTAGTTATACATACTTTATACACGTTTTTGTGAGTATGAATGTATGTATGTTTGTTACTCTTTCACGGGAAACCAGATACTTGGCAGTCATGTAGCTTATGCGTTAGAATAATATCTATACTACAATATTATAAAGCTGAAGATTTTGTTTGTTTGTTTGAACGCGCTAATCTCAGGAACTACTTGGTCCGATTTGAAAAAATCGGTGTTAGATAGCCCAATTATCGAGGAAGGTTATAGGCTATATATCATTATGCTAAGACCAACAGGAACGGAGTAACGCGGATAAAACCTCGGCGCAAAACTAGTAATTATATAAATATTTATCAGATTTCGGATCTTGCACGCGGTTTTTATATACAAAAATCACCTTTGTTTTTTCCAAGGTATCACTTATATTTTATAGATTTCTGTTCATTTTTTAATTTCTTATGTGAAAATTATTTATTATAAAAATTGTGTCTTAAAAATTTATTTATTTATTTCAGGTACTCAAATTATTGAAAATTATAAGTGAGAAAATGCAACAAGGGATATTATGAAGAGATGAAATAATTATGTTCATATGTTTACTTTTATTTTGTTGAAATAAACTTATTTTGATATAAATTGTTGTTGTTGTGATTGATATTTATTCCCTTTCTATCTGTTTCACAATAATTTATAAGGACAATCCTCAATTCAAAAATATCTACGAAAAATTTATACACCAATAATAAAATTATATAGTGTACCTATTTGTAATATTAAAATAATCGCTTTGAATGATGACACAAAAATCAAAATTCCTATTGCTACGTTGATGTCGGACTGACAAGGTATTTTGATGTAGGTTTGACGTAGTGTCTTTTCTACAAAGTATTTTTAAGAAAATTGTGCTATCAACGATACAATATCTATACATATAATAAATCTGTAGAAGGGTCAATTCTGTACATTGAAAATATTGAAAAAATAAATAGCAGGGGGTGTTACTGGATCGATACCAAACCCAAATATGTGATTAAAAAACTTTTTGTCTGTCTGTCTGTCTGTATGTGAAGACATCACGTGAAAACTAACGATTCGATTTCGATGAAACTTGATATAATTATACCTTATTATTCTGGGCGTAAAATAGGATACTTTTTATTCTGGAAAAATACGTAGAAAAAAAAAATCTTAATTTTTCAGTTTTATCCATAGACGTTGTTCTGTAGAACCGCGAACACACGTTGGGCCTAGCCGTATTTGGGTCCAATAGATATATTTTATAAGATGTTATTGTCAGAGTTACTCAAAATAGAGAAATAAACCATCCACGCGAAGACCGACATCCGCGCGGACGGAGTCGTAGTAAATAAATATAAAGCTAATGAAGTAAAATTTTAATTTGTAAAATTAAATTGTAAAACTGACATGATTAAAAAGAGCAACTATGGAGTTTCTTGCCGATTCTTCTCCGTAGATACTGCTTTCCGAATCGGTGGTAAATATGTACCTATGACGTTTGAAAAGTACTAATTGAATAAATAAATGTTTGAGTTTCTGGTTGTGATGTTTACCTAATTTCTCAATAGATGGCGTTGAGTGTTCACGGCTCAGAAAAATTTTGCTTACAGCGAAATAGGTTCACTTATCGAATATGAATTAAGTATATCGATTTTCTCTATTCTATTATTTAAGGCTGGGTTGTACCATGTTACTTTAGCAATATCAAACATGAGTAACGGTTAGGGAAAATATTAGTTGTCATTTGACAATTTTAACTAAGAGACTGATAACTTTCCTCCAGTGGGACACTCTCTAACTTTAACGATCCGTAAAAAGAACTTACAGCGTAACTACCAGAGTATGGTGAAACCGGGTTTAAAAATTATACGTTGTGTTGCAAGCCAATTCGCAGTCATAGTAAAAGTCAGCGTTACTGTTAAATTTGACATTAACTTTAACTATAAAATGGTGCAACCAAGCGTAACAATTTTCAAACACGACCAGTGTTTTTCATTTACAATAATTAAATTTAATATTGATATCTGTGAAGTATTTTATATTTTGTATGAAAACGAAGTTTTGTGTCAGTGCAAGTTTGTGTTTTTAAAGTGTAAATAATTATTGGCTTATATTTAAGAATCTATGCGAATGTTTATTGAAATCGTTCTATGCAATATTTACTGACTGACTTACATTGTTAGCTAATGTTTATAATATTTTAAATATTACATTCCTATCTGACAAAAAAAATATCTCAGTAGTGCCTTAGAAAATTGTTTTTACTTTTAATATCTTGGTTAGGTTGAAGGTGATAGGAATCAGAAAAAAAAACACAAAATATATAAAAATATAACTTTATTTACACTAACTTACAACTAAACATATATTACAGTTACAACAAATGTAAAAGACCGTTAAACACAAAAAATTTAATACATCTGACAGAAGAATCTATTTTATTATTTACATCAATTAACGTAAAAATTTAGTTAAAATTGATTACTATAATAAATTTATTTCAGTTCAGTCAAAATCAAAGAACTTCCCAATACATATTTGGTTATTACAATTACATGGTAGTGTATATAATATTACATTAAAAGGCAAAAGTTTGTATGTATGTTTGTCTATTGACTGACAGCCACCCAACCGCTGTTTCCATCCGCTAGTTGTATTTGAATCAAACGAACTGTGTTATTGCCGTCGCTTAGTATCTGTAAAAAGAAAATACATATTAATAAAGGTATGTTAATATTTTATAGTTTTTATGTTTTTTTCTTCAATTCTAGATTTGTTTTAAATTCTTCATAAGCAATCTTATAAAATATTGTTATTATTAATATTTTATGAAGAAAAAATCATAACAAATAGGTCTTTCAAATTTGAAATTTGTAAATAAAATGTTTTATATTTACTAATGTAGTAGATTTTGTTTTTGTTGTACAAAATAATATTTGTAGCGGATTTTGAAAATTCTTTTACCAATAGAAAACTATGTTTAAATTAAATTTATTTTATAGTATGTATAATTTAAATAATACAAGTATATTCACATGGGCTTGTTCGAGTTGCTCCGCTGTGATATTCTCCAAGACAGTTCCTTCTATTTTTTCAACACCTTCCAAATGCTCTGAAAATAAACATTATTGAGTATGTTTTATCAAAATATTATATAAGAAAAGGTCTCTAAATAAATAAACAGCGTGAAGTTTGCGTAAAAATAAGTAATTTATTTGCACATATGTTTAAAAAATAAAAAAATATATTAAAAAAATCCATTTTTGGTAGTAATTGAAAAATTAAATTCAATAAAACGTTGTCTTTCTATTTATATCAAAAACTTTAATAAGAATCTCATTAATCATCATTTAACTTACTACATTGTAAAATATATTATGCAAAAACTACAGTAATTCCTTAGATATATTTAATATACAAAAGTATATAAATACTTACGTATAGTTAGCAAGGCTGTTTCTTCACCTTCAACTTCAGGCACCAAGTTCAATGATTTTCCTGAAAAAATAAAAATACAATTAAATACTATATTACAAAAATAACTTATTTAATTATTCGACTTGAAAAATATTTAAACCAGTACTAGTACCCACGATATATTGAAAAGTTACAAAAAAATAATCAAAGTTCAAAATAGCAAAACTGCTGTCAATAAAATTTATCAAAAAAAGAGATCATTGAAGAATTACACATATTTTTAAAACGCGTAAAACCGCGGGTAAGACTAGTACATATACTTAAATAACTATATAAGTATCTCACCATCAGACATCATAAACTTTTTATCCGTACTTATTATATATTTTGTTGTATTGTCTTCCCCTTCCAATTCAACTGTAAAAAAATATATTTTTATTAAAATTATTAATGAAATAAAACATTTCAAACATATTTTTCTAAAAGTTTAATACACTTACCAACTTTTTCAGCAGAATCAAGTTCTAAAACATCGGCCGATTCGTAAATCTGAAAATAAAATATTTTTTTTACATGTATTTTTAAATTTAATCTATATTATATTAGATTATAAGGAATATCATTTAGGAATCCATCTATCTTATATTCTATCTTTCTGTTTGTGTAATAATTTTCAAAATTGGTTCACTAGTTTTTGAGTTTTTCTATTACAAAAAAATAATGAAAAATCCAAAGGTAAATTGTAAAATAATTTTATTTAAGAAATAAATACTTACGGTTTCCATTAGTTTATCGTCTCTCTTTTTATCCCGCACGATGACAGATTGCGTTTTAATTTCCTGAAAAAAAAAATATTTTTAATACAAAAAATTAGGGATGTAACGATACATGATTTTGCCGATACGATACCGATACCGATATTTGTAGTAATGTATCGGCGATACCGATACCGATACCGATATCGATGGCTTGGTAGAAAATAAATAGTGAATTATGCATAAAAAGTGACCAACATTTAACAGAGACGACTGTTAATCGTATTCTTTCAAATAAAAATGCCAAATTAAAAAACAACAAAACCATTTATTTTAGTATTATTATTTTACGAAGTCAGTAAAACTTTAAGTAATACACATACAATCAGTACCTAATAAAAGTTTACTATATTGGTAGAGTTTTTTCAGAAAACAAAGTGCGCACGCGCGGGCGGCCTCCCGCATCGTTCATTGGGCGCGGATTTTTGAATTATTTGATATCAAAAAAATTGGTTGTTTGTAAAGTAGGTTTACGATCGAGATGTTTACGTGATAACATAATGCAGTGGCAGCGCTCGAGATGAAACGGGAGATCGGTCCGTCTCTCTCTCGTTATACCTGCGATCGCGCTCGTGAGGTTTTGGTGTGACACAAGTTTATGAACATGTCACCCGACTAAAACGATTTTAAAAACGTTATCACGTTAAAAATTAAAAAAATTCAAAATTATTTATTTCTTTCCTTTACATAAACAAATTTGTGATTGGAACACTCCTAGTAAGCAAATAAAATGCTTGTGTCAGGAGGTTCCGCTCTTCCTTAACACTATTACAGAAACAGAATATATAAATAACTAATATATAAACAGAAATATTACTTTAGGACACAGGATATTCACGGAGGTTCTGTTATTTTTGTACATGATAGTGTAAAATGTAAAGAACGAACTGACATTGTTAGTCTTTCTGTAGAACGGACCATTGAACTGTCCTGTGTGGAGCTGGAGCGTTATATTATTGTTTGCGTTTATAGACCCCCTTCCAGTGAATATAATATGTTTGAGACAGTCATGGAAGAAATATTAAAGCGTTTAAGTAGGAGTAAAAAAAAAGTTATAGTATGTGGTGATTTTAATATTGATATACTTTTACAAACACAAACGGCAACACGAATTGTTAATTTGTTTCAGTCATTTAATCTGTATAAACTTTTTAATGAACCCACACGAATCACACCTACTTCTGCAACCTGTATTGATAATATACCTATACTGCGACTGCAACTGTTTAGAGAAAAATATTCTCAATACACTCACTTCGGATCACTGTGGCCAGAAATAGTTTTAAACAATATGAATGAATACAATGCAAAAACATAAAAGAAAAGGAAGAATTTAATAAAAAAATATCGGTATCGGTTGATTTATTATCGGCGATACCGATATATCGGCTTGCCGATATATCGGCCGATATATCGGTATCGGTATCGGTATCGTTACATCCCTACAAAAAATGTATTTATTACAAAAAAAAAAGTACATTTCAATCGTCATTTTAACTTTGTGTTAATCACACGTGTCAGAAGTGAAACTTCATTAGCAAGATTCAAAGACAAAAATCGTCGCCTTACTCCATGACGTGACGGTATTGCCATGACGCGACCTTGAAATTTTACTCTCAACGCGCCTAAAGAAGTTTCACTTCACAAATGTTTAAGGGCTGATTTTTCAATCCTTGGTTAAAACTTATTCGTCGAATAATGTATAAAACTACCATTTTAAAAACGTAATTCTCTTTAAATATAATTGCCCGTATTTGACAGTTTACGTGACATTTTAATATTATCGTGTAATACTTTATTGGACGGATAAGTTTTATCCAAGCATTGAAAAATCGGCCCTTAATGAAGTAAATATACTTACATTATCTTCAAGTTTACTAATTCGCGGTTGGTTGATGACAATCGACTCTGACACGTGGCCCTGTTAATTGAAATAAATACAATTTCTTATTAAAAATGTAGGATTTTTTAAAGAGTATATAATTTATGTGTAGTGTAGTATTATTAAAAAGTTTTTATTTTTATCTTTTTTTATAATATTTGTGTATTATGATAACAAGAATACAGATTTCTTGTTTAAAATATTAGTTTGATATTATAAATATTTTTTTCTGAATTGCATGAGTGCGTGTGAGTTATAGTGTTTGTATAGAGATATATCTGTGTTTGTATGCATATGCAGTTTTTTTGTGAAGGTGTATGTGTTTGAATGCACACATGCACACAAACAAAAAGGTCGTGTTCCATCGTTACAATAAATTCATTGAAAAATCTTTCATATTGGTTGAGATGGTTGTTAATCATCTCAATAGATGGCGCGCGGTGTGTCCCTTAGACACAAAACTGAAAGAATAGAATAAATTCGATTGCTCTGGCGGGTCACGAGTGGCTGAGTTGGTCAGGCATCCGCCCCGGAATGGCGCGAAAGGATGCGGGTTCGAGTCCCGCCCCGTGATCGAATTTTTTCTATTCTTTATATTAAATTTAAAGGTATAATATTTTATTTTATTTTATTAATATGTGTGTACGCACGGCGGTGTGCATGTGGTGTGTGAGCAGGTGTGTGTGTACGCACGGCGGTGTGCATGTGGTGTGTGAGCAGGTGTGTGTGTACGCACGGCGGTGTGCATGTGGTGTGTGAGCAGGTGTGTGTGTACGCACGGCGGTGTGCATGTGGTGTGTGAGCAGGTGTGTGTGTACGCACGGCGGTGTGCATGTGGTGTGTGAGCAGGTGTGTGTGTACGCACGGCGGTGTGCATGTGGTGTGTGAGCAGGTGTGTGTGTACGCACGGCGGTGTGCATGTGGTGTGTGAGCAGGTGTGTGTGTACGCACGGCGGTGTGCATGTGGTGTGTGAGCAGGTGTGTGTGTACGCACGGCGGTGTGCATGTGGTGTGTGAGCAGGTGTGTGTGTACGCACGGCGGTGTGCATGTGGTGTGTGAGCAGGTGTGTGTGTACGCACGGCGGTGTGCATGTGGTGTGTGAGCAGGTGTGTGTGTACGCACGGCGGTGTGCATGTGGTGTGTGAGCAGGTGTGTGTGTACGCACGGCGGTGTGCATGTGGTGTGTGAGCAGGTGTGTGTGTACGCACGGCGGTGTGCATGTGGTGTGTGAGCAGGTGTGTGTGTACGCACGGCGGTGTGCATGTGGTGTGTGAGCAGGTGTGTGTGTACGCACGGCGGTGTGCATGTGGTGTGTGAGCAGGTGTGTGTGTACGCACGGCGGTGTGCATGTGGTGTGTGAGCAGGTGTGTGTGTACGCACGGCGGTGTGCATGTGGTGTGTGAGCAGGTGTGTGTGTACGCACGGCGGTGTGCATGTGGTGTGTGAGCAGGTGTGTGTGTACGCACGGCGGTGTGCATGTGGTGTGTGAGCAGGTGTGTGTGTACGCACGGCGGTGTGCATGTGGTGTGTGAGCAGGTGTGTGTGTACGCACGGCGGTGTGCATGTGGTGTGTGAGCAGGTGTCGCCGCATAAAGCCGGCTCCACACGCGACACACTCGTACGGTTTGCGGTCCGAGTGCACGAAGCGGTGCATGTTGCGGTTGTCGCGCGAGTTGAAGCCTTTGCCGCACACCTGTAGACAAGTTTATAAAAATAAATCAAAAAATCGCAAAAAACCCTAAATAGGATAAAAAAAGACGTGTGACACTCGGGGACTGCCGCGGTAAAGCTATTGCATGCTATGCCTTCAAGCCACACCTCCGCCCGTCGGAGTGGGGAGCGTGAGGTTTTTTCGTTATGGAATTTCAAGGCCCGCGATAGAAGCTATGCAATAGCTTAAAACGCATCCTAAATGACATGGATAGCTAAAACGCACTATTTACCAACGACAAAGTCTGTCAATTATTTAAAAGTGTAAAGTGCAATTTTTCAGCCTAGATATTGTTAGGAGACTAAATAGTGATAAAGGTTACCTTTTTACCGCAGTCAAGTCTATTAAACGACACAAACAATATACATACATTTTCACGAAACTCACCTCACAAATATACGGTTTCTCGCCGCTATGTATCCTTATATGTTTCTTATAATGCTCCGGATACACGAATGTAGCGGCACACACTTCACACTTGAGCGGCCTTTCGCCCGTGTGACTCGACTTTATGTGGTAGTCTAGCAAACTGCAAATGTTGGCTTTTTATATTTAATTTTCTCAGTTAGGTATTGATTTAAATGTCGTAGGATGGCACTGAAAATCAGCAGTGTAATTTAAATGTCTCAGGATGACGCTGAATATTAGTGTTGAGATATCATTTTTACAGAGAAATTTAAAGTTTGTACTGTTTTATTTCTCAATAGCTGCGCTCCGCGGTTTCACCCGCGTGGCTCCGCTCCTGTTGGTCTAAGCGTGATGATATAAGCCTTCCTTGATGAATGTGCTACCTAACACTGAAATAATTTTTCAAATCGGACCAGTAGTTACCGAGATTAGCGCGTTCAAACAAACAAACTCTTCCAGCTTTATAATATTAGTATAGGTTCTCACAATGAAATGTGTATCTTTTCGTGTATTCGTGTAGAATATAAAGTTATATTTTGAGTCTGACCCTTATGTTAAAATTTTTGTGTAATATGTGTGTGTGCATATTTTTGTGTAATGTTTGTGTGTGCATATTTTTGTGTAATCTTTGTGTGTGCATATTTTTGTGCAATGTGTGTGTGTGTGTATGTGTATACTCACCGACGCCGCTTAAACCGTTTAGGGCAGTGTGTACACTGGTGCCGCTTATCGTCCAAGTGTGTGGCTCGTCGGTGCGAGTGCAGGTTCGAGCGCTGCGAGAAACGAGCCCCGCACGTTTCGCACTCGAATGGACGCTCGCCTGAGAGCGAGAGAGAGAGAGATATCAGAGAGAGAGAGGGATAGATGGTAACGTGAGTGTACAGTGGTCATAATATACATAATATAATTGCGAAGGTGTATGTAAATACCAGCCAAAGTAATAATTTCACTTTATCAAATATCAGCACTAGTAATTATTTCACTTTATGAAATATCAACAAGAGTAATTATTTCACTTTATCAAACAAATCAGCAAAAGTAATTATTTCACTTTATGAAATATCAACAAAAGTAATTATTTCACTTTATCAAACAAATCAGGAAAAGTAATTATTTCTCTGTATCAAACAAATCAGCAAAAGTAATTATTTCACTTTATGAAATATCAACAAAAGTAATTATTTCATTTTTCAATGAATACATTTTAGATATAGTTTTTTTTTAAAGTTAAATCCAACAAAAGAGATTGTCAGAGACTTTAGGAACGCTTTGGTGCTTTTTAAAAATAAAACATATTATATTGTCTTATAAAAATTTCATTTCCTTTTACATTTTTTTGACTCCATCATTAAAGCGTACTTTTACTTTATTTCAACTTTATGATAATTATCTCTTCGTAAACCTATTGTTTTCTCAAAATCCATTTTTTTATATTTTTAAAGCTTTTAAACACAAAAACTCACCAGTATGTATACGCATATGATCTCTAACCTCAGCCCGTCTTGCGAATGCCTTTTCACAAACCGAACAAACGAACGGCTTCTTGCCTGAATGTACTACACCGTGTACTTCTAAATTGTGTTGAGTTCCGAACGCTTTGCCTGGAAAAATATATTTGATGAAATTATATTTTTGGTTTTATGGCATTCAAAAGCTTTATAAGTATAAATTTATAAAGAATAGAAAAAATTCGATCACGAGGCGGGACTCGAACCTAATGCCCCGGAATGGAGCGAAAGGATGCGGGTTGGAGTCCCGCCTCGTGATCGAATTTTTTCTATTCTTTATAAATTATATGTGATTTAAAAGTAAAAAAAAAATATTACTACTATGATTTAACACTAGTTCTATTTATTTATATCTACCTACATTTTTTTTAAATATTTGCAAATGCGCATCCGAGTGATTGATATCTTATATATAAAATTCTCGTGTCACAATGTTAGTCTGCATACTCCTCCGAAACGGGTGGATCGATTCTCATGAAATTTTCTGTGCATATCGGGTAAGTCTGAGAATCGGCCAACATCTATTTTTCATATGTACCACGGGCGAAGCCGGGGCGGGCCACTAGTGTATTTATAAAATAATTGCATATTGCATTTAGGGCCGATTTTTCAATGCTTGGATATATTAAAAACTACCGTCCGTCGTCCGTACGTCCGCCCCGGCTTCGCCCGTGGTACATGATTACGTTTTCTCTACATAAGAACCATCCTCGTACTTCAAGGAATATAATAAAAAAAGAATTATCGAAATCGGTTCAGCCGTTCTCGAGTTATGTGCTTACCAACACATTTTGCGATTCATTTTTATATATAAGATTTCAAAAAGGACTTGTACTAATTGTATTGAATTTTTTATGTTTATGTACACATTTTATTTATTCGTATTTTGAACATTTTCAATTAGTATAGTTTTAATAACTCTTAGGCGCGGGACATATACAAGCGCCTGCAGGCGCGCCGCGCCGCAGGCGTGCATCGGGTGCGCTATTGGCATTTTGTATGAAATAATTTTGGAAAGGCGCAACCTTGGCGCAACCTTGGCACAACTTGGCACAACACAAAAATTCTTTCATACAAAATGTATAAGAAGCACGTGGTGCAAAACAGATTCAAGAGGTGCGCTTATGGCACGCCCGCGCCAAGCCGCTTGTGTTTGACCCGCGCCTTAACTTACCACAAACATTGCACACGAAATCTTTTGTTCCCGAATGTATTTTCTCGTGATGATGCAAATTGTGTTGAGTGAAAAACGATTTTCCACACTGATTGCATTTGAACGGACGTGGACGTTCCTGGAAAATAAAATAAAATCATAGTATTATCTCGATTTTACGAAAGTATTATACATCACTACATAGTATAAAACAAAGTCGCTTTCTGTCCCTATAATCTTTAAAACTACACAATGGATTTTGATACGGTTTTTTTGAAGTTAAACTTCTTTATCGGGGTTGGACAAAAATTTAGTGTAACATTTTTTCGTTACGCGTGACATTCTTCCGTTACGCGCCATCTTTTTCTCATCCCTACCACGCGTGATTCGACGTATTTCTGTAAAGTTGCATATAGTAAATTATTTTTTGAAAAATAAGGTCATAAAGAAGTTTCACTTCTTACGTGTGTACACTAGTACACGCACACATTTTTTTTAATAGATTGAAGATGAAGATTTTACTATGTAATATATTAAGTTTTAGAAAAAGCGGGCGAAACCGCGAGCGGAAAGCTAGTATTTTATAATAAGACTAGCGGTCCGCCCCGGCTTTGTCCGTTGTTTTATTTCGCAATAAAAGGTAGCCTATGTTCTTTCTCAGGGTCCAAAAATTTGTCTGTACAAAATTTCATCAAAATCGGTCCAGTAGTTTATGCGTGAAAACCATACATACATACAAAACTTTCCTCTTTATAATATTAGTATAGATAATACTCACAAGATGAGTTTTCAAATGTGACTGTTGCGTATATCTCGACGCAAAGGACTTATTGCATATTTCACAAGGGTATGGACGCTTGCCTGTATGTGTGTTTGTGTGTTCGTTTAGCAGTAACCGGGAACTGGAAATCAAAATAAGATATATAAGATATATTATACAATCGTTTTATATTAGTTACATACTTAAAATGAAATAGTTCTAATCGTATAGGATGTAATTTCACTTATTTCGATGACATTTTAATTATTTTGAAATAAAAAATTGCGTATGGCACCTATTTAGCAACGAAAACAACGTCTTGCAATAAAAAATTTATGTCTGATGGATCTATCTAAAGGCAAAAGATTACAAAATTACGCGTTAATAAATGACTTTAAAGTTAAGTATATTTTCCTGTGCGCACTAATAAAATTATCAAAACACCTTATATAAGTGTATATAATTTATTTTTGTTTGCTTCAATATTTACCTAAATTTCTTCTTACACACGTTACATTCGTGGGTTTTGCTCTTGTCAGCAGGTTGTACTATTTGATTTGATTTCTCCGCGTGTTGTTCTGGAATTAAAAAATATAACAATTAACCTTTTGAACGCCAATGACATCTATAGATGTCATGCGCAATCGTGCCCTGTGCGCCAGCGACACCTATACATGCCAAGAAACAGATCATAGATAAATACAAAATAAACATATTAAACCTTTACTTTTACGTGTTTTACTTATACAGTTTATGAACTGAATCCCCAGTTATTACATAATTGTACACAGTAAACAAAATTGCAAAGTAGTTATTCAAATATTTGATGACAAAAAATAACTTAATTAATGGCTAAAAAAGCATTTTCTCTCGCGCCAATGACATGTATACGTGCCTACTAGTGATGTAGTGTAATATTCAAGTAACTTCATTAAAATTTCAGCGAAATTACTCTAATTCGCTTAATTTTTGTAATAACTACAAAAAAAATATATAAGCTTAGTCACTGAGAAAAAAGGTAAATACTACATTCTTTGGTATAATACCATATTGTCTATATTGTGGATATTGTTGATTTGAATATTTTCCTTTTCGCCAATCATGCGCATCCCTAGCACAGTATCGATATGCAATCCCTTCTGCGCCATTGACATGAATAGATGTCGGACTGGTGACGTCGTAAGCGCGTGCCGTGTTGTTAAGTGCGGAAAGTTGTAAAAATATTTTATCGAGTATTGCCGAGAGTGTGAGTGCCTTTATTAGAATATTCTTATGATACAAATTGTCGCTATGTCATATCAAAATATGGTAATTGACCTAAATAGGTACAAATACTAATTATATGTAGGTACATATAATTAGTATTTGTAAATGATTGGAAAATAAATATGTAGTTTAATGCAATTCCCTTTATTTAAAGGTAATAGTTGTTTTGATATTTACAAATAAACACTCCACAATAATACCTATAGTTCATATAAACTTAATAAATAAACTCGATAAGTTATAATAATATACAGCTACACATCCCTAATCAGAAGCGAGAGATTATAAAAAAAAGGATGGTTGCCCGCGCCATTGGCATGTATACATGCCAATGGGGCGTAACTGATAGAGAATAGTGCTGTAACTTGCTGCAATTTTATATGTATTTTTGTATCTCAAAAGGTTGATTTTTTTTGTTGATAGTTGCTATTTAATGTGGTCTTAAGTTTTTACAGTAGGAGATGAGGTTAAATAAATATTATTTTTGTGTTATAAGCTGTTTATTCAAATATTCAGACGTGAATTATTATGTTTATCGATAACATTTTGGAATCCCTACTATTTTCAAGGTTATCTCATTGAATTTGTGGCTTGGCGTGGAGGGCACGGCGATGCGTTTTTGCTCTGGCGGTCAAAAGGTTAAATAACAAAATAAGTAGCAAAACCTGTGATTTATGGCTAAAAGTTAACATTCTTCGCTCCTATTTTATTTTTAGTTTTATAGCATTAGTATTATATTTAGAAAAAACAATTATAAATGTTTTTCATTGGATGGATGGATGGACACTGTTTTTCGTGTCCTCCCTAAATATGCGGATTGTACAGTCCCCGGCACGTAAGTTGGCAAGGTTTTGGCGTAGTGGGGGCAAGTTCGCGCATCCTACACTTAGTGGAACAAAAAACTGGTCACTTTTATTGATTGTTATTATGGTTATTGCCATCATTTATTTTTAATCTTGTAGTTAAACAAAGCGGAGGAATTCGTGACATTTAATGGGTGTTATAAATAAAACATAATATTATGCATTTTTTTATTCAGTAAAAAAAAATATTATTGTTAAAAATTATAAATTCTCGTCGTCACTATCGGTTAATAATACTGTTACACCTGGCATCAAACTAGAACTACCACCTGAGCTGGTGGAAGGAGAGAGCATTGTAATACACGTTACAAAAACTAAAGTTAAAACAACAACTATAACACTAACAAAGCCAAAACAAAATCAAAACTTAATTTAAAACTGAACTCGTAACAAAAAGTCAACAAAAACAAAGGGTACAACTTTCGTGCACGCAAGTGTAATCGGGAGCGAACGGAACGTAGACGCGGTGCGGGAGGCAAGGGTCGACTGACGCACCAATAGCGAGTCGTGATCGGCGCTACGTTATACCCCGCGTCCCGCTTGACCACCAAAGAGACCTAAAGAACGACTTCTGCGCATCTAACGACTCTTGCCAAGTTACGTGCCGGGGACTGTATGTAGTTATTCAAACTCGAATATTTATTTTTCCCCAATTTTACTAATTACATTATATCTCACCAATATGCTGTACATAATCAGCCCTTCGTCTCAACATAACCCCACAGTGACATATATACAATCTCGCTCCGTGCAATGATTTCAAGTGTTTCATCGTTGCGACTGCATCATCTAACAATTCTGGCTCCGAACCTGTAAATATTAGTTTTATTACATGATTATTATGGGAAAATATATTTCAAACTCAAACATTTATTTATTCAAATAGATTTCTTCGAGAAGCACTTTTGAAACGTCATTACATATTTTTTACATTTACCACCGATTCGGAAAGCAGTATCTATGGAGAAGAACCCTGCCCACCATACACTAAAGTGCAGTAACAGCAAAATCACGATTTCGAGTAAAACGCATTTAAAGTTAAGAATTGATTTTAAAAAATCAACAGAATGATAAGCAAAAAAATTTGAATGCAGAAAGGTTGTAAAGGCATAGGTTCACACGTTAAAGCAATAAAAAAAAATATATCTTAATAACTGAATTTATTATGGCCATTTATTCTTTTTGGTGCCTATTACTGCATAGCCTTTTTTGTAAAAAATACCATTTTAAACTTAGTAAAATGCAGCAAAAAGCCCTATTACTGCGTTTGGATCAGTTATTTTGTCAAGAAACCCAACTAACATGCAGTAAGGTCAAAAAAATACTGCATTTTAGTTAGTTTTTTAAGAAAAAAGTGTTCAATTTACTAGTGCAGTAAGAAAAATAGCTAGTTCACAGTTGCAGTATTTAAAACATTAACTGCACTTTAGCTAGGAATAATCATATCTGTGTCATTATGTTATCCAAACTAATCTGCAGTAATGCTGTATTTTACTGCGTGTTAGTCAGTTTATAATGATAAAAGAATGTTAAGTATTCACAACTAAAATGCGACAAGCTTTGATTTTACTGCATTTTAGTTGGGAGTTCGTGACAATAAATTGTATTTTCTTAATTTGCAGTAAAAATAGCTTGTATGGCGGTAAATTTTACTGCGTATTAATTTTTTTTTTTTAATTTTTTTCCAGAAATATAAAACTATCTAAAGAACGGTAAAATTATATTGCTTACTGCATTTTAGTTATGAAACCTTAAAATTTAATCTGCAGTATAATTTATACTGTATTTTAGTTGGGAAATCACGCCAAATTGTTAATTTTTTTCGTTTGCAGTAAGTGAAAACTGTTAAATAAAAACCATTCTTATAGTCTTAGAAATAAGTAAGTTAATTCAATAGAAAGCTTAAGAAACCCGCTTTCAGAATCACTAATAAAACGAAAAATCACAAAAGGGCTGTTACTGCTCTTTAGTCTCTGGTGGGCAGAACCGGCAAGAAACTCCATAGTTGCTGTTTTAAATCATGTCAGTTTTACAAAATATTATAATCATATATTGTAATAATATGCCAAAGAACTGTCCTGTGGTTTTTACACGACAACCCTCCATGGGTTTTATCGTCTATTATATAATATTTTGTAGTTATAAATAATTTTCTAGGGAAATGTTAAACAGAAACAGGTCAATGTAATAAAAAAAGAGCGTGTGTGTCGAGCACACGTGTCAGAAGTGAAGCTTCTTTTCAAAGATACCAAAATCGTCGCATTACTTTATAACGTGACGGTATTGCCATGACGCGATTCAATTCAATTTTCAATTCAATTCAAAAAATATTAGAAAGAAATGAAACAATCTCACCTGCTTTGGAATTTTTTTCGCACAGCAGACATTTAAATTTATCACCATCCTGTTCTACCATTTGTATCTAAAATATTAAAATATAAAATCAATAATAGTAAGTATATAAAATCAAAAAAGACATCATTATTTAAGTAATATCCTATTTAGTATGACATAAATATTTTTACATATTTAAAAATTGTAGAATTAACAGTACTTTAATTTTCATTAAAATTTAAAACCTTCAAATCTATAATTTGTTATGATAACTAGCTTACCGCCCGCGGCTTCGCCCGCTTTGTCTAAAACCTAATAAATTATATACTAAAACCTGCCTCTTGAATCACTCTATCTATTTAAAAAAAACCGCATCAAAATCCGTTGCGTAGTTTTAAAGATTTAAGCATACAAAGGGACATAGGGACAGAGAAAGCGACTTTGTTTTATACTATGTAGTGATTTTACTTACTGGCATCTCGCTACTAGGGCTACTATCTCCGATTTTACTCTCAACAGATTTTACTTCATACATTTCACCGGAATCCACTTTAATGAAGGCACCTGAAATATTAACAATTTATTATCTTCTCTATACATATAAAACTAGATCTCCTCCCGCGGCTTCGCCCGCGTTCTCAAAGAGAAACCCACATAGTTTCCGTTCCTGTGGGTTTTTCCGGGATAAAAAGTAGCCTATGTCTTATTCTGGGCCTTCTAATACATATATTTTCACGCTCAACTACGAGCCAGAATGTTTAAGAATCTATGTAATCTGTACCCACCTAACATCTTTGTAATTCTACATTCTGCAAATAAAGAAAATATGAATTTGAAAGCTAGTGATTATATATTACCTTGTTCGTTAGCAGCGGCTATTATAGCATTAGCTGTTTCTTCGTCGCCTGACATTTGGAGCTCTATGTGCGATCCTGAGTTTGAATCTGTAAATAATTTATTGATAATTGTTAATTATTTAAATTCTAGCGTTGTATATGTTTTACGTAATTTAAGGTTCGTAAGAGGAATGGTTGGATTCCAATACAGAAATGAGATATATACTATCAAGGTTGTATAAACGCCCGCCTTGACGAATAACGAATTTTGATGCGTTTTTTTAATAGATATAGTGATTCAAGAGGAATGTTTTAGTATATAATTTATTAGGTTTTAGACAAAGCGGGCGGTAAGCTAGTTTTATACTATTTAACTAGGAAAAACTCTATCAAAAAGGGACTTTTACCATACATAGATAATTTTAAATTTACCTTGATCATCGTTATTGTCCAAACTATCGTTATCATGAGGCACGACCAATGATATCTCGTTATCACCGTATATAAACTTTTGCCCTGACATTACACCTATTATGGGACCATTTTCACTCTCTATTACAACTGCGTCTGAAATTTAATAAATAATTTTCATATTATTAATATTATATATTGTACTTTTACAACTGCGTCTGAAAATTAATAAGCAATTGTTTCATATTATTAATCCATACTAATATTATAAATGCGAAAGTAACTCTGTCTGTCTGTCTGTTGCTCAATCACGCCTAAACTACTGAACCAACTTGCATGAAATTTGGTATGGAGATATTTTGATACCCGAGAAAGGACAAAGGCTACCTTTTATTGCGAAACATGTACCACGGGCGAAGCCGGGGCGGACTAGTATTATATATAGTTCAATATATATTATATTACAGAAAAATAATGGAAGTTATTTTAGTAACTATGATCATTATTGTTATAATATAAGAGGATATTATTAACCCATTGACCACCGAGCGGCCCGATCGGGCCGAGACACAATAGATTTTCTATTGTGTCTGTGATCCGAGGACTGACGGATTAATATCTAATGGAAATGCCACTTTTTGAAAAAAAGAGCGTGTTTGCCGAGCACAAGTGTCAGAAGTGAAACTTCTTTGGCAAGATTCAAAGATACCAAAATCGTCGCCTTACTTCATGACGTGACGGTATTGCTATGACGCGACCTTGGAATTTTACTCTCAACGCGCCTAAAGAAGTTTCACTTCAAAAATCTGGGAAAGTTTATTTCTCATTAGAACAAAATTAATTAAGTTTAATCATAATTTTATTAAGCTTTAAGATATTTTATTTAAGTAATTAAGCTTTAATTACTTAAATAAAATATCTACATAATATATTTATATTTTCTAGAAATATGTTAAGTAAGTATATAAATTAATAACAATTAAAAACTTCAAAACTAACCTTCATCAATCTCCATAGGTTTCTCTTCATGATTTTCCTCATCTTTTTGTTCATTCGTCACTCTAACATAGCCTTTTGCTAAACCATTTAGGGTGAAATTGCCTTTATTCAATAGTGTTGCTATCGTCTCAGGTTCTATAATAACTCTTGGTATGCTTGATAATTGATTTATATCCATTTCAGTTTTAATTGTCGATGTTATTTCTGTTGCGTCTGTTGTTTCTGTTAAGTTCGGTAAACTTGATACTGACGGCTGAAAATAGAGAATAGAAAAAGATGAGAAATTGGTTTTATGAAACCACGGAAAAAATGAAATTTAGGCACAAAATTATCGTATTTGTACGATAATTATCGTACGGTTCGACCGTCACGCGACATGCGCTACACAGACCAAAAAGTTTGAGACGATGTAATAAAAGTTTCACTTTAATACCTTTTTAAATTAACGCAAGTGGTTTGATGTAATAGAAATGTGATATTTAGGATCTCTGCTTCCTCAATTTGGTTTTGGTAATCGACATAGTACATAATGCAATTTTATAAATTACTAGCGGTCTGCCCCGGCTTCGCCTGTGGTACATATTTCGCAATAAAAGGTAACCTATGTTCTTTCTCAGGGTCTAAAGATTATCTGTGTCAAATTTCAAAATTGGTCCAGTAGTATATCCGTGAAAACCATACATACATACAAACCTTTCCTCTTTATAATATTAGTATAGATGAAATCATTACTTACCATATTTTTAGGAATATTAGTAGTCACATTACTCCAACTATTTGAAGTTTTGACTCTTAAATCAAAACCGGGTGGCAAAGGCTGTAATTTAGACGCAGGCAACACTAACTTTATATTATTTTTGTCTTTTGCTTTTGCGTCGTCTACTATCAATTCCTTTTTGATGTTTCGCAACTGTTCCGATTTGTGAATGTTGTCGCGAATTGATGTTTTCATTTCGTTAAGCCTGTAAAATAATAGCATATTAGAAAATCACTAATAATAGCAGAATAATTCCGATTTTCAGAAATAATTCAAATACATATTTAACATTTCTTAACTTCATTACAATTAAAATATTTCATATTACGTTTGTACTTATCACAACCCAACAAAAAAAAATTCTTCACTGTAAAGGGAAATAATAAATCAAAATCATGTATTAGATACCCCACTATATATTAATACCCCGCCTTAATATATAGTGGGGTATCTAATACATGATTTTAGCGCGTCTCCGCGGTCTGCCCCGGCTTCGCCCGTGGCACCTACATGTTTAAACTATCCTATCTCTCAAGTTGGATCGAACTACACATGA
The DNA here is from genome assembly GCF_061535395.1 of Colias eurytheme. Lineage (NCBI taxonomy): Eukaryota > Metazoa > Arthropoda > Insecta > Lepidoptera > Pieridae > Colias > Colias eurytheme. The sequence continues at coordinate 1,035,430 of NC_143006.1, forward strand.
TGTGCAAATTTTATTATAATCGGTTAAGTGGTTTAGGAGTCCATTGAGGACAAACATTGTGACACGAGATTTATATATATTAAGATACATATTCAATACAATAATAAATTAATTTGCTTACCTAGCAAGCAGATAATCATATTCGAGTAGTGATTTATAGCATTTTGCGCACAAATTATTGTTTTCCTTACATTCCTGTGGCACTTCCTTTCCTGATATTTCTAATAACAGCTCGAATATTCTACTTCCCGACATAGGTGTCTGAAATTAAGAATACATGAACATTAATTTTCTGTGATATCTATACTAATATTATAAAGCTGAGTTTGTTTGAATGCGCTAATCTCAGGAACCACAGGGACGATTTGAAAAATTATTTCATTGTTAGATAGTCCATTTATCAAGGAAGGTGTAAAACTAATAGGAGTGAAGCAAAGTAGGTAAAAACACAAGACACACATAGCCTATAGCCTTCTTCGATAAATGGGCTATCTAACACCAAAAGAATTTTTCAAATCGGACCAGTAGTTCCTGAGATTACCGCATTCAAACAAGCTTTATAATATAAAGTAGATATTGTAGAGAAATTACCTTGGTTTCAAATATGTTAATCTTTGTTTTTTCCACCCCTCCATCTTGCTTATTACAAATGTAACAATGCTCTGCCATCCTGGAAATTTTACATAAGTATTATTTAAACTAATATATTTTTATTGGAAAAGTAAACTTTGAATGGACAAAACGAAATAAACAATACTCATACATCAAAATTATGTATAACAGAGCAGCCTTGTCACTATATAGTGATCTTTTTAAATAATAATAAATGTAAGCTGTGCGGGGAGGCAGCAAAAGTTGTAGGTGATAGTTAGTATTTGTAATGATATAAATTCAGATGTTTGTAAAGAGAAGAGAGAGAATATTTGAAAAGACATAAAATAAGTTAATACCTTTTTCAAGAATTTACATAATATACTATAATATATTTATTTCAAAATATTTATTATTTGTTTTGTTTTATATGTATGGATCAAAATATAGAATAGCTAGGTATGAATTAAGCCCTAAAATATGTATTATATAATAAATAACGAAAAATAAGTAAATTTAAATAACTTTAAGTTGAGCTTTTCAAAGTTTACCTTTTTGTTTACCATTTATTTCAATTACTTTTCAAGTTTAAAAACGTCTACAGCTCTATAAAAAGCAAATTCTAATGAGTTCACTTCTTAGAAAATTAATTATAACCATTCCCAGGCCATTTCTATTATATTAATTAGTAATAAATAGACATCGGATTATATGCACTAACAAAATGCCAAAATATGCATGCAAATATGCACTAAAAAAGGCCGAAATATGCACTAAAAACGACTGATATGCCTAAAATATGCACAATACAAAATCAAAAAACCTTTATTATTTTATATATTTAAATCAAAGATTGTACAAATACAGTGAATTTTCATGAAATTTAGTATAGTTTTTGTGCCAATATACAATTAGGCATTTTTACCTAATTTTCGAGCGCAAATTTGTGACGTTTGTCACCCGCGAGCCCAGTGTTGCCACCTTAGACCTTTCCGGGCTAAATCTAGCCCTTTTTTGGAATTCAACCCATGTTTTAAGTTTTAGGGTAATCTAGCCCTATTTTGAATAGCTCAAAATTTACTTAAAATGGAGCCCATTTTGTAATTTTTCGCCATTTTACCATGCCAAAATAGGGTTTGTTTACTCGCTGAGCGTTCTGATTGGCTAATAAAGGTTAGTCGACCAATCAAAACTCCCGTTACATAACGAAATATGCACTATTGGGGAAAAAGGCTAAAATATGCACTAACGCCGTAATTAGCGAGTTTTATGCATTTGCATATGCAAATATGCAAATGCATATAATCCGATGTCTAGTAATAAATCTTAATATAGAGAAATTTATAATACATTCGTTCGACAAGTACCTGCAACTTTGGTTTTATTTTGATTCCATTAGTTTCTGAAGGTTTTCGTATTGAAAAGAAATAAGTTGTCAGCCATGATTTTAGCCAGGGTCTACGCAGCTAGTACTTTCTGACTTTATATGAGAAATCTTTGTAAATCGGTGTTCGAGACCTTGTCAACAGATGGTGCTGTGTACGTTGCACCGTTTCGTTTTATCATAATTTGATAAATTAATTATTTTCAATAAAGTCATTATTTTTTGTTATACATCATCCATTCATAATAACTTATTAATCTAAATTCAGCTTATATTATCAGAAAACAAAAATCTGTTGTAATTGTGTGAAATTAAACTGAAACGCGGGCAGCCATTTTGAAGTTGGCTGTCACCTTCCTGTCAAGTGTCCATGTCAAAACATTCTGTTTCCCACCTCGTGCGATTCGGAAGTGCTCATGGTGTTTTTTCATGTTTTTTGTTTTTTCCACCGACGACCCGGCCTGTTTTTACTGACTTTGATGTTCCTGCCTTATACGATCCTACCGCTTTCCGCTTCTGACTCCGACGATTCTATATTTTGCTCTCTGACCCCGGCTACGTTTTACGGACTTGAAATAATGGCAGCTGTGAAAAAGTGTTGTGTTCCCAACTGTGGTAAGTAGATCTTAGTTTAGTTCTGATTTTTAAAAGCTTTATCATAAGTGTAATTCCTTAATTCGGGAACTCGACTCGATGTCATATGTTTGAGGTTATGTACCTATGCACAATTTTCGTTCATTTAAACTCCTTTAGCCGGATACAGTAAATCGGCCTAGCCAATCATTAAAATTACAGTTTATCCATGAATTCACCATTAAGCAGGCCTTTTTTCCCGGGTGCACTTTAGGAAGCTGCCATATATTAGCTCTGGGAAATGTCTTAGAACGACATGAAATCACATGTCCCTGTAAGCCGCTCCCTGAAGGTCACTCTGACCCTTATCTGTTACATGGGTTACACCAAAATTATGTGTTCTGAAAAATATTTTCTTTATTTTCCAGGTGCTGTTGATGAAATTTTACATAAATTTCCCAACCCGGATAAAGAGCCAGAACGTTTCCGAGACTGGATTTATAATGTCGGAGGCAACATATTAGGAAAAGAGAACTTATACATATACAACTACCGACGAGTATGCCATGTACATTTTGAAGAAAAATATCACACTAGAAGTAAAAAGCTCAGTCCAAGTGCTATCCCCACTCTTCATTTATCTGGTAACTATATTTACTAAAGCGTTACAATAAAATGACCACAGCAAGTGCTTAGATGAAAATTTTCGTTTATTTCACATGTATGTGATTTATGATATGAGATGAGATGATTTACATCATGAAAATATGGGTGCGTTTTGTATGTGTTAAAATAGACCAATCTCATTGCTCAAATGCATTTGGTGTGGATAGTTGTTATATTTCACAAGTCTCCACTCCGCTCTGCTCAACTCCTCTCTGATTTCACACAGTCTAAAATTAGAAAATTACTATTATTTTAATCAAGTTCAGTTTTAAGAGGCCGTATCGATTTTAGAGTGATTTTGACTTGTTTCTGTAATTCTTTAGGAACTCATATAAGAAAACTAAATTAGTAACAATGTGTTATATTATCTTAAATTAAAGATTTATTCAATGTCTAAAAAGTGTCTGAGACAATTTATTGATTTTCATTGTCCAGTTTGTTTAATAGCCAATAACCTGAGGCGTGTTTCAATTTTTTCAATGTGGGACGTTCGTGTCTTTGTAGTTTACACAGAATTTAATTTTAATTTAAAAGAACAAGTTTTCTTATAAAATATACAACAATAAAGACACTGAGACATCCTTAAAAATGTTCGAGGAATTTTAAGTACTTTTATTCAAAAATTCAAAGAAAATCTTAAGTTAAAATAGCCTTACTTTGATGAAATTTTATGCATATATGGCGTCGAATTTCTAGTACATACAACAGAGTTAAAAAAATACACATTAAATGATAAATTTATGCTTAAAAATTTGCAATAAAAAAATACATATTATATGTTTGTTGAGTAATGGAATTATTTAAAGTTCTCTAGAATTTTCGATTATATACGGGAGCGCAAACGTTGTTACGGCAGACCTCAATAATCGAATATTCTAGAGAACTGTAAATTATTCCATTATTTTCATAAAACTATATAGTTAGTTTTTTTAAACGAGCTCCTAAAGAATTACAGAAACAAGTCAAAATCACTCTTAAAATTGATTTTTTTTCCATAAATATTAAAATGTCATAATAATACCAACCACAAATACAAAACAACATTTTTCGATGCTAGTATTGAAATATCAATTAAAAAATATTTCATCACATTTAAGTTCTTAAATATTTTTAACCAACCCTGTTTATACTTAACTGCTTATATTTTTTTTCCAGCTTTTTCTTTTGTAAGAAAACATCCCCTGCAGGAGATTAACCAGCAGATACCTATTACCCCAGATATGCCATCAGTATCAGGTGAGATATTTCATATTTCTCAGTCTATCATGGTCATAGTTTTAAAGGAAGCATATAATATGTAGAAATAAAGCAGAAAGTTGTAATTTTGTAATTGTGATGATATTTGATATGATGATGATGATAGTTTTACTGTTTTGTAAATGTTTCAATATATTCAAAAAATATGGATCACTAGAGGCTAGAGGTGCTTGCGGCTTCGCCTGCTTGTTCTTAGGGAATTAACAAAATCTTATTTCCCCTTAGAACGCGAATTCTTCCAGCAGTTAATTGTAGCCCAAGTGTCATTCTGATATGACTACAAAGTTACATTTACAGTTTATTTCCCATGGGAATGCGATGATTTCCAGTGATAAATTGTAATAAGTTACCATTTATATAAACAAGCAGCAAACATATTATATCCATCCAAACTTTCGAGTTTCTTATGAGTAGGATAATTTCTTAGTATTGTAGTGAGATTACTGGGTTCAGTATCATTATTTCATACATATAATATTCTCATGAAAAAAATAAAAAATAAATTTTATTTAATTGAATATTCTGTGAATGTGTCTACCATTTGCTTTCATGAATTTCGAGCAGATAAATTAATTTTTTTTTTGGGCATCCCCTTTCATACTTGTTGTTGTATTTTTTAGTATTTGTTGTTGTAGTGGCAATATTAATACATCTTTTTATGTCAAAATGTCAAGTGTCTAACTAGCACAGTTGATAGATACAGCCTGGTGACAGACAGACAGACAGCAGAAGCCTCTGTAATACCCCTTTGGGTAGGAGTCCTAAAATAACGTATATTATAATAAAATTTGCTTACTTACAGGAATTGGTGTTACTGAAAAACAGCCTGGACTTAATCCTACGAGACCTACTATAACTTCGGATGTGGATATCCCTCCTCGTGCCCCTGCTGACCCTGCTAAGCCTTCAGTACCAAGTAAGTTTTTGTATTAGCATATATATAACTAGAGGTGCCCCGCGGTTTCGCCCGTGTGCTCTTAGGGAATTAACATAAAGTGATTTCCCATGAGAATGAGATATTTTTCGGAGGATTAGTATTTCACCTGTGCGAAATCGAGGTGGGTCGCTAGTATTCTATAATATTTGTGTAATGATTATTTGTGTAGTATGATTTTTACATACTATGCTTTAATATTATGATTTTTACTAAATTCAATTAATTTTAAATTTTTAATAAGTAGGGTGTTTCAATTAGTAGACATAAAATTTCAAAAGGTATTGAAATCTGTAACCATGTAAGAATAAGGGCAATATATGTATACATAGTTAATTAAGCACAAGTTAAGATATACGGATACAAAATCAGATGCCAAACCCAATAAAAAAATTGTGGCTTGAATTTTAAAAAGACATTACAATATTACCAAATAATTCTTATTAAAAGCTATTTAAACCATTAAACTTCAAAAGAACTTCAAAAAACCGCTCATGCAATAAAACCGTTTTCTATGGCAACCAAACCCTGTCGTTGTCTTTTGGCATGAAGTCCCAAAATAACTCTGTATACTGTAATACATAAACTATATTATATTAATTTCTATTTGCAGAGACCACAAAGAAAAAATATGTGGACGGTGAGCAGATGTTGCAGCAAACAATCAAAAAATTACAAAAAAGCAATGACTCTTATAAAGAACGTTTGCGAAAAGCAAAGAAGCTATCTACAAATACAATGTTTCAAAATGCTCTGAACAAATTTAAAACCTTGGCTGCGATTTTTACTGTTATGCAGTTTCGAGAAATAATGAAACCAAAAATGGGGCGAAGATTTACAAATGAAGAGAAAGTTATGTCACTTTCACTGTATAAACTTGGGCCTAAAGCTTACAGGTGGCTCAGTAAGATTTTTGTTTTGCCTTCCCCTGCTACTATAAGCAGGCTTATTTCAAGGGCAGGTTTAAAGCCTGGGATTAATGAAAATATATTTGCTCAATTAAAAAAGAAGGCATTGAAAATGAAACAAGATCATAAACTGTGCTCATTACTTTTTGACGAAATGGCTATTAAACCTCATTTTGATTTTAATCCAAGAAAAGACAAGATAACGGGTTTCGTAAATCACACCGGCGAAGCAACAAGAAAAATAGCCGATCATGTACAGGTCTTCATGATAAGAGGAATCACCAAAAACTACAAGCAACCTATATATTACTCCTTCAGTCACGGGAGCACACCTAAAGGAGTTTTAGCCAAAATGATTGTTGATATCATCAGAAAACTCCAATCAACAGGATTCACAGTGTTGTCGACAGTCTGTGACCAGGGTGCATCAAATACGAGTGCTATCAATTATTTAATTAACGAAACTCGAAAAGAATACCTTAGACGAAATGAGGTGCTTAGGCACTCTGTTTTTGAAGTTGATGGGCAATGTGTAATTCCTCTATACGATGTCCCTCATCTTTTAAAAGGACTGAGAAACAACCTTTTAACCAAAAATTTAAAATTTACAATGGATAGTCAAGAAAAAGTAGCGAAATGGGAGCACATTACACAGTTGTACCAAAATAACCCATCTTACAAAGGACTAAAGATAATAAAAAATTTGACTGAAAACCATTGCAATAAAGATAAGATACCTAAGATGAAGGTCAAATTTGCATCTCAGTTATTTAGCCAGACAGTTGGAAAAACAATGGGTTATTTGGCTGGTAAGTAATATTTTTATTAACTAACAAAGCTATTCTCAGATAAGATTGACTAACTTCAATTAAATTCTGTGTTCACACATCAAACTTTGTAGTATTTTTATTTTATTTAGTACAAAACTATTCTTTCTCCGATATCTTTGTCTAATGACAAATATTAATTCTTCACTATTAATCACCCATACGATTATCTACATGGTTAGTACTATGTATAATAAGTTATATACCTGCAAAAAGTATATATCCTAGTACAACAAACATGTGACTGTTGGTTTTTTTTTTCAGAAAATGGAATTTTACCTGAAGAGACGAAGGACACCGCAGATCTAATAATTTTTATCGACGATCTCTTCGACTCGTTAAATGGAAGTTTTCAGAATTCGAAGAATAGGAGCGGAAAAGATCTTCTAAGAAATGTCACACCAAGTTCTATGCACAGCGAGGTGTGGTCGAAGTCAAAAAAAGTGTTAAAATCTATGAAGTTTGTTACTGTTTCGGGGTCCTCTGGTACTGTTCCATCAATAAATAACTGGGTCCATACTGTTGAAAATGTGGAATTGCTGAAAGAAACTTTGTTCAATAAATATAATATGAAGTCGATGTGGTGTAGACATTTAAATCAGGACCCTCTAGAAAATTTCTTTGGCAGCATACGTAGCCATGGTATTAGAAATGTAAACCCTACGTGTGCTGCCTTTGAAGCCGCATTCGCCTCACTATTAATTAATAACATGATTAGCAATTATGCAGTTGGGTCGAATTGTGAGGAGGATTCCTGTGAAACTTTAAATGCTTTTGAAGAAATGTTTTTATCAAAATCTCAGACATCCAACACTGAGAGTTGTGATATTGATTTGGAGGATTTTATTAATGATCAAATAATTGTAGATTACGAAGAAAAGAACAGGAATCCTACAATAAAGGCCCAACTAGAATATGTGACTGGTTATTTATTAAGAAAATGTAAACCAATTATAAAAAACTGCAAAAATTGTCATAACTATTTGTTTGAAAAAGATTTGCAGAAAAACAAATACATTACTAAAAGAGAATTTGTAAAAAATAAAAGATACCTGACATATCCAACAGACAATATAAAAAAAATGTTTTCAGCCATTCAGGATGTGACATATCATATTTTAAAAAATAAAAATCATATAAATAATTTAAAAGCTTACATAAATTTGGTGTTGGATGTGTCAGTGGATTCCTCTTTTATAAGTTGTCTCAATCATAAAGATGAAATTAAGAAATTCATGTACAATTTTTGCAGTAAGTTCTTTGCTTATAATTGGTGCAAGGCTACAAATAAATTAATGGACGGTACCAGCAAAGACTGTGATGAAGGAGATTTTATTCAAAGAGAGGCATTAATATTAGGTAGTAGAAGAAGAAAAAATAAATGATTTTTAGTACTCATAACCGTGTTTTCTTTATATTGAAAAAAATAGAAATCAAAAAAGCTATGTAGGTGCCTATAGTAGGATAGGTATATATGCCTATACTCGTCCTATACTTATACTTATATATAGTAGATAACATAGTTTGCGACCCGTCCACTAGATGGCGCTAGTTCAACATTTTGCTGTAGACTCTATACCCGATATATATAAGTTACTCTATGATTTTAGCAAGCAGCCACCATTACGGAGTACGGACAATAGGTACGTGTCGAATAGTTTACAATTTCCGCTAGAGTGCGCTGCTTATTTCCTTTCAAAGACAAGAACACAGATAATAAATACTGCATCACAGAATAAAATATTAAGCCATTATGTTATCGAAAAAACTTCGAAAAAAAGCATGTCTGTGTGAAAAAGGATATTTTCCTTCTTTAGGGCGTATTCAGAAAGAAAGCTTGAAACTTATAAGCGCTTATCGGCGCTTGTCATGTTCATATATTTTCCTGTCAGTGCTGTCAACCCGCGCAGGAAAATATATGAACATGACAAGCGCCGATAAGCGCTTATAAGTTTCAAGCTTTCTCTCTGAATACTCCCATAGAAATTCCTTAATTGTTTCTACTATTATTAAAAAAAATACATTGAAAACTACCAGATTTATATTTCAGTAGCTACGCCACTTTGTTTCACCCGCGGACTTAGATCATTAAGTAATTATTTGTTACTTAATGATCTAAGCCCGCGGATAATCCACGTAATCCCGCTGGTAAAGGCAAAAGTAATCACTATCAAGTATCATTAAAATCCGATCAATAGCTTTTGCGTGAAAAATGTTACCAAACAAAGATCCATACATTAATCTAATAATCTATTAATATTGTATTGTATAATCAATCTATTAATATTGTTTATTTTATAATATTTATATTATGCATATATGTACACAATATGTAGAATGTAGTTGTATTTATAAATTTTTATTTTTATTTTTATTGATAGGAACAGTTATTTAAGATAGTCTTAGTTTTTGTTGGCAATAAAGCTTTTTAAAGTGAAACTTTTATTACATCGTCTCAAACTTTTTAGTCTGTGTAGCGCATGTCGCGTGTATCGCGGCTGCCGAGTAGGTATACCGTCACGCGACATTCGTTACACAAAGCAGTGTTCGGAACCGTTCGAACAGTTTCACTTTTACCGTGGTTTCATAAAACCACACAACATTTTTTCTTTCTTTCTTCTTTACATCAATTATTATAAGTGAGATGTAGGATAAGATGTCGTTAGGATAGTCTTCTCTAGTTCAACATACAAACTCGTATTTTATAAATTCCGTTTATATCAAATACATAATTACATTGTTATGATATTTTCTTTTCAACAATTCAACTACTTTTCAATATGATCAGGTTCACAAAACTTACCTTCGAGCTTTTTTTTTCACCGTAGCTGAAGTACACGAAGTATCACGTGACTGCGAAGGCCTATATAAATTATGTAATCTGTGTAATAATATGTGGGCTTATTTGGTTATTATCTGATGTTATCTACGCACCATAGTCTGTTGTCTATGCCAAACGTCAGAAACAGGAAATGCATTAATTTGGCGCGAAAGCAAAACTGCCGCGCTTTTGATTAAAATTTCAGGTAAATTGCTTTTAGACTATATCTGTTTATCTATTTTAGCTCGACGAATTAAAACAAACGCAATTCGAAAACATTTTTTATTTCTATACAATTTACATTTTTTCGCGTCTCGTGCAGCATTCTAAATATATTATTTTTCTCTTAAAATTTACAATAAAATTAAAAGTCTTTCAACATGATACATCCGTGTATTTACATATTAACATAACCTCACCCTCTAAATTAATTTATAAAGTAAGCCACAACAGAAATAGTCATATATAATAATTTGTAGTAGACAACAATTGTGCTATACCTAACAATTTTATGATAATGGCACTGTCTCATGGTTGTTAAAATGTCATGAAAAAGGGGAAACAAAGTTGAAAATTGTACTGTTCTTGTAATATATTGAGCAATATAGGGTCAGTTTTATTATTACTTGTATATATGTATTTATTATGTGGTATTGATATTACTTTCAACACGTGAAATGATTATAAAAATAGCATTTATTGAGTTAGCTGTTAGATAATTAGAGCTGTTGTAAAGCACATAGAGTTGAAAATGATAGATTTACCTTTTCATTATGTATTTTATGTTCATAAATCAAGCTATTGGTGTCTAAAACGATGCTGTACTAAAATTATTTATTGTCTCAGTTTTCTAATTCATTTCAACAGCAACAACATAGTTATCACAGTGTAACCATTTTGTATCTTGTTAGTAGTTTTGTAATGTTTCGTATGTTTGGAGTAAGGAATGCTGTGTATAAATGAAAGAATATTTGTGTTTCATGTATTTTAATGTTAAACATGTAACTACTACCTAATACCAATGAAAGATAAGCTAAGAAATAAGGAAAGAAGAAACTAAAAATTATAATCTGTTACATTATCTTATGTTTGCTAGAGTGCTGTTTTTGTAAGTCAGACATAGTTTCGTGCAGTATTTTGTGTCATTTAAAATAGTGAAACATGTATTGTTTTGAGTTATTGACGATTACAGTATTTATTTCAACAATATATTATTGCACTGATTTTCAAACAATTTTTAATTATCAGTTACGTAGAACGAATTAAAACAACAGCGACACAAATGTATATTTTTTTACATAATTTTAAAACACAAAATATTGATTTCTATCACGACATCAATTGCTAATACTAAGACATTTAATTCATTTCGAAAATATTTCTAGAGAAAAAGATATGCATCTATTTTATTTGATAACATTGTTTACTATAGGACTATTGTTCGCTATAATACTGTTTACGCTATGTTTTTTTTGTAGATTCTTTTAAACAAAAAAATGTTTTAAATTTTAGTTAGAAATTGCGTTTGCAAGGCAAATCTATACTACTTAGTGTTAAAGTAAATAGTGTGTTATATGAGACAATTTCATACCATAAACAGTTATAGCATGCTAGACATTTTACATACGAGTAGGTATCTAATCTTATAAATAGAAAAAAGGAAGGAAGGGAACAAATTTTTTAGTATATTATAACGAGAATAAACATTGACCAGTGTTAATTACAATTTATGGTGTCTATTTCAAATCATTGTTTCTGAAACACAAATGGACGTTTTCGTTCAAAATAATAATATGTAGTTATTAATATATTTTTATAAAAATATTATTTAAATCACTGGTCAGTTACAGAATTAAATAATTATCGATATAGGCCAATTTTATGTTTATAGAAAATCTGTTTCATCATTTCCATCTAATCAAATATAATTGACTTCGCCATGACACTTACTAATTACCTACTAGCCTAAAAAGTGCTAAAACTTACGATTATGACACTTTTGGTTCTTAAAAAACATCGAATAAAGGCGGTTACACACGATACCACAAGCTTGACAAGTTTGCATGAACAATCGTTCGTCTTGCATCTCTCAAATAATTTGCACAAATAAATTGTACACACATAATTGACAAGCTTGCAGTATCGTGTCACCACACAGTGAGAACACGAAACTCATGCAATACCGAATAAAACATGCACACTCTAAGCGAATGAAAAATAAAAGTCAAATGTATCTACCTTATAATCAACATATACTTTATTTCTTGTACAATTCACAACTGCCATTAGTGTACAACCGGTAAAATCTATCATAAAAATACGCACAGACAATATTTTCTTTACGCTAAAAAGGGCAAAAATAATGTAACAGAAACACCTTTAATCAACTAAAAATTAAATGTCGAACTATTTCTAAAACAGTCACTCAAAACGGAAAAATAATGTCAGCCATTTGCGATGCACGTATTCCATTTTTTTCACAAAATGGCCGACACGGAACTAAAACTATTATATTCAATTCATATAAGGGAATAATGCTTACAACACCTAAACCTCTACTTATACAAAACAAAATGCGTACGCATCTCTCGTCTCGCCCAAGTACATTAAAAAATAAAAGAGAAAAAATAAAATAAAAAATAAAAAAATGGAAATGTAGATTGTGTTAAACATGAAATAAAAAAAAATTGTTACTGTGTCTAAAATTAACTATCTGTTAATGTCTTTATAGCAGTGATCTAGATCACAATAATTGTAAAAATTAAGGAATAATAATGTTGCCGTTGTAAAAGAGTTCACCCCGTAGTTTTTGCGTTGGTAACTTTGAAAAGAAAAATACGATTTTTATGTGTGTTTTGGAGTGAATATTGTTAAACGGCAACCCAAGTCCCGCACTCGGTGGCTGTGTGTGTGTGTGTAGCCGTCCGTCTTGATATGTGTGTTTGTGTGTGCGCCGCCTTCGCCGTTAACTAGAAGCAAATACGTCCATGTAAGTGCATGTATCTCAAACTTGCCGATCCAGGTCGAAAAACAACTGTTACTGTTTAATAAAACAAAAATGTCATCTTTGACGTTTACATCACAACTGTCACAATTACATTTAACACAGACTAAAGAAAATGCATAAGGTGTGCACACATGTTTTTCGACCGGACCGCTGATGTAGAAAAATGTAAAATGTAAAACACATGAAATAAAAACAAAATAAAAAATAGAAGAAACAGAAAACTAAAGAAGACGGACATTCAATATTGCCTGCGTAAAAGACATCGATAGAGTTATAAATTCATATCATATATATTATTTTTTTACATTAAATCTATAATTTATTTGTCTTCTTGATATGTAGGTGCCAAATTCAAAGCTTATGCACGCACAAGACATAACTAAATGCCAATGTCACATCTACAAAAATTGACATACTTCGACGGGAAAAGCGGGTACAGTCGCGCACAAAACCGCTATAAGTTTATTATTTCTTTAATATAGTATTAAACTACAAAATGTAGCGATAAGTACAAATCTATTAAAAGCCTAAAAGCATTGCTGCATCGTAAAATATCAGATATTTGTGCACGACTGTACTGTTCATATAATTACATACACTTAGGCTACGCGCGCATCTATAGAGTATAGACCAATTGACATGAAAAATATTAAATTTATGGTATTTAATCACAAGGATATGTCATTCTTTTAGAAAAAAATGTCGATGCCACCTTTGGAACAAAATATAACTAATTATTTCTCAATATAATAAATAGGAAAGATCAACAATTTCTAATACATATAAAATAACATTTTTTAAATAATTACATTAAATCTAAAACAATGAAAAAGGTGGCAATAATTTCATGTGACGATATTAATTTTTCTGAACCTTACAATTACATTTACAACACATTACGCTATTTTTTACATGACACTCGAGTACTTGATTGTACTTTTTTACAACTACCTGCAAAATAATCTGTTATCAACGGCATTATTATTTACAACAATATCATTTTAAATACATTCCATTTTTATTATTTTAAATCCTATATAATCTTACAACTTTGGCTAATTTATTTGGCTTAGAAAATATGAAAAGAATCAACAAGCACAGTTAAAAATAAGGAAAGAATGTCAAATGCTCTAGTGTCAATAGATATAATAATATAATTGGAAAAACATATTAAAATTTATTTATGTCTGTATACATTTCATATAAGAATATATAATATACATATTCCTTATTAAAATAAAATATATAATGATATAGAAAAAGGGGGCCGTCATTTCTATTTTTGTTCACAATCTTGCCAAGTTATAAGTAACATACTTCAATAAAGATTAATTTCCCATCGTTCCGACGAACAAACACAGAAATGACAAACCGTCTATGGTCCCTACAACAAACTGTCAAAGATATAAAATATATTTCATAACATTCGGTCCAAAAAATCCGTTAAAAACCGTTTCGACAAGAGTAAAATTTCAAAATTCGAACATTCGAATACACATATTATATTGAGGGCCGATTTTTCAATGCTTGGATAAAACTTATCCGTCCAATAAAGTATTACACGATAATATTAAAATGTCACGTAAACTGTCAAATACGGGCAATTAGAATACGTTTTTAAAATGGTAGTTTTATACACATGGAAAATCGGCCCTTAGTAGGTAGGAGAGTACGTACAATACATACACAATAAATATAAATTTTAAACATATGAAAACGAAACCGAGCGAACGTTTATTTAGTTAGAACATACTTAGAATATCGATCGTCACTAAAGTAGGCCATCACACTATACATACAAAACAAATCAGCGACTACCCTCATTTCTAACAGAAAAAAAGTTCACTTACAACAACTTGTGCCTGCTACATACAAATTTCAACAAAAAATCCTCCATTTACCATCGGTCGCGTATTGGTCCGTTCTAAATATTTTCAAAGTGAAACTTCTTTCAGCGCGAGTATAATTTCAAGATCGCTTCCTAGCAATACCGTCACGTCACGGTTTCAAGCGACGATGTAACTTTTGCACGTCGCAAAAGAAGTTTCACTTCTAACACGTGTGCTCACACGCTCTTTATACATGTCTTTTATCGCTCGCAACTTATCTATACACACGTGGTCACAAGGGGCTTACTAGTAGTCGTCATCGACGCCATTGTTGTGTCCCTGGCGGGGCCCCTGGTGCGGCCCCTGGTGCGGGCCCTGGTCGGGGCCCTGCGCGGGGCCCTGGCTGCCGTCGCGCCCCTTGCCCCCGCCCTGCCCCCTGCCCTGCCCGATCTGCCGCGACGACGAGAAGCATAGCTTCATCACGAACGGGAATTTCGCGCCTGCAAATGTTTAGGGCCAAAATATAAGAAAATATAATGTCATTTATTAATACTTAAAAAAAAATAATTATTGAACGTACACGTTTTTGAATAAAACTCTTCTAGAAAAAGTTACCATTATTTTAAATTAATTTTACAAGTTGTAAAAAATATAAGTTGATATCGGTTCTTAGTATTAATATTTTTTATATTTTTTGAAACACAACATATAGAAAAACGCTACGAGTTGTGTAAATGTGGGTAGTTATCATTTATCAATTAGTCATTCTATTAAAGACGTTTGACGAGGTCGGACGTGTATGAAATTATATACCGACTTCACAATATATCCAGAGCAATATAAATAACAAATATTAAAGTCCAGACAAGAATAATCTGCACAACGTCCCTACCCTAAAGAATTTTTTCATTCTACCTTCTACTAAATTAAACAATCTACCCTCATTTTTCACATTTTTTTAAATAACTAGCGGTCCGCCCCGGCTTCGCCCGTGGTACATGTTTACGTTTTCTCTACATAAGAACCATCCTCGTACTTCAAGGAATATAATAAAAAAAAGAATTATCGAAATCGGTTCAGCCGTTCTCGAGTTATGCGCTTACCAACACATTTTGCGATTCATTTTTATATATAAGATTTCCTTAAAACCCTTTATCTCAATTTAAATCTCACCTGGATGCTGTATGGTCGCGTGGTTGCACGCCATGATGGCCATCACCGACTGCGAGATATTCTGAAACTCCATCAGACCCGACGATGATCTGGAAATATTATAATTTATTATTTAGTTATTATAATAATAATAATCATCTGGTGCATTGGGACCTTAATATAATAGTTATGGTTACGGTAGGAGAATGTGGGAGCAAAAATATTATGTTGATATTATAATAGGTACATAATTTATGCATCGTAACCAAAAGACAAACAAAAAAGTATATAAGCACACTTGGCGAGTACTACAACATCTCTGAGTACAAGAAAACAAACAAATCTCTTTTATTAATTAATAATAATCATTGAAAACAAATGTTGGTTGATCAAATAAATAAATTTAAAAAAGAAACAAACCTCTCGCTCTTAAGCGGGAATTTAGAGATGGTGTGTGGAGGCGCGACTCCGTAGTCTGCGAATACGCTCAGCAGCTGATCTTCCGATACATCGGGGGGTGTGTTGAAGAAGTGTACCACCTGAAATGGTTATAGGTTATATGTAATAAGTTGTAGGTTTAATAGGTTATATGTAATAAGTTGTAGGTTATAAAGCATATGAAATATGTTGTAGGTTATATCTTATATGTGAAGTGCATCACCTGAAATGGTTATGGGTTATGTAATAAGTTGTAAGTCACATGATATAGGTTATAGGTTGCACCACCTGTAATTGTTATAGGTTATATGTAACAAGTTGTAGGTTATCAAGCATATTATATACGTTGTAGGATATAGGTTATATGTAAAAAGTTGTAGGTTATAAAACATAGAACATATACGTTGTAGGTTATAGGTTATATGTGAAGTGCATCTTTGAAATGGTTATAGGTTATATGTAAAAAGTTATAGGTTATAAAACATATGATATACGTTGTAGGTTATATGTTATGAGTTATAAATTATGGGTTATACCTTATAAGACCCAGGTCATAACTAATAAATGTTATAAAGACATAAGTGATAGGTTAAATCTGATTAAATACAACTTATAAATTATAAGCTCAAGTAAAAGGTTACTAGTTATAACTTATAAATATGCTGTCATGTTATTACAATGTATTTAGCAGTTTTTAGTTAACTTGAGGATACTAGGAGGATACCCACAAACATTTTTTAAAATGAAACTTCTTTGTAGAGTAAAATTTTAAGGTCTTTGAATGCTGCCAAAAAAGTTTCGCTTCTGACACGTGTGCTCGGCACACACACTCTTTTTTTAGATTGTTTTACAGAATCTAACCTTAGACGGTGGCTGTATCCGATTCTTGTGTATCGAGGCTGGTGTTAGGAAGCGATTGTTCTTATTGCTGACGTAATCCTTGAACGACGGGCTCTTGTCCGGTAACGGGTACGGGTTCATTACTTCCGAGAGATACGCTTGTTTTGAGAACCTGCAATATTACGGGTATTTTGTTTTAATAACAATATTGAAATACACATATTATAATATGTATAGGTAATTAACATACATCATTAAGATTATATTATAGAGAATAATCTATCGATTTTTTATGTTTTTTATGGATGTTTTAAGTTTATTTTACACCAAGTCAATGAACTGTATTTACACAGTACCTACACGTAAAACAGTTTAAAACAGTACACGATATTTTTCGGTAAATCGATTAATTTAAAACTTCTTTGTAGATTGTTTGGAAAACTTAATAAATTCTGTACAGGATAAAACTATTGGTATTATGTAAACTTTTCTGATAGTCCATAAATATAGTGTATTGATGAAGTTTTTCGCACATTACTTTTTCTATGTTATGTGTGGTTTCACTAAAAAAAAAGGTTTTTCACTAATTGATTTTCGTATATTGTGTGAATGTATGTGTATAAACAAACAAACAAACAAAACTCACGCTAGCGTCAACGTGTAATCTCCGACGGTGACATTGTTAAGATTTTGCACGCACCGCTCGACCGACACCGCATCGCCCATTTGAACCATGGCGGTGCCTTCTTTCGTCTTTAGGAACTTTATCTGCGAATTTATAATCATAATAATTAGATATACATAAATATATAGATTCTAAACATTTACATCGGAAGACTCACTAACGAAGCAAAATTTATAATTTATAATAATTCGATATACATAGATTATTCGATATTATAGATAGACATTTCTATCCGAAGACTTCTAAGTAACAAAAACACGGAAGATTACAAAAATAATTTTTGGAAGAAAGTGGATACTTAAGGCTAATCAAATATGTAAAAAAAAGGTTGGTATTTCTATTTCCCTTGGTAACGACATCATGCGTAAACGGCTGGGTATATTCTTATTGTATTTAAGGACCTTGATTTACCTACCCAAAAAAAACTCAAAGTGAACGTAAAACTAAAGTCCAATAAATCATTACTTAGGTTCTTTGAACAACTTTAAGGTAATAATATATTTTAGATTATATACAATGTATACAATCGCGGAATCCTAATCAGTATATTAATCCATTTGAATAAGTAAAGGTTAATAAATGCAATAGTTCTTAAAATTTATAGTTGTGTTAAAATGTCGAATGCTTAGAATTAGCTATGTCCCTTCATTCTTAGAACAGGAGCTTTAAAAGGTCTAGGACAAGACCTACACGATTCTAAACCATATAAAGGTCCTTGCTGATATATGGCAATGTAACTTAATAAAACGAATTTATATTTATTCATTAAGATAAATGACGTATGTGACATGATAGTTTAATTTAAAGTAACTATGAAATGCTTAATGTAAATATTTTGTGTTCAATATTTTTTAGGAAAAAATCAATAAAATCTAAGTACAATTTCGAACTACCCTCATTCTAAAAACTAGTATATTTCTCTAAAACTATTTATACGAATCGGTTTCTTCAGGTTTTAACTATCTGCAAGACAATTCGCATGTAAATTCTCTAGAAAACCATTACATTCGTGCAGTTTAAAATTTTAAAGTAGTTACATGTCTAGGAATCGCCTATATTCGAGAAGCCATTGATTGCTATAGTTTAAAAGAAGCGATCGAAAAATGTAATACATTTTACATACAAAGGCGATACCCCTATGAATCTATAATTTTTAGCTTGTATTTTATTTTATTTTTAGACTAGGTATTAACTTAACGAACATACACAAATAATTCTGAATGCAAACGAAAAAGTGTAAATGGCCTATTTAAAAAAAAGAAACAAATGACACTTTTGAAGAAAATTCACAATTTTTTGGCATTATCTAAATACTGAATGTAGGTACTTCACAATTAAAATATCGCAAACCTACGGTATCCATCTCATAATTTTATTACAGTCATGCAGTGGTCTAAATCGAACGTTCCTTAAAAAAAAACTCACTTTCTAACAAAAAAAAAACATTTTTTGAAGTGAAACTTCTTTATCGGGGTTGGAAAAAAATTGAGTGTAACATTTTTTCGTTACGCGTGACATTTTTTCGTTACGCGCCATCTTTGATTCGACGTACTTCTGTAAAGTTGCATATAGTAAATTATTTTTTGAAAAATAAGGTCATAAAGAAGTTTCACTTCTTACGTGTGTACACTAGTACACGCACACATTTTTTTTTATACAAACGCGGGTACTCACCCTAACAACGTTCCCGTAGAGACAGCACAGGTTGAACAGCCGATCAGCGTTCGCCGTGCTCGGGTCGAGCCCGTAGACCATCATCACGGCGCCCTGCTGTGGGGGACCGCCCTGAATTAATATAATACATCTCTATATATCTTCTATATATCTTTAACCGCCTCCTTGGTACGTGTGAGCGTTGAACCGAGGGGTCATGGGTTCGATTCCCGGTGGAGACGTAGAAAAAAAAATGAACAACGTTTGCCGGAACAACAAGTAATAGTATTTGTTGTGACATGGTGAAATGATAGCAATACAAATATACCTAAATTAAAAAAATCTTACGTAAAAATTAGCTACGGTACATACTTGATACTTAATAATAAATTAGCAATAATTTGATACTGTAAATTTGAAACTAGTTAAAAATAATAGTCGCGTTCTTTTTAACTGTAAAATAATCAATACCAATTTAAAAGATCATCAAATATTAATAACATTAAAACGTAATATGGTTGGCTGTGTCATCCTTCTAAAAGCCTCATCTCGCCTATTTCATACACCAAAAAACATACACTTGAAATTCTTAATTCTTTACAAAATATGTAAACCAAAAACATAAAAAATACCTGATTCTGCGGCGGCATAGGCGGATGGTGCATGGGGGGCGGAGGGACGAAGCCCTCACCGCCGTAGCCCTCCGGCCCGTAGCCACGGCCGTCACGCTGAAATTATTTTGAGGAAAATCATTTATTTTGCCTTTGTACAGACACACATACATACAAATTTCAAAAATAACACTACTTCATCATTACAAACTTATCTCAAAAACAACTAATAAAAAAATCTATACCTACTAATTTTATAAAGCTGAAGAGTTTGTTTGTTTGTACGAGCTAATCTCAGGAACTACAAGTCCGATTTAAAAAATTCTTTCGGTGTTAGATAGCCCATTTATCGAGAAGGTATAGCCTTCTATATATTATCATCACGCTAAGACCAACAATGCGGGTGAAACCGTGGGGAACAGCTAGTAAAAAATAATCACCGGGTGATGAGGCGGCGGCGGTCCGTGCCTGTCTTTCATCATGCCAGGGGGAGGGGGGCCTCCGCTACCAAAGTCCATATCTGTAATAAGGAAAAATACTTTTAAAATAACTATTTATAATTAGTTAATAGTATAATGAATAAATCGCGTTCGTTATTTATATTTATAGTTATTATAGTTGGGCAGTTTTGTACATAGATGTTTAGGTTATATAATATTATGGTGGTTGAAATATAATATAGGTAATTTATATTGATAGTAATATGTGAAATCACTACATAGTATAATTAAAGTCGCTTTCTCTGTCCCTATGTCCCTTTGTATGCTTAAATATTTAAAACTACGCAACGGATTTTGATGCGGTTTTTTTAAATAGATAGAGTGATTCAAGAGAAAGGTTTTAGTCTATAATTTATTAGGTTCGTAGTAGGTTCGGTCGTCGTAGTAGCGGGCGAAGCCGCGGGCGGTAAGCTAGTAGGTAATATAATATGCTATTTTGTCGCGGCAAAAGTATTTACGTATGGAGATATTTAACACATTTATAAAATCGTTCACGTAGATTGTTTTTTTTTTCATTTTTTTTAATGAAAGTAATATACTACTCAGACACATAAAATACTAATTAACGTATTCAGTCGTTTTATAGTCACGTGTTAATAAAACAGAATATTTTGATGAGAGAGATGTTGATTATTATCAACTTTTCACTGCGCATTAAATTTCAAATCCCTATGTACAACCAAGGTTCAACCTTCATTGAAAGCATAATTATGAAATGAAAGAATTTGAAAACCAATTTATGTATATGAATGGAATTAATAATTAAAATTGAACAACTTCCAGCACATTCCGTCGACACTCGATACTGTAATTATTAAATTCAATTTGAACATGTCGGTTTACTTGTAAAACTTTCTTTGAATTAATTTTCTAAACAACGTCTGTTATAACTTGAATAATTTGTGAAAACAACGCAATACATAATTACATTTTATTTTGTAGGTACATTTCTACAGATTCTTAAACTTAATATTAGATATAAAAATAGTATTAACTATTAAGAGTTTTTTCCCTAAATTCATTCTAGAGCCACTGTTTAAATATTGTGTTCTTAACAATACCTATTCACGATTGTTTCAATCTTTCGCTACCAATCCAAAAATAACTATTGTCAACCTGACATTATACTTATTAAAATATACAACATTATTCTACAAAGAATAACATCTATAGGTACATACAGATATAACAAGAAGTTAGCCAACATATTATATAGATAGGTATATAGTACGGGTGCTTTTCCACCAATAATGTGCGAAAATGTGTAGCGAGGAATGTGTTTGTAGATAGCCAATAGCACAGAATACATAATAGTAGCTAAAAGCTACAGAACGGACACTCTCCGCCTCCCCCCAAAATTAAACTTACCTCACCCCGCGCGATCGTGATTAAAATGGGCCATATTTTTCTGCAAGGACGATACGCAACGAAGATTGACAACATTAATCAAATTGACTTAAAGTAATTTTATTATTTTGGATTTGTGATTATCGTTTTCCGTAGAAAATGGTTAGATATTGTGCTGTTTACGGATGTATTTCATTAGAGCGTATACGCACTATGCGGGTAGCCGCATTGCGGGTAGCCGTCCGGCTGACCGCAAGCACAATTATGTACGTAATATTCATTTCTATGCGCACTGCGATGCGGCTACCGCAGACCGCACAGTGCGCATAGAAATGAATATTACGTACATAATTGTGCTTGCGGTCAGCCGGACGGCTACCCGCAATGCGGCTACCCGCAAAGTGCGTATACGCTCTTAGAAAAACGCGAATTTTTTTTTACGCTAGTCACAAATGTGCCAACCATAAAGCGTTAACACACACATTTGCAGTCTCTACAGTGTGACTGTCAAAACGATAATTTTGTATGGAG
Organism: Colias eurytheme; assembly: GCF_061535395.1. Taxonomy (NCBI): domain Eukaryota; kingdom Metazoa; phylum Arthropoda; class Insecta; order Lepidoptera; family Pieridae; genus Colias; species Colias eurytheme. The sequence continues at coordinate 1,057,984 of NC_143006.1, forward strand.
TGTCCGGGGTGTGCTTCAAACGCTAGACGCTTCAAACTTCAAACTAAATGAAGCGATATGATTGGTCCTAAACAAACACATTCCTCGCATATTATTGGTAGAAAAGCACCTTAACACGGTGCATATAACATTTTCATACATAGATCACATGCGGGATTAATAGAAGGGCTTCAAATGAAAGTCTCTGTGTTTGTATCAATGATTTATTGTGTATATGTTATAAATATCACATTGTACGATGCAACTTTAGTTATAGACGTAGCAAATATAGATAAAATAGCGGTATAAATAATTATAGAAGGTAAAACGTCTTCTAAAGAGACACTAGTAACAAATGATAATTTTAATCTTTTAGAATATGTTGTTTTTGCTATGCCTTTAGCTGTAGTTTTCATACATGTGTAGCTTATAATATATGATATACAATATAGTGAAGAAGTAAATCTTATATGTAATAGTTTTGCTGGTATGTATCCATGTATAGAATCCGATATTTGTATAGCTGTAACTAAACGATTAGTGATTAGCAACACACAATGCTAAAATTACAATCATGCTAAAATATTATCTAGATACATGTAATATTTTGGTCGGGGCTGCCGAATTGATCAAGTATTATAAAATTGATATTAAATTCAACCAGGTTTATAAAACTAAAGACAATCCTGCAAGCGATCGTAATACTGGCAGACTTGTTAAAGCAAAATAAAAAGATCGTTAAGCTAATTTTACTGCTTTAGATTATTTGGCAAATACAATTAACAACTAGCAAGAAGCAGCAACTTTTTTTTATTAATTTCAGCTAAAATTAGCTAACCAATAACAAAAAGCATATAATTATCTTGAAAATTTCGCGATTGGCAACCCCGACATACGTCAGACATCAACAAGGAATACGATTGGTCGATCGAAATGGCTATACCATACAAACCGTTCTGTGATTGGTCGCACGAGTGCTGACTGTGTTGACTGCACGAGTCCTCGCTGCAGGGTCTTGGCGGCATTTGCGTGGGCGCATTCGATGGATCTGCGATGTTTTTTGTTGATAATAATTATGCACATCATATCATTTCACGTCAGTCATAATATAACAACATTTTCCCTTCGATTATAAGCTTTTTTCTAGTATGTGTTTTACATCTACAATTTACAAACCTGCCATTCCTTTTGCGTGTTTTGTATTCTTTCCTTTTTCATTAACATCGTCAAAAAGTTTACAGTTGTATGTGTTTATGTTATCCTTTTTAACATTACCGTTTGTAAATGCAAAAAGTACATACGTACATATTTCACTGGCCGGTTTTGCTTTGGTTGGTCTGTCCTGTCTTCCAAGCCACTGGTCGTGGGTTCGATTCCCACCCGGGGCAAATACTTGTGTGATGAACATAGATGTTTGGTCAGTCTGGGTGTTAATTATCTATATAAGTATTTATTTAAAATTATATATATGTATGTTTTATCAGCCATCTGATTTCCATAACACAAGCGAAAGCTTAGAATGGAATCAGATCGTGCCGTGTGTGAAAATTGTCCCGATATATTTATTTATTACTTATTATATTTAACGCTTATCTGTGATAAACCCGTTTATTGTCACCGTTTGTAAACTAAACAAAAACAACCGTGGAAACATTTGTATTCACTACATTCACCGCGTTAGTGATATTACTATAGTCCCCTTTGTTACTGTTGAATTTTATTAAATCTATTAAATGGAATGTACTAGGTATTGTCACGCTTAGCCACAATCGCTGGATGAAATCCATTTAGATGGATCAATTCACGGTGCATTCGCGAACCGTTAATTGCTTAAAAGCATACAGGGTTACTGCTATATTCTGAATATACCTACTATAGTTTTTATTGAGTTCATAAAGGTTTATTATTTATCAGTTACAAATCAGTTATAAACTAACTACAGAGCACGTGATCGTCGATAATAGTGGTATTATTTAAATTCTCTCCAATTTAAGAAGTAGAAGACGTAGTTACTAGTTAAGTTACGTAGGTAGTTAGGTAAGTAGTAAGCTTTTATGACGTTTCCATACATTCAAAATAAAGTAATTACTTTTATATACGGCGGATTAGTCAAAATTCAAATACGTAAATAGAGCCGTGGAAATGTAATTGATGTATCACATTTGATATGCATAAAACAATTTAGATATGCTATTAAATATTTATATGCAAATTATACAGATAGACACAAAATATGAATATGAAAATTTAAACTGTAATTTAGATATTTATACTCTGTAGTTCAACGACAATTTTATTTCTAAAATTTTATTTGAATATATTTATTCATATTGTGGCACATTTCTGAAAGAAGATCTAGATCAGTAGATCTTGTATATTTTAAATTATTTTAAGTGAGTTTTTTTATTAATGCATGGCAAGTTTTAGATCTTTTCTCTTATCTCTTCTTACGACTCTTACGTGTGTGTGACGTTCGTGAGTGTGTCTAGTACTTCGTTTGCCATAGGTACTTATAATTATTAAATTTAATACAATATTGATGTAGTTCACAAAAATTAAATGGATATTCGCTTTTACGCACAGTGACGCGAGTCCTTCTACTTCAAATCTTTGTTAATCGTTCAAAATTATAAAAAAGCCGGAGTGTGCGATATGTCATATGACTTATTCATAAAAAAAGCAACGTTCACATAAAACGGTTACGCGAAATGAAAACGGCAAAGTGTGAATCACGTATTACATATGAAAATTAGTTTCTCAAACGTGAACGAACCCCGGCCCCCGGCGTATAAATATGCTAAGATTTTAAAATCAACTCTAGATGCGAACGCCGCAAGCGAGCAAATGCATTTTTAAATTATAAATTTTCTTTTAGACATAGCCGCTTTCGTATGGAAATTAAAGTAATTTATTTTGAGACGTCTAGCGGCTAGCCTTTGAATAGAATTATTTATTTTTGAATGGGACTGTTCTTAACTTTTGTTCAAATGAAACGGATTCAGTAAGGAGTCTACTCATTAAAAATGTATCTCTCATTTAAGTCAAATACACTAAGAAGAAGATTAAGATTATAATATTAAAAAATAAATATTATACTAGGTATATTTAATATCAGACAAATGGATAATGAACGAAAACTTTTTAATCAACGCACCAATCATACAAATAAAAAGCGGCGGACCCAAAACAGTCCCTTGCGTAACCCAGTTACTGCAGCACACATTTCGAAATAACATACACAAATTCGCTACTCATTTAAAAGCATTATGAAAAAATAAGCCCAACACGAAATTCGGGCGCTCGAAACCGTCACGCAAACATGAAACAGAAAACAAAAACAAATGTGGACAATGTAGGAGGCGGCGTGCATGTTTTTTGATTATTTTTCATGTTTTTCATGTGTTTGCGGAACTAGTAAAAACGGAACGTTTGAGCGACGCTTTTGGAGTTCATCATTTTTTTAATAAACAAAGCTAATTACGTCTGTTACTCTATTTAAGTTTCACGGAATAATTCGTGCGAACTTTCCGAAAGCCCGTACCTACGTAAAAATGTACATAGAATTTTTCACGAGTTTAATATGCTTTTTTATCTTTATTATTTCGCTTTCACAGCAACGGATTAAAACGATTCGCAAAATTTTATCTCGAAGCGTGCTTTGAGATCGAAATAGAGATAATTTCCGGCTTTTAGAATAATTTTGGGATATGAGCAATTTTATTCGCTTTTAAGAATATTCTAGAGAAGTTTAAAACTATTCTCATGCACGCATACGATATTAGTTATTCGATGTTCTCTTTATGAGTGAACAAGTTTTAATACGAATAGTATAAACGTGGAAAGCTTTTGATAAAAGATAATGTTTACGTATATCCCAGCATAATCAAACCGTTCCTCGAAGTCACTTTTTCTTAATTCCTGTATTAGTTTTCAGTATTAATTGGATTTACATCCTTCCACTCCCTTCCTTTAAAGCCCTTCACATTAACGAATAATATAGCAAAATGACCTCCAAAAATATGCATGTATGAAAAACCTTCATCATTACAAATTTCTCTATAATCTATAATCAACATTCCCTGTTTTAAGACTTATTCTCTCTACCGTGTGCAATTAGCATTTTTCGGTGACACCCGTTCAAAGGCTGATCGGGTGGACGGAATTAAAAATCAAATCTGTGTTAGACGTTTTTTTCCACCCTTTTTGTAACAAGCTCAGTCCGGCGATCCAATTAATCCCATTGTCCGTGTATGCCGTGAAAAATAATAAAAAAAAAGAGTTACAAAAGCTAAATTCAACAGTCCACCGTTACCGTGTACGCCTTAATTTTCTTATTCAGACGACGTAACCAAACGTTCCGTTTTAATGGGATTCGCTTCAAATTATACCATTGGAGGATTTTTTTGAAGCTCTCTGCGCTGCGAACTGAATTCGTTTTGAAATATAAACCCACTGGCTATACATTTTCATTTTTCTTTTCTTTCTTTCGTATGGAAGTTTTAATTAATTCCAATTCGATTTCCTGTACCTGTCTTAAGCAATTAGAAGAGGAAAATATATTATTAAACAGTAGATATTTTGCATGAAATGATCTGCGATAAAACTTTATGAAGTGGCCTATGACAGTCAGTCTAATCTATTTTATTGGTGGTAAAGTAAGCTTCAAAAGTAGCTTACAGATCACTTCAAACTCACTTTCAAATTTTGTCTCTTTACAACAGTAAAATTTAAATCTTCAAGTTTTTACATTTTACTATTTTATTATGTCGCAACTTAACTTTCAGTACAGTGCCGCGCGACACTTGAGTGTGAGCGCACGTATCTATTTGTTCCGGTGTGTAAATCTCAATTAATTTATTCTCGGTTTCGAACGTTCCGTGAGCTAACAATGGACGGGGTCGCCCAGCGGCCTCGTACCTACAGTACGCGCAGCGACATAAGTGCGGAGGGTTTTGATAGTGCGGTAATTATGGATATAACAAGTTTACAGACTCCCAGACCTGAGAAACGACCAAGAAATGAAAGTGACGAACAGGAGAATTTGGTTTCGGAGGAGGATGAAGAATATAAGTTGGTACAAAGCAGGAAAAGTAAAAGGCTTTTGCGTCAGGATTCTGGCGAAAAAAGGAATTTAATTACACAAGACATTAACACCTGTATTGAAGTATGTATATCTTCGGAAAAGCCACTCCCAAAAAGAATCGGTTTTGCAAAATTACTTAAAGAGTTAAATATAACAACAATTCTTAACATAAAGTATAAAACCCCATATAAAATCATCATGAACGTCGAGAATAGGGAGATAGCTGAAAAATTGATAATTTCCAAAAAAATGAAAGAGCTAGGATATCGCTGTCGTATAACTACCGAAGTAAGTCTCACTTTTGGAGTTGTTAAATATATCGAATTAGAGATGAAAGAAGAGGATTTGCAAAAAACCTTCCAGAGTGACTATGAAATTGTGTCAATAAAAAGACTAAAGAGGCTTAACGAGGAGAAGCAATGGGTTGATAGCGAGACAGTACGCTTTTGTTTTAAAAGTGCAGTTTTACCTAAATATGTACTTGGATGTGAATGTCGATTTGAAGTCGAACCGTATACGTTTCCAGTATCGCAATGCTCAAACTGCTGGAAGTTCGGGCACTTGAATCGGTCTTGTCCAAAGAAAAAACTTACTTGTCCAATGTGCACTGGTGACCACAAGGATTGTGACACTCAAACTTATCGCTGTATAAATTGTGGAGGAGATCACCCATCATTCTTCAAAAAATGTCCGTCTTTCATCAAAGAAAAGGAGATAAGAAGTCTTATGTGCAAAAATAATTACACATACAAAGTAGCTTTAAATAAATATCTAGAACAAGAAAAAGATAGTGAAAAATACAAAAAGAGTCTGAACGAGCATTTCTTGCATAATTCTGAACAACCGCTCAAGACTTTTGATACTGATATGGTGGAAGAGGAAATAAATAAAATGATGGATAGTGACAGCGAATCTGAGGTTAGTTACGTCAGTTATACAGAAGAAGTTAGCTACGCAGACATTGTCCGTAATAGTAATAAAAGTAAGACACTAAAGAAAAAGGAATCAAGAAAGAAACGACTGAAAAACGTAGTCAGAGAAAATCAGTTACTCCATTCGCAAGAGGTAGATACAATGCCTCAAAGAGAAGAAAGTTATCTTGAAAATAAAGAACTACAAGAAGATAGAGAGAAACGAGCTAGAAAGAAAAATTTGGATAGGGAAAGGCTTAATGAGTCTATATGGGATAAAATTCAAAGTATTTTTTTTACAGACACAACAAATTTGGAACAAAAGTTTGTTAAAATAGTTAAATTAGTACTAGATGCATTTAAGACATTTATTTTAAAAACTGTAAGTAGCTGCGATACGCTTAGAAATTTTATAAGTTTGTTTAATAATAATGGACAGTAATAGTCATAATATATATATTAGTGCTGGGCGAGGTTCTGGGGGGTCTATTGACCGACATCTATGCATTGCTCAATGGAACTCCCAGAGCTTATTTCCAAAAAGACAAGATCTCGAATTACTTTTAAACCGGGAGAAAATTAGCATATGTTTAGTAAGCGAAACTTGGTTTAATTCAGACGCTGTAATTAATATACGCAATTATAATATTTTTAGAAGAGACAGAAATGATGGCTATGGAGGAGTTGCTATTATTGTCCATCGTTCTATACTTATCCAGCCCTTTCCTATAATAACCAGGAATCCTGGGATAGAGGTTATTGGTATTAAAATACTAAATTGTAAGCAGTTAAAGTTTATCGCCTCTGTATATTGTTCACCGTCTGTAAGGACCTCACAATGTGATTGGGATGATATTTTTTCTTTGAGTGTTGAAAAATCTATAATTGCTGGGGACTTCAATGCCCATCATACCAATTGGTCGAATCGAAACAATACAAGAGGCCTTCAATTGTTCGATGCTTCTTCCGATTTTAATTATGTTGCATTAAATTCTGGTGAGCCAACTAGAATTAGATTAAGTAATGGTAGTCTGCAGGAAAGCGCACCCGACGTAACATTCGTTTCAACTGATATAGCTGTGTTTTGCAAGTGGAGTGTCTCAAAAGAGACCTTAGGCAGTGATCACATAATAATTAAAACCCTCTTAACATATAGTGATGATGGTGGTAGTATAATTAAACGTCGTAATTTTAAGAAAGCGGACTGGAATATATTTCGATCTACTTTTAGCGAATGTTTTTCTGAAAATTGTATAGTGTTAGATAGTGATAACATTCAATCAGTATACGATAAATTTATAGAAAACATTAATTATGCGGCCAATGAAAGTATACCCTTTTTTAAAATTGATACATTAGATCAATCAAAAAATTTTAGACCCAAACACTATTGGTGTGCAACTATATCCCACGCCATAGCCAAACGACGTCTAGCTTTAAAGACCTTCAGACGTAATCCTACACCTGATAACTTTGATAGACTTTCAGAGTGTATTTCTGAAGCTCAAAAAGTAACTAGACAGGTAAAAGCTAAAAATTGGCAGAGTTTCTGTGATAGTCTCGATCAAACCACAAACTCTTCGGATATGTGGAGAAAGATGCGCTGGATGAAAGGTATGCGAACTACTTCATTTCAAGCTTCCGATGACCAAAAAGAGCAGTTACTATGTTCACTAGCACCTGATTTTGTTTTGCCCTCACATTTAACGTTTAAATCTAATAACTGTGAGCTAGAAAGTGAATTTAGCTTTGCAGAACTTTCCAAGTGCCTGAAAAAGAAAGACAGTTCGCCTGGCACTGACGATATATCTTATTCTATGGTTTATAATCTGCCTGTGGCGGGAAAGTACCACCTCCTTAATATATATAACTGTGTTCTTAAGAGTGCAGTGATACCGGATCAATGGCGCGATATCAAAATAGTTCCCATTCCTAAACAAAATATCAATAATCAGGCCCCCCCTAAATTCAGACCGATTTCCTTGATGTCATGTGTTTGCAAGATATTTCACGCTGTGCTAGCTAAGCGCCTCGAATGCTTCGTAGAGAGGAACAAAATTTTGCAACCTTCCACTTCAGGATTTCGTAGAGGTCAATCTAGTATAGACTGTATTGTACGCCTTGTATCGGAAATTCAAACCGGTTTTTCTAAGTATACTCCGACATTAGCTTGCTTTCTGGATATTGATAGTGCATATAATAACGTCTTAGTTGACCAGCTTGCTATAATATTAGATGAACTGCATGTTGGAACAAAAGTGTGTAACTATTTATACACGTTCCTCAAAGTAAGACATTTAAAAATTTATGGCGCAACTAATAACTCCACTGATGCTAAAATTCGGTGGACCGGAAAAGGCTTAGCACAAGGCGACCCGATATCCCCCCTTTTATTTAATATAGCCACCTCTCAACTATATAGATCCCTAGATAGCAACATGCGTAGTTTACAATATGCTGACGATTTTGTATTTTATATACAAAATAAAGATTGTAATTTTAGGGCTTTAAAAATGTCTCAATGCATTAATTCAATTTCATTAGCTTTGGCTCAAATTGGTTTAGACATCTCATTGGTAAAAACACAGTTATGTTTATTTAGTAAAGCAAGAAGACGTGAACAAGTATCGATTGTGATTAATAATAATTTAATACCATTTGTTAACTGTGTAAAATATCTGGGGGTATGGCTAGATAGCTCATTATTATGGAATCTCCATATAAATGAGCTTCAAGCTAAGACTCTTAGATTTCTTAATATTTTAAAAGTGCTAGCAAGTTCGTCCTGGGGAGTACATCCCATACACCTTCGTAGGATTTATATATCGTTGATAAGGAGTAGACTGGATTATTCTAGCTTCGTTTATGACTGTGCTGCTAAAACTCATTTATTAAAATTAGACCGTGTTCAAAATGCTGCCCTTCGCGTTGTAGGTGGCTACATTAAAACCACCCCCATTCATGTGATGGAATATGACTTGTGCATTCCGCCCCTTTTTTTACGAAGAAAGTACTTAGCTTATAAGTTTTGCCTTAAAGCCCAATCAATGTCAGGTAATATAACGTTAACTTTTGTAAACAATTTATCACAACAAATTAACACACTATATTTTCGGAGAAAGAAAAAACCTCTGCTGGCTACTGTTTACAACGAGACCGTAAAAGAAAAAATAAATACTTGCTCTTCTTTAAATATTTATAATTTAAGTATGTGGGTTTCAAATTTTAACGTTGATAACATACAAACCACAATAGATAATATTATAGCATCCAAAAACAGTTACAACAAACAAATACTCAAATGTAATACATTATTAACTTTGTTCAATAAATATGAAGGTTGGGTTAAACTGTACACGGACGGTTCGCAGACGCAAGATGGTCGCGGTGCTGCTTTCTATGATCCCAGTCACAATGTGAGGCAGTCATATAAGATTGTCAATGTGTCTCAGCATTCAATAATGTTTGTGGAACTCTTTGCGATCTCTGAAGCGCTCTCTTATGCTATTGGTGCTGGATATGAAAAGGTGGTTATTTTATCTGATAGTAGAAGTGCCTTACAACATATAGCTCGATGTGCTTCTGGAAACAGAGGCGCAGCGATAGCTTATGCAGTTATCAATAAAATATTGGCACTGATCGCTGGAAGAAGGTCAGTTGTGTTACAATGGGTTCCATCTCATGTTGGGATCCGTGGTAATGAGGTGGTGGATCATATGGCAAGGGATGCAATTTTAAATGGTACCGAAGTTTATATTACACCCGAATATTCAGAAGTCTTAGTTAAATATAGGGAGCGTATTCTCCTAGACTGGAAGGAGTGGTTTGATGTAGTTGCTAAACAGAAAGGCATCTGGTTTCGCACTATGCAATGTGAGCCACCACGCATTCCATGGTTTGCTAATACTAGAATAGACAGGAAGTTAATTGTTATTGCCCATAGGTTGCGGTCCGGACACATGCCATTAAACAACTTCAAATATTTAATGAAAAAAAGAGCTAACGCGAACTGCGACGTGTGTGGTATATTAGATGATGTACATCACTTTCTCATGGAATGTGTACGGACTGCACCTATGAGGCAAGAATTATATAGGAAATTTAATGTGTGTCCGACCGATGTGGGTATGTTTCAGACCATTTTATCTGCACCTAATACGGAGGCGGCTAGGATGGTCTGCATATTCACACGACGGATATTAGTAGGCTAGTTAAGTTAAACTTATAGCATATACTATGGGACTGACATAGTCATCGCTGACTCAAAGTCCCTAAATTAAATTAGAATAAAAAAAAAAAAAAAAAAAAAAACTTTCAGTATTCTCTCTACACACGACCTTGTATCACAAATGTACAACAAAAGACCTAATAAAATACGAGGATCCATCACACGCAGTCACAGGCGATACCGTCAATACCCTACGTCATGAATTATTTAAAGCCGTTGCTCACGGTACGTTCACACAGTGTCGAGTGGTTCTCTACCATATCGGTATTTTGCAGGATTCGGTTTAGTGATATCAGTATTTCAAGGATGGAGTTCATACATTCAGTTTCAAGACACGGCAAAAAACTTGCTGAAGTTCCTATCCTATTTTGCGAATACAAACCGATCCGGCCGTACTGCAAAATATAAAATCCGGTTCAGCGGTAGGTATAGTGCATTCAATACGTTCGTTTATTTATACACACGCACCCTTGCTAAAAAGAGCTTGCTACGAGGCCGTCGGATACGACAATGCAAGACACAACTGTGTGATACAACGTCCGGTTTTTCCAAAGCCTATAAAAATAAGATTCGGCAAATCGTGGTTCCGTGTGAACGTACCGTCACTTGATAAGCGTGCGTCACACCGCACACGGCACTCGCGTCATTTCACACTGATCGCTCGTGGCGTGCGGACGCTTTCAAAGAACGTCCGCCGTTATCGTATTTCTAAAGCGACATACTTTTCAATGTGCTTTTAACGCGCCAGGATTAGTTCACTAAAGTATTCTATTACGTTGGAAATTAACTTCCTAAACTATTTATGAGATTAACTAACTTTCACGGCTATTATCCGCCGAGTTTTGTTCCAATAAACGACGAGGGGATAATATTGCTTTTTAAAATAATTAAAACAAAGTATTCACAAGAATTTATCTAACTCCCACACAATATATCCATTAAGAACAAAAGCGTACTTTAGATAATTCTTGATTACAAAAACTTATTGAAAATTTGAATTAATTTAACTTCATAGACTACCTACTACAAAGTTTAATTAGCTTTTGCTATAGGTACTCTAATATTGTATAAGTATATCATTAAGTAAATACTTAGGCTTCAAATTATCTTGAAAAACTTTCGTGTTTCCCGAAAATAGCAAATCAAACCATCCTTCAAATCCTTTAAAAATATCCACATATAAATTGATACCAATAAAACTTTTCCCCGTAACAAACTTTAACTTCACAAAAGTTATATATACCCTCTTCGTATGAAATATTCATGCCGGGTGAAAATTATTCGCTCCGAAGGGTCCCTTTAATTCACTTACCTGATATCTATTCTAATTTTTTTCCTGTGACGTCACGGGCACGTTTTTTATCGTCCGGTAATTCGAGTCTCCTTATATTTATGACGAGCAGTTAGTTTAATAATCAAATTACCGTGTGATTTATCGGTTTGTCTTTTATTTATTGCACGAATCTCGATGGAGCCTCGAAGGCAATTTTAATTTGGCAGTAATTGAATAGTCTGTTATTTTATTGAATGACAATTCATTAAAATGTATGACTTGAGACATTTTGAGTATGTACATTAACATTTAAGCAAACTTGATCGTTTGAAATATTATAATTATACTAGTTGAAATCACTGATTGCCAATATTGTCTTTATAATAACATATTTATCGAATCATCTTGTATATCGTATTAAAACTTCCAATTTTTTTTTATATACCTTCAAATACATCAACGAAAAATTATCTACACTTTCAATCTGTAGATTAGTATTAAAGACTGCAAGATCAAAATCAATCCCGCCATCTAAAACCGAAACAAAATCAAAACTTGCATAAACATATCACTCCACCGGTGGGTATTTCAAACCCGGCCACACACAGAATGTACGATGAAATCGCACTGTGTTTTCATTCCGCATTCACTTTATTTGCTTTGGTGCTTATCGTGCGAACCATTTCCGTGTTAGTTTTGATAAGATTCGTCTGTCTGTATGAACGATCTAGATTTTATTTGTTTCAATTTCGATGTGATTGAACATTGTTGGTTTGACTGGGTTTGATTGAGTCAACTAAAAATTTGTGTACCTACTTCAGTATGAATAAATGATATTTTAATTTGGCTGGAAATATATCAACTTCTTTTATTGTCGTTTATAAACCTATACGTTTTATATTTAGTTACGATTTGCCAAAAATCTCGATTATTTGTTAATACGACTAAAATCATTGTTCTCAAAATTTTTGCCAAGTTAGCTTATGTCACTGTTTATGTACATATTCTTAAAATAATCAAACTAGATGGCCTATTAATGTGGGTAAGTAGACTGAATAATAAATAGAGTACCACCACAACCAATATCCGAAAATATCTCATGGGTCTTCTTCACAATGGGCAGCGTTGGCAATCACTATAGTGTAGACTGTAGAGAACCTAAATGTCTACGACCGGCCGTCATTGCAGACGTTTATTCATAACCGCCGTAATGGCAGCAAACATCGACGATCATTTGCTGGGTCAACGCTGCCCATTATGAAGAGGGCGCATCAAACGATAACCCACCCTATGAAATGGTAGTTTAAACAAATGACGAACACGTAACAAAAACACCTGATACACACACGTTTAAACACAATACGTTAGACGAGACCATCAATTCCAATACTGATGAAGTACAAAGTACAAACTAATGTAATAGCTACTCACTGTAAGGCTGTGGTCGACCTCCCGTGTACTGCGGCGACTGTAGAAGCGGTGCGCTTCGTTGTTGAGGCTGCTGTACCTCTTCTGACACTGCAAGTGGATAACGACTTTATTGCTGTGGTAATAGATACCACTATTGCGTATTGTGGTGATGATTTAAATCATGTATGGGTTATTGGGGATAATAAAATTATCACAGAATTAAAATATATCACTATTGTATATTGTCGCTTTTACTAACCGTATTTATAGTACATTAGCGAAAGTAACTTTGCTTCATCTGCTATGCTTTCACACCACTAAACGATTTTGATGAAATTTGATACAAGCGAAACTTGAAATATGTGAATTGGGGGACGAAAATATTAATGGGGAAGAGATTTTATAGAAACAGTCTGTAGATGAACCGAGTGTTAGTAAAATAATATGACATTGATTAAGTATTGAACACTAACTTACTTTCCCATTCGACTAAGGAGTGATCAGTTTAAACTAAGGATAACATTTACATAAAATTAAATCTAAAATCATTTAGATTTTATTTTGGGTACAATAATTATGTATTATAAACTTCAATCCAAGTACAGATAAAAAAGACTCCTTATAAACGATGAAGGATAGATAGACTATAAAAGGATTAAGGTTTCTAGATTGTAAATCAATTAATAAAAATGCAGTTTCAACTATTTTGTTGAGAAATAACAAATAATTCCCGGTTGCTTCTTTCTCAACTTTGAAAACGGAACTTCTTCATTGACAAGAAAAGCAGATCGTTTCAAAAATACACCCAACATGGCTGACAATTTCGTGTTAATCTAAGCCAAATAAAATCAGAAAATCTTATAACACAAAAGAGCATTAAATATAGTTCTGTAAAGATAAACATAGCGTTAGCAAAAAACTAAGCAAGGACACTGGAAAAAATAAAAAAGCAAAGCATAATTAGTGCCTACTTTAAATTCGGTCCAAAACAGACTGTTTCAAAGTTTTAGATGAAAAAACTGATTGCCTTGCAAATAAGATCCAACGGAGGCCTATCGGGTGGAAGTTAAGGTGATGAATTAATTTTTCTAACATTTACGGCCCTTTTCAAACCTTCGTAATTTTTATATTATTAAAGTTGTCGTGATGAAAATTCTTGACAAGAAAGTTCAATAGTAACACAATACGTTTACCGTTTTAGAAACATGATTCCATGATATTTTCTCGATAGAAAAAAAATACAAAGTTCTCATTGTTATTTTTTTTTAATCTCTGGCATCTTCAAAATAACAAACGTAAAGTTACGACTTTTTGGATATTAACTATAAAATATACAACCTATACGTCTACCGTGTTAGAATTTTGAAATATGCGATAGTTTTGAAATAAACAAGAAATACTTGAAATTAGCGCGCGACCAGCCAATATAGCGAGAGCCGCCCTGTACCTTCCTACCCCGATCGCTGCACGAGTCATTCCCGCTACGGCCGTCACACGGGGAACTTGTGTCGCTTGCGCAATCGTAAAAAAGGGTGACAACACGATAAGACAAAATGAGACAAATGGTGACAATAAAGAAAATAAGAAGAAGAAACATAAAGGTTGGAGGAAAAAGAATGCTTACAATTGGAACAAATTAATGAAGTAAGTTGGTTTTATTTTAAATTTGATGATAATTGTATTATAGACGATGTTTGATATGTAGCCCTGTTTTAAGTACATAACGAATGTGTAAGATTTTTTCATTTATAGCATAAATAATCTTTTCAGAAATCCGGAATCCAGAAGGAAAATAAACCCACTGATTGTTCACAATGTGAACCCACTCCTTCGTAAGTACCTTTATTCAGTCAAAAATGTATGTTATCAACGCTCTACTGGTTTTATCGCATGATTCCATTTTTAGCAAAAAGCAACAAAGTGCAAAGAAATAAAAAATCATGGTGAACTTAGTGGAAGTATGGTGGACATAATATGGAACAGGAGCTCATTGGAGTAGTATTATATTTAAAAAAATACGAAAAAGTTTCAAGAATTACATTTCTTAGTAGGTGGTAGATAAGTATGTTGTATAAAGAATTTGATGTTGATATTTATTTCATTTATACTTACTACACCTGTGCGGGAAATTGCTTAGTTCTAAAACAGGTTTATATTCATATTTACATAGTAATGTGAGTTTTCATTTCGAAAAATTTTGTGTAAGTATATTAAATTGAGTTCCTGGGTGATCTGGAAACACAATTGGGCCCGGAAGATGGCGCTGCAGTCACTCCTCCTAATCACATGAACCGATTTGGATGAATATTTGTGTGCACATTTCATTGTTGTGGGATGATTGGTTGATTCGTTTTCACATTAGCTAATATTATGTATTTTTGTTGTTAGAAAGTAAACTTAATTTAATGTTTATAATACATTATTATTGGTATAAATAAGCCAGTGTTCGTCTCACATTGCTGTACCTGCCTACTTACCCTACCAGGGCCTAACTTTGTGCTGGCTATTTTATTTTGATTATTTGTAATGAATAATTACAATTATAATAGAGTGCAAAAAATAAATACATGCGTCAATAAAATTTGTGTTTTTTTTAAAACAATTTTTTTATTTAAAAAAATATCATTCCGACCGCGGCTTTGCCCGCGTGGAATTAGGTTATATCGTGAATCCTGTTTTATCCCACAGAAGTGTTCAGTTCGGATAAAAAGTATCCTATGTATAAATTCAGGCAATTAGCTATATTTTATCAAAATTGGTTATGTAGTCTTGACGTGATTAAGTAACAACTAACAAAAAAATATACAAATTAACATCCAAAGTTTCGCATCAGTTTTACTGTATTAGTGATATCTTGCTCTCTTGACTTTGACTGAGAAGAATTAGGATTTATAACTTCTTTCTGGGCATGATGTAATATCTACGTCAGCATCAAATTCTATCTAAATCAATTCAGTAGTCCGCGTTATTGAGTACCATTTCATTTTTTCAGAGTAACAATATTTTTTGTTATTTAAAGATTATTTATAACCTGTATTATTTTGTAATAAAGTAAACATTACGAAATAATAATAATTATAAATAATGTCTAAGTGGTTGTTAAAAAGAAGATTATTTGTTTTTAAGCAAGAAAATAAAACCAATAAATCAACAATTAAATATATGTATAACAATATTATAACTGTATGACGACTCCATACATGTTTGTCCCGAGTCGGCCAGCGGCAGCGCGGCGAGTTTGCAAGAATGACTTCGCGCACACCCACGTTCGCGATAGCGAGCTATTAGACTCCGCCCGCCAAGCAGTAGATTTTTTTTTGTGTATCGTCTTAACAAAATTATAATAAATTTTAAGCGGCTACAATTTTTTTTGAGCGAAAAAACGGTCAAATTGTAATTGTAATGAAAATATTTGTAATGGTGACTTTAAAACTGTTCAACTTTACTAGATTGATTGAAATTTGAACTACCCACATTTTGACTAGATTTAAATAAAATTCAGAACCGTGTGTTGGCGATTATTTTATTAAAATTAGGTACATTTTTTGAATTGTACTGTCCATTCATATTTAAAAATATAATCCGATCTACACCCAAATTACGATCTACCCAAAAGAATTCATAAAGCAGTGAAACAACATTTCTTGAAAAAAAAAATCCCCAGCTTTTTACAGTTAACGACAAAACACCAAAATCGTGCGCACATCGCTTGATTGAAGTCTACATAAATCACCACAACCTCTACAAATTATAAATCAATACAAATACAGCAATTGTAATAAATTTCACACACAGCACACACACGTAACTCGCGTACATACGCAGCTGTGTGCGTGAAGCGTATGCGCATTAAAAATTAATCCAGCTTGATTTAAGCATGATCTCATGTGCGAAATATTATTATTATGCGATCCAACTAAGAATAGGAACGTCAATGACATATACGTGCCAAATTTCATATGAAAATTAGGATTTACTTGGAAATCCTTTTTTTACATTTCAATAAAAACTTTGATGATTGCTCGACTGTTGCATAAACTTAGTAGTAGTAACTTACTAATTACAAGCATTATTGCTTATTTTAAAGCTATTTATTCCTTTGAATTGACGCTTGTGACGTCACAAGATGGCGCCGAACCGTTCCCATTCCCAGTTGGCTCACAGTCTTACTAGCACTCCACTCACCTTGACGGTATCGTGTCGGTATCGTGCCGCGATCCGTCCGCGCCTCGACCAATCCCTGCACACATAAAAGACAAACACACTCTTATATATCATCATCCTTTTTCAACTCGTCATTATTCCGTATAAGCTATCTCTGTTCCACCTCGCCACAGCGTTACGGTGCATGCCAATTTCATAAGCTACAGAAATACAGAAAAGAAATATAACCAAAATGAAATTAAATCATAAAAAAATAGAATAAATACAGTATTTCCGTTCTTTCGTGTCTTTCGCGTTCATCTGTGTGACATTTGTGTTACGTGTCTGCATGTCTGTCTGCTTGATTCTCTTCGTTCTGTTAACGGTTCTCCGGGTTATATAATTATGTCTTCATTAAGGCCTTTTAGAGTGTGTTTGTCATTATATGTGCATGGAAGAATATTCATTATAACAATAATATTAATGCTTATATTTAGATGTACATTCGAGGAGAAATGCGGGTGACCACGCTGGTGATTTTTGGGGACATTTTTTTTAATTTTTTATTTCCATACAATAGAAACGCAGCGCAAAAATAACATCGTGGTAAACCTTATTTCTCTTGTGTACTGTAATGTTATTAGTAAAAAACGGCTGTAGTGATGCATTTAACAGCTATGTATTTATAAGCGATGGTGGTAAGCTGGCGTAGGATATATTAATAATATTGCAGTATAAATAAAGCGTATTGTAATTCCAAATTATTTAACATACTTGTAAGACAGTTATAATAAAAAAAATCGAATTTGGAATGACAATTAGTTGTACCAATCATGACAAGTTATTTCAATACGAAACGTGCGAGAGGGACAGAGCTATACAAAGTATGTTGCATCCCTGTCTCTCCTCTTAAATTATATTACATTTGTATTGAAATAACATATCAAAGTACTCTTTGAACACTGAATAAGCAATACATACCAAACATTGGAGGGTAGCTAGAAAAAACCTCTCCGTGACATTAGTATCAGCTTTGCAGGCGGCAAATCCACGGGCTAGTGTGTAGCGAGCTCAATCGAAATTAGCATTTATTTACAATAGTGAATAAATACTAATTTCCCAAAACAAATGAATGATGAATGTGTCAAATATCTTGACGGTTCACTGTGTTATGTTTTCGCGATAAATGACGGTCAATAGTTTATTTAAAGTAATATAATAAAGTGGTATAGTTTGTTAGTTGAGTTTGTTTGTAAGAAGTGATCTCTGAAACTGCTTACCCAATTTATCAAAATTTTAACGAATAAAAATTTTAAGTAGTAGCTTCAATTTCCCGTTACCAATATTTTATGAATATTTTTTCTCAGTTTATAAAAATGTTAAAAATATCCCAGTTTATCCAAATGTGGAGACACCGTGTAAATTAAAGGAGATGTCCAAAAAATGACCCAGAATCGACAGGAATGAAATGTATACCAATGGATTGGTAATTAAATATAATATAATGTAGCAAAAGCAGTAATCCTGAAATCGTTATAGTATAGGAGCTAGGAGCAAAATAAAATAAGTAAGAAATTCGTTTAAAAAATCAAAAAATAAGTTTACGTCATGTTGTAGCTTAATATGACGTTATAATAATGTTGTATCACTTGTGTTATACATAATAATTATCATCAACACATTTTAAAAGCAACAGCAACATAATAACATCATGTTCAATCACAACATAACTGACTAAAGATTCCGTTATTAAGTAGTAGTTTTTATTTTGGTTCAAGATACTACAATTGCTATAGTACTGTGTGTATTATTGGTGCCTATTTCTGTGGCTAAGGATTGGAAATAAAAAATAATAATAGGTATAGTATAGGAGTTAGAAGACAATAGAACTGAATAAAAAATCGTTTGAATATTGTTATGATGTGGATGAGATTATCTTTGTTATTATAATTTTAATTTTAATTGATTAATTGCTTTTGCTGGTACATTCATGTGTAACACAATTTGTTGTAGATTCGAATGTAGTTGCTATTATAGATAGGTAGATTATAATATCATTAATACAACTTAATAAAATTAGACCTAATTATAAAAATAAATGAATAACAACGATATTCTAACACACAACATAACGAGTTTTTATTATTTTCAAACGATTTTTCACTTTGTTTTTTGGCTCTTAGCTCCTATACTATACAGATTTTTTTTTTCAATCTTTAGCCATAGAATTACATAATATAATACTATAACAATCGTAGTATCTATAAAATAAAAGAACAAAACTACAAAATTGAGAGTTTTTGTTATGTTGTGCTTTAACGTTTTTGTTTCGTTTCTTGTAAAATATGATATTTATTATGTGTAACCCAAGTGATAAAACATTATAACATCGTCATATTAAGCCACAACATAACGGAAACTTATGTATATTATGTTTTTTAAGGAATTTCTTAGTTATTTTATTTTGCTCCTAGCTCCTATACTATAACGATTTCGGAGTTGCCCCCTTGGTAATATTATATTATACTTCAATGCGAATCCATTGGTATACGTTTCATTCCTGTCGATTCTGGGTTTTTGGTTCATACATTTTTGGACATGTCCTTTACTTCTCATTCTTTTACGTACAACTTTCCAATGAACCTGGACAAATAGCAGTTTCCTTATTCGACAATTTCCTGTTTTATTTAAATGTTTCTCTTTGCTTTGAAACAAGCATTTAACGATTTATCCAAATTACATTTGTCTAACATTCAACTTTATGTAATTTTAGATTATATATTATATAATTAAGTTTATTCACTCATACCGCACCTTATCTTTTTTATCGATATAATATCCTACTAATATTATAAACGCAAAAGTTAAAATATGTGAATGTATGTTTGTTACTCTACAACCAGAAATCACTGAACGTTTTTTCATGAATTACTTGACAGTACTGTAGCTAATGTACCAGAATGACACATATGCTCTAGGAATACTTTCTTTTATGAGCATGTGAAACCCCGCGGCATAGCTAGCTAGGGGACTCATTGATAAATCCAAAATATATATTAACTGAATTTACTAATCTTCTAATAAAACAAGATAAGGTTTTCCTTATCACCTAATCTAATTAAATCTATGCCTCCCTGGTACATTTCTTTGTGCGAAAACAGCATCATTATGGAAATAGGAGTTCCGGTGTATTTGGTAAATTGGAATTTGTTTACCCCTTCGTTTATTTACTCGATGTAAAACTTGTTAAATGTTGATAGGAAAGATACTATCGTGTGATTGGTTTTGCTTGACTTCAGAGGAAATTTATGTGCATGTAAAATATAGTGAAATAAAAAAAAATCATTACTATAGACAAACACATAATTTAAGACTTCTAATTTAAACAAAAAACAACATTAATTTAATTTAGTGTCTTTGAAAATGTTATTGATACATTACTTTTGATAATAACTAAGTCTGTGTAAAGAAGAACCCCTTTCCTTCTACATATTTTAAATTGCTCTATTAAGTGGCAGATACAACAAAGGTTAATTTCCAAATATACCTACTACGTATAAAGATCAATCATCAAGCGAAGCATCATCATTAAATTTACATATTAACTAAACTCGAGCATTCTTTTCAAGCTCAAACATTTATTCATTCATAGTCTTCTTCTAGAAGCATTTTTAAATTGTCATAATATAACTTTATACCAAATAGGTACATCTTATCTATTACCAACGAATTTCCTAACAATTTCACAGATACCCTCACTACATCTCATAAACAAAACCTCTACCTACCTATCTATAACTACAGCCAACAGCTGATCGATTCGGAACACAATACCTCACCGATCTCCCCCCCCCTCCCCTCCGTCCGTACGAACGTCGGCACATCACAAAGGGGGTATCAATCCATCGTCTGGCATCGCACCATCAATTTGTAACCGCAATCTAACGTCTTGCAAGGTATTTCCCGATGTGTGCTCGATTTGAGCTGTTTGCATGATATTTCAGGCATTCAGAATGTTACGAACATTGTAGGATATTGTAATTTGTATTTTATGTGTTTAGAATAGAACTGTTATTACAATAACATTGATATTAATAAAATCATTATACGAGTAACATGCGATTGTTTAACTTTACTTAGTTTTTCTGTTTGTTTGAACGCGCTAATCTCAGGAACTACTGGACCTATTTGAGAAATTCTTTCGGTGTTAGATAGCCCATTTATCGAAGAAGGCTATAGTATAGGCTATTCATATCATCATGCTAAAACCAACAGTAGCGGAGCAATGCGGATAAAACCGCGGGGCACAGCTAATATCAAAGCACTAGTATATTTCTGTGATTGCACTTGTACTATACTCTATAGGATATACATGTAGAAAGAACAAATCGTCAAATGGCATGTATTCGAAACACTGTATCAATTTATTATTTACCTCCCTTCACTAGACTTACAGATGTTCCAGCTTATAAATAACTAGACATATCTAGATTCTAGATTCAAGATGGCAGCTCAATAAATATTCAACGTATGGACACCTACGAGTACATCTTGTAGAAAATTGGCGAAATACGATTCCTTACCGCGTTTTGGCAAGTTTTCTAATCCATTCAACTTCGATACGATAGTGCTGGCCGACACCTACTTATCCTTTATAGGGCTGCCACAAAAATATATCTCCTTATTTATTATTTATTTTACCTAGTATTGTATAACACTTCGAAACGGGTTAGCTGATACCTCTTAAAATCAGTATTTTAAAAATGTTGAAAATTAAATTACCATTTTTGAAGCACATGGTACAAAAAATAATAGTTGTGCTGCTGAAAACCGTGAATTTTGACATTCAAATATTTACATATTTTCAATATTAAATCTGCACCAAGTCAGATCATACCCTGTTTCTTTCAGTTTTCCAATCCATTAGAATAATAGAGTAGTAGTTTCAATTATATCAAATACAATATCACACAACTGTAATATCTGTAAAACATATTACAAACGTTTCGATACTAAATATAGTTTCGATATCTTCTTCCAAGTTATCTTCTAACCTAAGTATTGGCAGCCCTAAATTTAGTATCTCTACAAAGCGCCAGGAGCGTATTTCGGAATAGTGACTCCTGTTATCCGATTCCATCTCACTGCGAGATGTTTTCTATTTCACTCTGGGATTTTTATTTATTTGCTCGCCTCTTTCCGATGTTGCACTTTAGGTAGTGATAAATATAGCATCGAATAAATTCATTTTCAATGCATTGCATGATAATATGATACGATATTTCAATGTTCTTGAAATAATACAACTTATATAAAAAGTTTTTGGCAACCGAATTGGGGATAATAAAGTGTTAATTTTAAAGGCAAATAAACTTAGATCTATAAAATATTCATATTATTATTGATTCGTCGATGATAGCCATGATATGTTAAAAACTATTCTATAACATGACAATCTACATTAAAAACTATTCAGAAGTTTTATTCCACCTCGATCTTTCATTAACTAGTAATATTAAAACCGCCGATTAAATATTTACAAGAAAAAACCGCCCTTATACAAGTTTAATATAAATTCTCCAAGTTGCCAACCCTAAATCTCGAATCACCACACCGCTCGAGGCGTTCCCGAAAAACATTCGACTCTTGTTATCAGATAGATTCCTTACCGCGCAATTTCTTCCATTTAGAGCAAGATTTTTGTACGTTTCAACAAGTTATTCTACCGTTTTCAGTTTTCAAACACTCAACCGCAAGGGCAGGCATTCAATTTGTTTTATTTAAAAAACCTAATAAATAAAATGATCGTGTTTCAATGAATATGAATGTTACATAGAACGGTGAAGCAATAAACGCGCTTTTAATAATTCAAAATTAACATAACATTAACAGTAACATTTAGCTACTTGTATAAATAAAATCAGCTTTTAACATTAACATCAATTGTTTATTTAACAAGCCCGTAATTTAATCAAACGTTATAAATGTAACAAATATTAAAAACGAGAAAGTTTATAAGAATTTCTAGATGTTTATTATTCTTTTAGTAAATACTATTCAATAAATTGAATTGAAAATTGAGTTTAGTTTAGCACATAGGCTACCCGGAAACTACGCAAATATATTAGACTAACAGTCCGCCCCGGCTTCGCCCGTGGTACATATTTCGCAATAAAAGGTAGCCTATGTTCTTTCTCAGGGTCTAAAGATTGTCTGTGCCAAATTTCATCAAAATCGGTCCAGTAGTTTATGCGTGAAAACCATACATACATACATACATACAAACCTTTCCTCTTTATAATATTAGTATAGATTACAGTATCTTAATAAATTCACAATTATTCATAAAATATAGCATTACATTTTTCTCCAAAACACATCAACAAATTCATATCGACTAAATTCACCATTCGTAACCCAAATATTTCTACAAACAAAATTCTAAAAACCCCAAGCCGACACCCCTAACTTTGGGAACGCCTCGAGCGCCCGAAATATTGACTCCACAGCCCTGTTATCAGATTCTTTGCGACAAGATGTCTTCCATTTGAGCTGAATTTTATTTATTGGCAAATGTATTGAACCAAGTATATGTTTGGTTTATTATATGGTTTCCGATTTGAGTATATATATTTCTTGAGTATTTGTGTTCATGAATAAGTGTTACGTAATTTTAAATTCTCGTCTCATCTTTCTTGATTATATTTTATTCATCAACTTTCAACTTCAACTTTCAATCTTTGTTCATCAAATTAAGTTATTAATAGGAAGGGCTTTTAAATGATATATTTAATTTATTGTCCCATCTTCGTTACTTAATCTTCTTATATATAAAAATGAATCGCAAAATGTGTTGGTAAGCGCATAACTCGAGAACGGCCGAACCGATTTCGATAATTCTTTTTTTATTATATTCCTGGAAGTACGAGGATGGTTCTTATGTAGAGAAAACGTAAACATGTACCACGGGCGAAGCCGGGGCGGACCGCTAGTCTTATATATAAAAATGAATCGCAAAATGTGTTGGTAAGCGCATAACTCGAGAACGGCTGAACCGATTTCGATAATTATTTTTTTATTATATTCCTTGAAGTACGAGGATGGTTCTTATGTAGAGAAAACGTAAACATGTACCACGGGCGAAGCCGGGGCGGACCGCTAGTATTTAATAATTATTTTATAATTAATAATTTTCCAACATTATTACTATACCTACGTCAAGTAATTTGTACTTCTGTAAGAACCTTCAAAAACAGTTTTTCTTGTAATTACAACCGCAGATAGTTAAGATGTCAGAAAAAGGGTTTTAGGCAATTAACGAAAAAAAGTCTCGTCATTACGTCTAAGTCGAAGAAGAATATTTTCTTATCAGCAAGCTAATTGCAAGGTATTTTCGTCAGTCACTTTTAACCTATCGGACAGAAATATTTCATATATTTTTCATAGTTTATTAATTACTAGAGGTCCGCCCCGACTTCGCCCGTGGTACATATTTCGCAATAAAAGGTAGCCTATGTCCTTTCTCGGGTATAAAAATATCTCCATACCAAATTTCATGCAAATTGGTTCAGTAGTTTAGGCGTGATTGAGTAACAGACAGACAGAGTTACTTTCGCATTTATAATATTAGTATGGAAGTATGGATTTTACTATCAGGTGATCAGTATTAAATCTCTATGTATATAAACTAATCACTATCAAAGAAAATTCAGCCGGGAAATGCAGCTTGTTTTTGTCATCATTTTATAATAGTTTCTTGAACCGGCTCCGCTTGAGTTGAATCGAGATAGACATTAAAAATAAAAATTGTATGTTAATTAGGAATAATGTATTTTTGAAGTGAAACTTCTTTATCGGGTTTAAAATTTAGTGTAACATTTTTTCGTTACGCGTGACATTTTTCTGTTACGCGCCATCTTTTTCTTATCCCTACCACGCGTGATACGACGTATTTCTGTAAAGTTGCATATAATAAATTATTTTTTGATAAATAAGTTTCACTAGTACACGCAAACATTTTTTTTTATATTTCTGCTCGTGAAAAATTTTCGAAAATTAAGGTAAGTTTTGCGTCTTGCATTTCAAATAACGCTTACAAACAAACAATTCTATCTTCTTTAGTATGTGCATATTATTCGTGTACATTTATAATATTAGTGTTGGCGTAGATTTCTCGACCAATTTGTATGTACAAAGCGTAGGGTAGTTATTTTTTATGGCCTCTATATATCAACGTCCAAGATACAACCAACGCATTACATATACTTAACATAATATTTTATTCTTGACCCTGTTATGTGATATACTTGTATCATGTATACGATAGATTTAAGAATGCAAATGATATTAAGGCAATTCTTATAATATAGAGGACGTTTGATATACACATAAAACAAAAGATCTCTCCCTAACAAAAATGAACACAATGAAAAAATAATTATCAAATTCGGTCCAGACGTTCACGCGTGAAGACTGAAGTGGTGACCAAGGGAAATTGGGATTAATTTTTATATATGTATAGAATATATCTAAGATATTTTAGAGATATCTTACAAAACCACACTCCCATATCTAGACAATAAATACCATTCGTTGAATAATGCTCTACATTCAGAGTTCAGACGTGGGTATGAAGAATGGCCTCTGCGGTGATATCCATCGTTGAACAATATCGTAAATATTATTTAACCTTCAGCTACACTCCTACCAGAGAAAAATAATATATTTAATACTCTATATTGTTACCTTTTTATGGTATTTTTGAGAAACACACAATTCACTAGTTTTACTTTAATTTCAATGTACCTATATTACAAAAAACTACAACTACTGAATTGTTTATGTTGAATAACGAAATAATTAACACCATAAGAAAAAATATACCAATACAAATGTATTGAAAACCTTATCATTTCAAGGCAATTAAAACACACCTTTGTTTAACGTAGCGTCAGATATGTACAGGTAAATTAGCTTGAAGAAATTTTTGCGTTTGTAGTAGTGTATGGTCAGCAAATAAAATAAAACAACATTTTATTTATAGTTTTTATTTTATACAGGGTTACTTGTAAAACACCAGCAACCTCGCAGGACAAGATAGCTAACATCTTATGTAACAACATTTGTTCTACGACTTTTGGCATAACGCAATAAATTATTTTTAAATGATTTTTTAAACTTTTATTGTACTCTCCTTACATTTGTAAGTCTATGTTCTATTAATTATCGGATGGACGACGCGACGCCCCCTTCCCCCTCTCGTTCGCTTTTTGTTTACGTAATTTTTGGGAGGCGTAGAGTTTATAATATTCAGACGGAAAATTAAATGAATATTTATTTTTGTATGAAAATAAAATCTAACAAATTATCAAAAGTCGAAATGTTGTTACTTATGATGTTAGCTATCTTGTCCTGCGAGGTTGCCGGTGTTTTACAAGTAACCCTGTATATATAAGGGATTTTAAATTAAACTATATGTGTTTCTCCTCTGAAAAAGATGAGACTTTATTTTAATATTTGCACATTTAACATACATATAACTTTTACATTAACAATGTTACTAAAATGAAAAATTTACTAACCTGAAAAAGAAACGACATTTAAAGTTTAATTCTTTAGTTTGAGAAGTCAAAGGCTTGCCTCGACCATGTTTTAACACTGGAGCCATATTGAATTAACAATATAAAGTTACACACAAATTAAACACTAGTTATGGCCCTGCCTTCATACAAAACTGCTGAATACGCCGTTCGCACGGGAATAGAATGTGGATGCGATTTCCCTTAGTTAGCATCCAAGCTTACGTCTTTATAATTATTAAACTGTATAAATTCATTCTTTAACTCCGGTCTGCATCGTGCAGACATGGGTGTAAAAGTCTCATTTTAGCTATTAAATGTAGTTTTTAAGTACATCTGAGTTTTCATTTGGGGCCTCCGGCTGCGGGACATGTAATTCACTTCAACAAATATTATAACAATAATAACAAATAATAACAACAATCAACAAATACAAAATTTATCAATTAAACTACGTACATAATAATTATAATTTTTGAATGAAATGTGCTTTATGTTCTAACGGCACCAAACGACTGCACGTGGCACCTGCGGACAGCGTAAACTGGTTTATTCTGGTTTTGTGCGTGTTTCCACTTTCCACTATCAAGTGACGATTTATTTATTTGTTTTGTTTCGTAATTATTATGGTCAAATATTAATTATGAAACAAATTATTATGGACACGATATTTTATTGTTTCACGGTAGTCGCCTTGTCGTTTGCTCAAGGACGTAAAATTGAATGATATATTTTTTTTTATAAAGTCAAAACCATTTTCTTTCAAATAAAAACTTGTTTTTATTGAAAACAAAAGTGTTGCTAGGAATAAGTATAAAATTAAATAGTAATGTTAGGATATCGAAACATTTTTGTATAGGCCAGAACGATATAGTGGAAACGCGCTCTAAGATCTGAGTAATATACACACCACTACATATGCAAAAATTTCTCCAAGCTAATTTACCTGTATTTTGATTTTTACTTAAATATACTTTTAACTGATAAAAATCTTAAATAAATATATCGAAAGTGTCCATGACTAATAAGAGATTCGCTAACGTTAAACAAATATTGAAAAAAAAAGACAACTTAAAATTTCAACTAATCATCTTTAAAATTGATTTTGTATGTTAATACTTAAGTTTTATTTCAAATACACCGAAATTAATTTTACACCGAGATTTTCTGTAAGAGCACTATTCTCTATAACACATGAAAATAGCAATATATCTATACTAATATTATAAAGCTTTAGAGTGTGTTTGTTTGTTTGAACGCGATAATCTCAGGAACTACTCGTCTGATTTGAAAAAAATCTTTCAGTGTTATATAGCCCGTTTATCGAGAAAGGCTATATATCATCACGTTAATACCAACAGGGGCCGAGCAATGCGTGTGAAACCGCGGAGCACAGCTAGTCTTAAATAAAATAAAAACAAAACTCAACACACAATACCACACTGTAATAGACCATTCTTCACATTTTATGTGCGCACTTGGAAAAATTTTGGCGTGCTACATTGCACTTAGAATATATTATTAAGAGTCATGTATGGATAAGTTTACTTTATGTTAGAACAAGTTACATAATATAATATTTTTATTACGTAACTGCGTAAAGAGGGCCATATTGTTCAAGTTTATTTATGGATGTATATTTCTTTGGCACGCTCTGTAGTTTTCGTCTTTTTGGTAGATTTTAATTTAATATATCTACACTAATATTATAAAGAGGAAAACTTTGTTTGTCTGTTTGATTGTAATGAATAGGCTCATAAACTTATGGACCGATTTTAAAAATTCTTTCACCATTCGAAAGCTACATTATCCACGAGTAATATCGGCTATATATCATCATGCTAAGACCAACAGGAGCGGAGTAATGCGGGTGAAACCGCGCCGCACAGCTAGTTTATTATAATCATGAGAGCAAACTTAACTTCAAATTACAAATTCTGAATTCCATCCCATGTGGAAAGGTATGAACTACGCGAAAATATAATAAATTAAGTAGCTTAAACAATTATTATTTTTAATTATTTCAATATAGAGTGTGACTCAATTAGTCTCTTCATGTGAGGGATCATTCTGCTGGCGAAATCAGGATTCGTTATTCATACTTATTATTTCGATAACATAATTAAATGCAATCTTATCGACCAAGCTTAGAACGTTGAAACATAGATAATGAGCTTTTTCTTCTCAAATATTAGTTGACTAACTGTTATGCTCGGCTTCAGACATCTATGGGTATGAAAAAGAGCGGCCTAATAGATTTTATGGCGAGCGAAGCCATGTAGCTACTTCGTAGTATATTAGAAATATTTCAACAGACAGCCTTACAATACATGCAATACACATTCCAACCAATTCTGCGTCCATTTTATTATTCGTTGGCACACATCCCCCCTCCCTGGACTGGTTCCAAGGATAACAGCAATACGTTAGCGAGGATTTAGGATTTTAGTGTTCATTCGCTGCTAAGATCTGGGTCGATCTTACGATATAAATATGTGTGTGTGTGTGATGAATTCCCTATGTTGTATGGACGCTGAAATCGTGCTGTTGTGTGCAACATAAAAATAAATCGAGACAATAAAGTAACTAATATCAAAGGACAAATTTTGTGGTAAATTCGCATACAAATAATATAAACACGGATAGAAAACACGTTTTAGTAAGCGTTGTTATGTGTAAAAATATAAAAAGTGAAGTGAGAGTGAAGGCAGGACAACGGCTAGTCCGAATAAACGCGAAAGTTTGTAAGAATATACAAACGAATGTTCGATACCCTTTCACGCAACAACAGATGAACAGATCACTATGAAAGTATGTTTGCTTTAAAAAAAAACATAGACTGCTTATTATTCTCTACCAAGTAGGTACCTTGCAATAAAAACCGCGGGATCAACTAGTAGCCAATAATGTCTGCATACAATTACAATCCCACCTCGTTAGTCGTTACCCATACAATAACGCGAGCGAGGTCACGGGGTTAGCTAGAGTGCAATTTCCTACCCATCCCCCCTCCCCTTTTCACCGACGCCTCACCTCCATTTCCCTTCGTGAACTTCCGTTGTGAAGACATCTAGAGCTTAGCTATGGAGGATTTTTATTCAATACGATACGATATCGTGACGATATTTATATTTATTTAAACTGATACTACAAGATTCGTTTTTAATTTGTTACTTGATACAGACACATTTTAATTGTATCGTAACGGATTTAACGAACAATTTCTCGTATATTATAAAGTTTATATTTCATTAGTGAACGACTGTTGTACAGTAAAGCATAGGTATGTGTAGAGGAAAAAAGAGATAAAAAAATACTGTAATTTTTGATTAAATTGTGAAATCATATCAACCAGTAGTGAACTGAGTAGGATTATGCTTGCAATTAGCTTGCATTTGTGTGGAAATGGTTCATTTGTATTGCAAATGTAATCTGTAGGAACAACAAATCTTACAGAAAAAGCCTTGTTTATGAGTAATGCTTTTATTGAGAATTGAATTTGGAATAACTAATCGATCGGAAAATAATTGTTTCCATTTTATTCACACTCATCGTTTTCATTGTCGTACGATACCAATATCGTCCTGTCATATCGTATGCTATAAAAGCGTTAGCTGTGGTTTTTATTACGTTTTATATGAGAGGGAAACAATATCCAATGAGTGTACGCAACTATTCAGAAAGTTGGAAGTATTTTTTAATCTCCGTGTATTTTTCTTGGGCATTATAATATTAAAACGGCTTTTTTCATAACAATTTTATCTTCTCGTTACTTACATGTGATAATAATTGATATAGGGCTGATTTTTCAATCCTTGGTTAAAACTTATACGTCGAATAGTGTATAAAACTACCATTTTAAAAACGTATTCTAATTGCCCATATTTGACAGTTTACGTGACATTTTAATATTATCGTGTAATACTTTATTGGACGGATAAGTTTTATCCAAGCATTGAAAATCAGCACATAATGTAGTAAACTACAATAAACTAACAAATAAAGGATTATGGACCAATTTTCGACTTAATTAAGGCTAAAATTTCAAGGTAATCATGACATTACCGTAACGTCATGGAGTAAGGCGACGATTCTGGTATCTTTGAATCTTGCCAAAGAAGTTTTCCATTTTTATTTTCACAATTTAAACAAATAGTTATCTGTACTGATAAAATTACTCAGTCAGGAATAATTTTATTGGATATTTATATATTTTTTAAAATGAAACGCACTTAATCTACAAGTACTCTGGCATTTTTATTAAAGAAACAAATGTTACAGTTTTGTATGTGAATAAATCGCGCTTTAAGCCCGCACCATACGGACCGCTATTCAAAAGGAGTCTATAAAACTATTGTACAGTTTCCAAAGCGACAGATATAAATTTAGGCAATATTTTTCGTGATACCGAAGAGCTTGAATAAGCGGCGTCGTTTGTAACAATACTGGACCTCGTCCTCGTGAAATATTGAATACAGTAGGTACTTTAGTATATATATTTTTGTATTTTTTTTTAGACATCCGTTCCTAGCATCATTAACAGATTAAAATTTTCGCTTTCATCTCGCGATTTGTTTAACGTCCCAAATTGTGACGTCACATTCTCGCAACCCCATTACGGCAACATAACTTTTAATTAGACCCGCGCCAAAAGTAAGTACCTATTTCATTATATTCACATACTGAGCAGATGGCAATTATGTGGCTATGAATTTTTTTGTACTTGTTTTGTGAATAATTTAATTTGTTTGTCTTTATTTCTTCTTTATACTATGTACTTAAAAGGGGGTACATTAAAAAGTTAATTAAACAAATTAGTCATCACGGAAAGTCTTCAAATTGGTACATTGTACTAACTTTCATATGTATTTCATAAAAAAAAAATTGTTTCCACATTACAAAATACTAACACCAATCTTTTTTTTCTTATATAACTTAGGCTTTTATACAATTTCATCTAATTTTAAACAACATACTGGGTATATACTCCTTCTACCCTACATAAGTTAATCCTGTACCACCAACCTACCAATTCAAACTCAAACTCAACATACAATTAGACTCCTTCTAGAAGCACTTTTGAATCGTCATAACATATTTTAACATTTACCACTGTAAAAATGCAATGACGTAACGAACCGAATCAACAATCTACCAATTACCGCAAATGACGTCACGATATTCAAGTCGCACACACATCCATACGCCATTAATCATAGTCCAATAGCAATCGACTCCACGGTGATATAGCCCAGCTTGATTTATATGCAGAATCGGTGCAAATGTATGCAAAGTGCTGGAACATTCGAGATTTTTCCATTTCCACCGAGGAAGGCCATTAGACATTTCTAAAGGGGCCAATTGTGAGGCGCGAACAGAATTAATACGGGAAAGAACGGGGTAATGCTAATTTGCGGCTTTCCTAAATGGTTTGACATTTAGAGGTGTTTAGTTCTTTTGGTATATGTTTTATTCTTTCTATTATCTTAGCAGTTCATCAGTATCTATTCAATATCAAAGACAGAGAGGTATTCATTTCGTTTCTTATTATCTGTTCTATATATATGACGATTAGTCGCAATTCTTTTAAGAGAACTATAATGTGGTCGTTTCTGTGCTGCAGTGATTAAGGCGTGAATCGGGTAGAATGACCTTTTAATACCGAAAATTAACTCTAGTTATAACCGTTTTTCTTCTTAGATTCTTAATGTACATATCTAAAAAAAATGTATATTAAAGTTTCGAATATGATAAAGGGCATGATTGTTTTAATTTGTTTATTTTACAATCAGGTTTTTGGGAAAAAAATCATGAACTGAGGTAGATTTTTGGACTTTAAACCAAAACGCTAAGTCAATATAACGTCAATTATTGTAGTATTTTTACAGTGTGTTTATGAAATTGAAACACAGGGCATGGTTGTTTTAAATTTTGATTCCATACCCAAATATCATTTTAAATAATTTTTATACGTACTTTTACTACGGTAGATTCGCGCCGGTCCCCCGATCCCGCCTTGTAAATCGTCGTCAAGGTCGCTAGCCCCTATTAACGCCTTAACAAGTAAGTGTATACGTTCAAAATAAGGTACCTATAGTTATCTTTAAGACTACTAAGAAAATATAAGTCTGGCAAGGCAGGACAAACACCTTACACAATTAAAGAAGATAGATCAATGAAACAGACGTAAAATTAGCATCTATCCATCTGAGAAAGGTACCTATATATCGATCTTCACATTTTTATTGTTTTAAAGTATATTGCTATTTATACTGAGGTAAAGCTGTATTTTCTGATTAAAAGCTTAAATCTAAAAGGGTCGAAAAGTCTATCCCTATGTCCTTACCGCGTAAAGCCGCCTAGCGAAACATAAAAAGTCTCTAGTCTTTCAATAGATCTACCAATCAAAACGTATCTCTTGCCACTTAAAATTCAACTCTATCGTTATTGATTTAAGCTTCAAAATTGATTATCACCTTAGCGTTAAATTTCCCGAAATCTAGGCATAAATTTCGTATGAAAATAACTTGAAATTAAACAAAACAAAGGTCCCACCGTTTGCCACATTACACTTCATGACTGTCAACTATTATGAGCGATTCACAAAAGGAAAGCTTTTAAGCGTTCCTTCTTTTTACAGCGGCGGTCCATTGTCGAGTTTACAAAGTAGAATTGATTCTTTTAAAAGACTTTTTATTCTTTTAAAAGACATTTTTATATACTTTCATTTTTATGACGTCGACGTTGGATTATGTTAATGCTTTCTTTCCTGTCTGATCTTTGTGATACATTTCTATGCTATTGTTTCCATCAGTCTGTATTTATTAATATGTGAAATTGCTATGTCGAATGTGATGAGTCCGTAATGAGTAGGTTGTGGTGCGCTTGTTTTAATATTTGTTAACATGCATGCTACAAATATATATAAATTGCATGCATTTCGGTACAGGTACTTCTCACTCTTTGAAAAATTGTTTTTAAACGAAAATAAATGTCCTTTAAAGCAAAATAGAGTGAAAAGTTTAAAAAAAAAGGATTTACAACGCAGAATAATTAAATTAAAATACATATTTCGTCATATCTTGCCAGTATTAACAATATATATATAGTACATAAGTAAGAAGAAATTTTTCACTTTCACTTATTCATACATATATAGGGTCAACCGGGGCAAATGCAACTATGGGGCTATGGCAACTAGTTATCATAACTAATTTATTAGAGTTGTTGTAATAAATCGCCACCTATGATTCAATAGCTCAACGACTAATAAATCTTACAAGTTATAGATGGTGCCCCTACGATGAAAACTATTTGATTGATAGGCCATTGTGTCAAACCGCTATTTTGAAGTTGGTGTGCGTAAAAACAGGTGTCGAGTTTTGCAGACAAAAAAATTGTTTAGGAGTGATTTTTTGCAGGTGTTTTTGATTGGACACGATTATCACAAGCCGTTAAGCATATTTCATTTATATTTTTAGTGCGTTAGTTGACTCTATTTTGTGTTATTGATGCAGTTACAATTGCCTCATGAAAATTTCACTGTGGGGTTATTGCAACTGTGAGGTTAGTTACAATAGCCCCTTATATTTTTGTATGAAACTAAAAACACTAGTGATGTGACAGTGTCGATATTTTTATTATGTATCCTTCTTGGTAGTCAAAATATATTTTCTTTATGATTAATTAAAGAAGAACCATCGATTATTTCTTCGATATTATACCCAGAGACGGGTTCATAAGTAAAATTCAAATTAGATAAAGCGTGGTTAAAGAATATAAGTAACTAAAAACGATAGGTAGGATAGTTCTGTGATTGTTCAAGTAATTTTTAGTAAACGGTTGATTAACTAATAAACGTATTTTGTTTGGTTTACGTTTTTAACAATATTTAACACAAAGAATATTATTTGTTCTGACCAAAAACTAAAATTGACTTAGTAGGTAGTACACTTATTTTTTTTGTTGCGATTTAAAGTGGTAAATCAAAGTAGGTACATGAGTTTTTCCTCTAAATAATGCGGCGCCATCTACGATCGCAACGTTATTGTATAGATAACGTTATTGTATATATATATAGAATAATAAAAATATATCGATGAATAAGTTTTTTGCATTCCCCACACTAATTCTCTAACAAATAGTTGCATTTGCCCCACAATCAGAAAAATAAGATTTTTCCTGAAAACTCGTTCTTGCTACACGGTAATCCAGTTCAAAATCCTATGAATAACATGAAATCTCATAAATATATTCTATATTCGTTGTTTTATATGAAATAGAAGAAGAGCTATGGCAGTTAGTTGCATTTACCCCCGACTAGGGGTTAATGTAACTTTTTCTACCAATTTTAGGAAATATTCTCACTACCAGTTATTTATAAGACTACTGTATTGCTTGATTGGTTGAAAATAATCTTGAATAAATACAAAAATCACTAAATGGGTCAAATAAATGACCAAATATAAAAGGAGATAACTGCAACCGATCAAACTTGAAACTTGTTATTTTTTAGTTGCATTTGCCCCGGTTGACCCTATGTGTTATTTCCTCGGACGCTTTGCGAAAGATATCGGAAAATCATTGTTTTCACAAGCTTCTTTTATAAATTATTTTCATATTAATAAATTAAGTTATTAATAACGGGCAAGATAAAGCTAATTTTCTTATATAATAATAAATGATACTCACATGTGTAGTCCCAACTGTCTTGGTCATTTTTGAACACGTTCAATCTTTCAGGCTGAAAAGATATAGAAAAAATGTTTTAATTTTCAGTTTTAAAGCGATGAAAATGCTAAAACATATTTGAAAAATTTTAAAGATAAAATTCGATCATCAGGCGGCATTCGAACCTGCGTCTCTTTACGGTAGGTACCTACTACCGTGTTGCTCATAACTCAAATATAATAAAAATACATCATAGGTATTGTATTTCAAAAAACTATAGGTATACATGTTTTATATCTGTGTGTGTTTGTGTGTAAAGTGATCGAGGGTACGAGAAATAATTGAAATAGGTTATTGGAGACTTTTTTTCGATTTATCATCTAAATGTTTGCTATTTAAATACGTCATTTAGGTACATAATTATTGCTCCATATCCTTTGACTTGTAGGAGACAAGTCTTCCTACAAATGGTGTCAAACAAACGTAATCCGACCATTTAAAAAATCCCCGTCTCGCACGTGATACTTCTTTTACTTTACAAAGAAATCCAATTCAATGGTAACCTTCCACAATTGTCAGTGTTTTAAACCTCCATTATTTAATTCGCGTAACAAAAGGACTCGGAGTGAAACGCATTAAGCGAACGGTGAAAAGAAATCTCTCTGAGTTTGAGTGACGTTATTGTAGCAAATGATATCGATTTAAAATATGGTAGTTATCGCTTTAAACTGAACAAAATTAATTTAATGTTATAAGCACAGAATACATAATAGTAGCTAAACGCTACAGAACGGACACTCTCCGCCTCCCGCCAAAATTAAACTTACCTCACCCCGCGCGATCAGACATAAAATGGGCCATATTTTTCTACAAGGACGATACGCACCGAAGATTGACAACATTAATCAAATTGACTTAAAGTAATTTTATTATTTTGGATTTGTGATTATCGTTTTTCGTAGAAAATGGTTAGATATTGTGCTGTTTACGGATGTATTTCATCAGAAAAACGCGAATTTTTTTTTACGCTAGTCACAAATGTGCCAACCATAAAGCGTTAACACACACATTTGCAGTCTCTACAGTGTGACTGTCAAAACGATTATTTTGTATGGAGTGTCCGGGGTGTGGTTATAAGATTAATAGATTAATATTTTTTTCTATTATAAAAATCGAAAAGTGAAATTTACGAAATTCTCTATTATCGCTAATGTTATAAAGTAGTCTAGTCTGTTTATCTGTCAGTCTCTTCTTCACGCATCAACCACTGAACTGATTGGGATGAAATTTGGTTTAGAGATAGTTTGAGACCTGAGAAAGAACAGAGAATAGGTTTTGTCCCTGAAATCCTACGGGATCAGGAACTATACGGTTTTCTTTTGTCTACGCGGGCGAAGTCGCGGGCAAGAAGCTTGTTAAATTTCAAATTAAAAATATAATATAAATATTTATCGTACATACGTTATTAATTCACTATATTGTGACGATGAATATCTTCGCAAATATCTAGAAACAACGCATTCAGACAAAACTTATCGTTCAAAAGCCCGCACTCAAATCTTCTTATCATATTGAAATCTACAATGACAGATAGAGCCGTTTTTATTGTGAGTTTATATGTATGTATAACCCTTGTAAATATATTTTTCTATAAAAATGTGTACAATACTATATCTGTATTTCAATGACCTATCTAGTAGCAAGTGATTTTATTTTTCCTACTAGATCTTATGCCTACCTGTTGCATTATATGACTAAATATAATATAGGCATAGGTATATAATATAACATACCTATCGAAACGGTACCGATTAATAAAGTGACTAGGCTGCTAATTGAACAATTTATTAATTTACAATACCTATTAGAATTTCCCCAGTGTATTGTATGCCTAAATCACACCTGTTTAATTATCTCCCCGTAGACTCATAAAAGAGGTCTTAATTAACAATTAATTAATCATATTTTTTTTTTCAATTAAAAACGAACCCGTCACGGTATACAATGTATTTCTAAAAAATAACAATAGCATTTGTATCTATTGTTAACATTTTATCGTAACGTTAAAACGGGACTCTTATTTTTTTTTTTGTAAAAAAGTGTTGTCATCAAAACAAGTGAATAACAAGGCTATTAATCTTCGTTACTGTTTCGATGCATTAACCTACATCAAACAAGCGAATGCTTATTCTAACCCCACTAGGTATGTCAAATTATTTTAGAGTAAACTATAAGCATATTAAATTCAACTTTTCCGATTTAATCTGAAAAAAGCTTTAAAGATTAATCCTCGAAAACAAAATTAAAGTGCGGTTCATCAATTCCATTACGTACAAATAAATAAAAAAATTTACTTTTACAGTGGAATATAGTTACCAAATTTATTTATTTGTAAAACATTTTATAGAACAACGCGCGGTTTTATGAATAGCGAAATATCTATTTTTCAATTCAGTTATCAACAAAAAAGAAACATATTTTTCAACGTCAATAACTCGTCAGTTTATTTTATGTTCAAATTTTTGGGATGCCATTCCTCAAATGAAACAACAAATTTATTTCAAACCTAAAAAAATCAAGTCTAATTTAAAGCTAGAAAAAATATGAGACTAATATAACAAAAAATCTTGTTTAATTATTAGTTTATTTATTCATCGTTTTTTTAAAGTGAAACTTTTATTACATCGTCTCAAACTTTTTGGTCTGTGTAGCGCACGTCGCGTGACGGTCGGCTGCCGAGTAGGTATAAAGCAGTGTTCGGAGTCATTATCGTACAAATACGATAATTTTGTGCCTAAGTTTCACTTTTACCGTGGTTTCATAAAACCACACAACATTTTTTTTAAATATTAATAAGAAATGAAAAGACAACTAAGTAGATAATAATATCGTACAGATTTCATTTATCACAGTCGATATTTCACCCGCGTTCCACTGCACGTATCGCCATGAAACACACATTCGACAAATCCGCATTTTGATACGAGAACCTCGCGATATACAAGCAATACATCAAGAAGACAGCCCGTTGCCTATTATAATAATACAAAGTAGCGTAACATACTTAGTTGTTTATATCCCCATTTTATCATCTCTGTAACATGCAATTTTCGCAGCCAACAAAACGTTTTGAACCGCGGGCGAGTCACAAAGGAGAAATGTTTAAACGGCCCGCGGCTCACGACCCGTGGCCCGCGAGCCGGGTTAATAACGCGAAAATGTAGGCTTTATGGCGTGTAGTAACACTATTGCTTGCGTTTTTCATTTTGTGCTATTATAGCCATTTGTTTAGTGTCATTTTGTTTGTTTTTGTTGTTCATATAACAAATAGGTTAGCTGTAAAGCTATATTGTGTGTTTGTTTTATTCAAGCGTATCGGGTTACTTTTCAATGTTATAAATGATATTGATATCAACTTACAAATCATTGCATGTTTCACTAAAATCAATTCAGTAATTAAAAATATATCGGCCAAAGTATTACCGGTCAGTTTACATATTTACGAGTATTTCAATTTGTTGTTACAATGTAGTGTAAAGTAAAACATGGAAGAATAATGTAGGTACCTAAAACGTATTTTGTCGGGTACCCTTTACGGGTCACGTGATGGGTCATTCAATGAAATGGGTTACATTCTGTAAGTATATCCCACATAGGTCTCACGTAAATATTTATGAGTACCGAGAAATCATATAAAAGCTAAACATTTGTATATTAACACACAGTCTTCTTGTACAAAGTTTAAAGTGTTCCCTCCACGTATAGCTCGGCTACATATATCGTGGTTCCCGTGTCACAATGCGGATTTGTCGAATGTGTGTTCCATTGCGATACGTGCAGTGGAACGCGGGAGAGAGGCGTTAGAGTAAGAAGATCGAAATTCAAGGATAAGAAATATAAATATGCATTTATTACCTTTTGTAATATCAGAGGACAGTGTCTTCCCTCAAAATGTAAGTTTACTTCGTACTAAATAATGATAATTTTAATTAGGAATGCCTACCATATTATATTTTACCATTCGACGACATGATAACCGCATATATCCGTCTGGAACTGCGTGTATGTGTTCAAGAGTGTGTGTAATGGGTCCTCTTCATAATCGACATCGTTGGCCCAACAAATGATCGTCGATGTTTTCCGCCATTAAGACGATTACATATAATAATCATGACGGCCGATCATAACCATTTAGCGCCTCTACACTATCGTGATTGCCTCTACTCGCCCAACACTGCCCATTGTGAAGAGGGCCCATAATATATTCTATCTTTACTACCAAATAATTATAAAACTAAATTAATATTCTTACCTTAGCATATTCAATCTTGAGCGTACAGCATCCAGAGTAAATGTCACACCCGTGGAGGGCTTCTTTCGCGCGCGTCGCTGACTCGACACTTTCAAATTTGTGGCAGACTGGTTAAGGATAATTCTCATATTTTTGGACACACATATTAATTAAAAATTAAAGATAAATATACGTCTTCAAATCTAAAATTTAATAATTTAAACAATACGCTAAAAGAAAACACATATTTTGAGAGTTAACAAAATTTCAGAGTTTATACATACTGTATCAATAATCATTTTAATACGATGTGTTAAAATATTTGTAAAGAAAACCTTTATAATTATTTAAATCAAAAAGAAAATTGAGACCATTGACAAAAGCACAGTTTGATATTCTTCTATTTACCTTTATAGTTTTTTAAATTAAATATTGTATTTTATATTGAAACTTATTATAATGGCAGGAACAATGAAATCGTTAAATTCAGATTGATTCAGACCCATAAATTCAATAACTTGTTGACAATGTTTCGTTATACGTTTATGCAAATTAGTTGAACACGCATGAAAACATAAAAATAAATAAAATACAACATGAAAATAACGATTTGTACATTCAAGTAGTATTACAAATTGATTTACTAACATGATCGTAAAAAACATGTGTTGTAATGTAGCGTATGTAAGTATATTTTTAATAGGTGTTGTAAAAAAATATATCACAAAACACAGCGAAAACATTTTGATGCAGTTTCGACTTTTACTATCAATTCGCTGAGCCGATTTTAATGGAATGAACTAGAATGATAGTTTATCTTTGAGTATGTCATGAGAGCTTTTACTACATCACTACATAGTATACCTTAACAAAGTCGCTTTCTCTGTCCCTATGTCCCTATGTATGCTTAAATCTTTAAAACTACGCAATGGATTTTGATGCGGTATTTTAAATAGATAGAGTGATTCAAGAGGAAGGTTTTAGTAGATATATAATTTATTATGTTTTAGACAAACCGGACGAAGCCGCGGGCGGAGAGCTAGTTTTTTATATAACTTTTACAAATGCAATCTTTCAGAAAAGTTCTCTCTGTTAAAGTTACTTTATCAACGAAAATATAAAAAAAATTATTACTTAAACCTTCCAAAACACAGACAAAATCCGGCCTATTTAAAAAATCTTAAATTCAACCAATAAACAATTTCCACTAGATTGAAACATACAACTTTCCATCAATCAATATCTGATCAAACAGAAAAAAAATAGTTTAGGAGCCGACTTGAAAATTGTGTTCATCATCTATTACACCAAACGAATATATTTATTTATATTACGCCTCAAATGTTCAGTATTAACGTGCGTCCATCAATATCGAGCGGAAGCGAACGATTTGTAGTTCTGCAAAATCGATTAATCATCGTTCGAATATAAATAAACACGCTCTAACATCGAGTATAAAATCGATAAACAAATCGATTGATGCGATTCGCAATGATGAAAGCTTGAAAGTGGGAAGTGAGAAAAATACGAATTTCCACTGAAATTAAGTTTTTATAGTTTCGTTGGTAATGTCCTAATTTTGTTATTTATATAAGAGTATCAATCATGTAATTCAGAAGTAAATAAATATGTATGAATGATGCAACACTTTTTTAAGAGTAAGATGGGTAACCAGGTATTGAAAACTTTGAATATTTTACTTGTTTATAAAAGGTATTCAATAAATTACTTTCACGTATCACACTATTTATAATATAATAAACGAGTATTATAATGATTTGTTAATTTAAGTATGATTGTTATACGTCTATACCGTACTGAAAGTCAACCAAAAGTCGTCAGAAAGCAAAAGGTCGAAATTCATTGACCGATGTTAATCAACAAAAAAAAAACAACATTACTTACACCTAAAAATACGGCCAATCTTTAATTCGAATTCGTGTACAATTTACGTGTAAAATAAATTTAAACTTCATCTTGTTTTTATTCGTCCAATCACCTCTCGGACGAACTGACGACCTTTGGCTTTGCACATGACGTTCGTAGTTACACCGTAACGATTAGTTACGTGCATTAATTTTGATTTTAAGTTAATACTATTGTGTATGTATGTTAGGTTGAGTTTTTTTTAAGTAGAAGAAGTGTCATATGTGCGGATTGAAGAAAACAATTAGATATTTTACAAATAAATATGTGCAAGTCTTCATTAACCGACATAAATTAATACCAAAAGTTTAAAAGCATCATTCCTATGATCCTACTTTATTTTGCTTATGTTTTTTTCCCGGAATGTTCATAGATTTTGTATACAAAATCAACATTGTTTAATGCTGGTCCATTATAGAAACCGCAAGAACACGTTACCTACTCGTCAAGTAGGTACTACTAGTCAAAATTAAAAAATATTTTCTTTCTATTGAATAAAACGCGGTTAAGATTCGTTCTTCTTTTCTAAATGTTTAACACAAGCAAATACAATATATTTTCTTCCCAAATAATTTGAAAAAATAAACTATTTTAACATTTCGATTACGCTACGGTGTAACAGACGGCCACCACGTGCTCAAATACATCAAACGGGCGCGCGTCACACGCCCGCCGTAAATCAATTTGCAGAAAAAATATTCTATTCATATGTCTCTTGTATATCGACTAAAAATAAACACGTATGAATAAAGTTTTTTTGTAGTTACGTTACGTACTCGTTTATTGAGAGTGGATTGTTTTGTGCGATCGTTAAATCGAAATTCTCACAATAGAAGATTAATTTGAAAAACTATTTGTTTCTATAGAAAGACTATTTTGCAATTTCACTCGCAAGGAAGCTAGAAGCTATATAAATATAGGCACAGATTAGTTAATATTTAGTTTATTTACTACTTATAGGTACATAACTGTTGGTCATAATCTGCTTATGAATCAAAGCAACAGGTGCAGTAAATTTAGTAAACAAGAGAAGATCTTTAACCAATTCAAAAAGCCAAAGTATAGATCCGCAACTATATTTTATTATTGATAATTTTACTACCCAAAAAATCCTCATAAAAATGCTACGTCATTTTTCAAACTACCCACTTACTACCTAGCAAACTACCCATTACTATACAATAAAAACCTACAATATAACCCTCCGTTTACAACCTACAATCTCATTTCCGCTCGAGACGCCGTCCGCGACGCACGTCCTGACTCCCTCTCGCGGCAAGCATCACAAAAAATGCCCATTAATCAAACACGTGCGTTCATTCAACGGATTCCTCATTATCTCCGAAAAGCGATCCATCACACGGCCGTTTGAAATCCGTTGATTTATTTATACATTAGATTTTATAACTGCCTCTTTTTTCAACGCTCGCACGATGAATCATTCTCTATTTTCGTAGCTGTTAAAATGATATTCATCTTGATAATCTCGGGAACGGATAATTTGTAAATACACTTGTCACGATGGATTTTCAAGCGAGCCGGAGACTAATTGTGTGAATTTGTAAGGAATTTCGCTTTACGCTTTGTTGAAAAATCATTGGACTGATAGTGATAAAATTTACACTATGTGCTGTCCTCATTTTTTACAACAAAATATATGCTTTTTAACTAATGAATTTGCGGAAAAAGTAGACAAACAACTAAATAGCTAACTACATTAATTAAAATATCATACTCACGACGAAAGTGCTATTAAAATATCTTTAATATAATAAATACGTCAATAAAAATATCAACTTCCTTGCAAAGTGATTCTTCCTTCCTCAAATCTATCACATTGACAAGTTCCATCGAAATCCATCAACCGGTAGCGGCGTGAAAAGACAAACAGACATACACTCACATTGACATAATATAATTACGAATTACTGAGAAACCTAGTATTAGTATGAAATACTTAGAAACTTTGTAAGACTAACAAACTAAAATTAAAAATGCATCCTTAAAAAAAATTCACAAAATTGAATCGTTACATCTCTCGCTTGAACGGCGTCGACATTTTTACGTTTGTCGATAAAAATCCGTCACGAGCGGAAATAAACTTTAAAACCGTACATTTAAAGTTGAAAATGTTATTTATTGATATTTAACGATTGCGCTCGTAAATGCGTTGTTAAAACAAATGAGCTGAGTGGAGATACGGGGCGCGTTGCTAGTTAAGGCGATAATATTGAAGATTGATTTATATGCTATTTTAAGCACACGGTTTTACGTAGTATCCAAATAAGAAATAACGAAAAATTATACTTTAAAGAGAACAGAATTTTCATATTATATCAATCAACTCAAAAACTACTGTCGATGGTGAAAATTCATTCAATCAAAAAAGAAATGAAATGAAATGAAATGAAATATGTTTATTGTGGATACATAAAAAAAATACAAATAAAAAAAGGCTACATTTTTACTTTGAAATAAAGTCGAAAATCATTTCTTACTTATTCTAGTGTCAATAAATAAACAATTCATACTATTCTATCAAGAATTGATACCATTTTAGTCATGAAATCTTCTACTATAGTAAATTCAAATAAAACCTCGACCAATAGCACGGCATCTTTAAATTATGAGACGTTCACCTTAATCGCATGGACCCGTGTCACTAACGCACCGTTGGATTACAATTTTTACCTACAAGTGTATATAATATATAGTCTCGGCCCTTATACGCACCCTTGTCAAACTCCCAACTAAAGGTGATGTAAATTTCTTCACGAGATAATCTCGGAAACGCTATAAAAGCAATAAAAGTTCTATCTTGAATGTCTGCCTATTGAACGTATAAGAAATCGAATTTAAAAGAGATCTGATAGGTGTAGAAATGGCATTAAACATTTAACAAAATTCAGAACTCAGAGCGTATGTACCTGTGGTCTGAAATTAAAATTTTCGACAAACATAGTTATGAACTAAGAACCATCTCGATAGAACATACTTTCAATTAAAACAAATCGTGTTCAATTCAGTACATCCGTATACACATTACAGACATAAAAAGTTCTTGGCATTTTTTAAATTTGTTAAGTACAAATTTACTTTTTTGCAATCTTATGCCAATCCTGGAGCAAACTAGCTCTAAAAGATAAGCTACACAATAAACGATCATGGTTTACGTACCAGACTTTTATATTAGTAACATTAGCACGCCCAAATTGCCCTTAAACTTCCCTGAACCTAGGCCTTTTGTTTCCCTTAAAGACTAGTTTACGTACAATATGCCTAGCTTTACTTTTTGTTTCTTCTAACAGACTGGCTACTTAAAGTCTTAAAATATCTCAAACTAAATTACCGACTAGAGGTACCCTAGAGGCACGAGCGCAAGGCCGTCTTTCAAAACTAAAAATTTTAATTA
Source organism: Colias eurytheme (assembly GCF_061535395.1). NCBI lineage: Eukaryota > Metazoa > Arthropoda > Insecta > Lepidoptera > Pieridae > Colias > Colias eurytheme. Next base: position 1,102,888 of record NC_143006.1, read on the forward strand.
AGCACTTAAAAAAATGATGCCACGCGTTCCTGAATGAAGGCATTCAGGTCTTGAGAAATTTCTTTGAAATACTCCCGAGTATTTTGCGTTATATTCAAGAAATAAGAGGCTATAGTGAATAGGACATTATATCTTTAATAAGACTATCTATTCAGCTGATGATTTTAACTAGAAATGGAAGTTAGAGAGATCCTTATCAATATATTTGAAACTAGCGGTCCGCCCCGGCTTCGCCCGGTACATAATATTTACGTTTTCTCTACATAAGAACCATCCTCGTACTTCAAGGAATATAATAAAAAAAGAATTATCGAAATCGGTTCAGCCGTTCTCGAGTTATGCGCTTACCAACACATTTTGCAATTCATTTTTATATATATTTGAAATAAGAAATTGCGAGATTAATGCAATCTTCTTGGGTGTTATTTCTTCATGTAAAGTTGTTTTCCAGGCGCGTATTTTCAAGAGCTATTCACTCATTAATTAGGTACGTAAAATTTCGTATTATTGAGATTTTATGATTGATCTGAATTATGCCATTACATAAAAACCAAGTACGCACTAACTTCTACAACAGAACTTCTTAACTATACCTACCTACAACAAAATTTATTTTGAAAAATCTTACTTACATCAGCAATCATTTTTCAGTAAATTCGTAATACGAATAGTTTCAAAAATACCTGTCTAACCATAATAAAAATAAAAATAATATAAGCGCATTATTTTATTCGTAACCCTAAAAACGCAAACAAAACACGACCCCATTCCATCTTCATATTTTTTCATCACCTAAAGATGAAATGTGTCTCGAAGACACCTAGTATCACTTCCATACAACAAAAAACCGACCCTATTACATTAATGTAGAGTTTAATTTTGCATACATTTGCTCAATACAAATTTATCATAGAGAAACTTATCTTATTCCTTTATGAATAGGGATTATATTTAGTTGTATTCATTGCCGACTTGTATATTATTATAAAGAGCCACTATCAACATTACGAGTGTGTATTTATGTGCCCTTTTTTCACTGTTAACGATAGGTGCTTGCGGATAAATATAAGGGTATGGTCGTATTATGAGCGATTTAATTAAATATTCCATATAATTTTTATTTTTATTATCTGACATTTCCCCATTTGTTCTGGAATTTAAACTCCACTACGTAACATTTATTTCTTACTGCAATAAAACAACACGAAAGTATGTTGCACACAAAAAAACTATTAAATACTATTGAAGTGAACTAAAACCCATGTGTGATAAATTTCTAAATTATTTCATTTCACCCATAGTTTAGTTAATTAATTAAACAAACAAATATGAAATAACCTTTTATTGAAACCACTAGCGGTCCGCCCCGGCTTCGCCCGTGGTACATGTTTACGTTTTCTCTACATAAGAACCATCCTCGTACTTCAAGTAATATAATAAAAAAAGAATTATCGAAATCGGTTCAGCCGTTCTCGAGTTATGCGCTTACCAACACATTTTGCGATTCTTTTTTATATATAAGATTAGCGTATCAGTTTTTTTAAAGTTTCCTCTGTATTTTTTAATGACTGAACGGATTTTTATGGCAATTTACTGGATTCTACAGTTTGTAAAGCAACATATGAGTGTTTTAAAACGGATAAAAAAATAATTATTTACAACTAAATAACGCATGAACGAATTTTAACTAATTTTGTTTCTTGGATTTATCTCGTACCTATAAGCAATAATAACATTAAAAACAAATAGAAACACATCCGCTACAACTATCACCTCTCCCGCTACGCCGTTGAAAAATATACACCTTCGGTTTAGAATTATATGGTTTTTCTCTTGAGAGCTTTACACGTGTATCCAAAGATATTACACACGAACTGATCGTATTACTTTTGTATAATACATATATGTAGACGAGCGTATAACACTTATTTTTTATAGCTAACACGATTTGAAATTAGTTTTATGTTACGTTATAGAGGTTTATTCCTATGAGATTTGATTTTGTAGATAGACCAACAATTGCTTTTAAAACTGTGTTATCAGATTCAAATATGATTGATGTCAGAATAGTGATAAAAAACTTGGAAATATATCTGTGGCATCTGGGAGACACCTGTTAACTCCATTTTTGGCAAAATTTTGTTAAATACATGTTTGATAAGTACAGAAAGCGCAGATTTTTTTGATCCAGGCGTGATATCTCTACGTCCACGGGAAGTAAATGAAAAAAAAATGTACACTCCTGTTAAATCCAAGATTTTTTGCTACAATCAAGATATATTATAATTATCATTAATATAGCATAGTAACTTTTGATGCCAAACCTGATAACTAATATAACAATTACATAAATGTTAATTCCAAGCTTTATGCCTATGGACTAAAACTTGTTAAGTCCCAGTTACCGCGTATGTACCAAAAACATGAGATACCTACATGTTAATTATTGCAACTTATCAGATTTGGATTTATATTTCCAATTTGGTATATATAACGGTGACTACTAAATAATTAAAATACAGTGTTATTTTAATGTAAATATCTATTTATTTTCAAAATAACCACCATTTTGCCGATGGGGGATAAATGATGTGGCTCCGGGGCGACTAGGAGAGTAAACTCTATCGTTATGGCGGTTATGAGACTGTTCAATCGGAAAAATTTCTTCATCTGTGAAAAAAATATTTTTCCATGCTTCACCAGCGGAGCGCGCTTTCAGTAAGCGACATATTATTTCAAGGAGTATTTTTTTATCTTTATCACCCAACCGCTGCGCTTTTCGCAGCTTGTATGCTGTTAACTTGAGCTCATTTTTAACAACTCGTTGCAACGTTGAATGACTTACACCTAAATCTCGAGCCATTTTTCTTACCTTGGCTTGTGGATTGCGGGTCAATCTTTGTTTGACGATATGTCGAAGCCTAGGCGTCCTCAGAGTTCTTTTTCTGCCTCTTCCCGGACGATCACCAAGATGGCCAAGCACATCGTATTAAAGTCGCAGTATCTCGCACTGCCGCTTACCATATAAGGATATTATTGCAAAAAATTACTAATTTTTAATTTATTCTCTTCACAAATAACTTTAAGTTGGCGCCAAATCATGTGAAAATAATAATTAAAAAACAAAAGCAACGCAGCATGTCCCATTTTTTAAATTTATTATTTTCAAATTTGTCAACGTAATTTAGAACCATCCTGTATATTACCTGTTATGTATTGTATTGCATTGGCTCAAAAATCTACCGAAATCCACCACAAGTTTCTCGTGCCAGGTCACACTCATTTTATTAGAGTGTGACGGTGATCATGCGTTGATAGAAAGATTTGTTAAAGAGTACAACCGAATATTGCAGTTGAATGTTATAAAAATGACAAGCAAAAATTTCTCGGTGTTTATGACACAAACCGAATTTTACGGTTTTTCGAAACTACTAAGAATTTTGTCAAAAAAAATATTGACATTTCAAAACAATCTTTTGCTTGGAAAAGTATTTTCTGGCTAAAATTTGAAAAAAAATCACCGGAAGTAAGTTTTAAGTATTCAGTGGAGAAATCAGAGCCTTTTACTTAGGACATTTTCAATGAAAAGAAGAGGAAGGCAAAGTATATTTTGTTTAGAAACATTATTCCCTGAACAGGCATATGTCGGAGGATTGGCGATTGATCCATTAAATCTTTAACCAAAAAGTTTAAAGATTTAATGGATCTTATGCAATTCATTGATCCAGTATATCGCGATTTCTATTCTAATTTAAACCAATCAGCTTCTGTTTTGGAAAACTACTCAGATAGCGAAGAAGATTATGATTAGTATCCAAATGAGTGATTCTTTTGTTTTGGTATTTTTTTGATATGTGCCTTTATTTAAATTTTTCGTTGCATGTACACTCCTGTTAAGTCCATACTTTTATTAAAATTAGCCATAAGAGTGATTCCATTGTGAAATTAACTTATAAATAAAGAAATATAACAAAAATAACGTAAAATTGTTTTAATTAAATGAATAGCAATGAAATAATCATTATTTTTATTGTGCTCATTTTGAGATAAGTCCATTCCACTGCAATATTTTTTTTTTGGTTATAATCTGATAAGTCACATTATTCGCTAAACTACTGCGTCAATTTTGTAAACTGTACAAGCAAAAAAAGGGTTAATATATGATATTTCATTATAATATGACATAATTCATCTCATTCATCATTTATATCTTATATCCGATTTTTAGCAGCCAAAAATATGTTAAATTGCTTCTCCTGAAAATTTAACTTTTTGGAGTTAACAGGTGTCTCCCAGATACCACAGATATATTTTTTGTATTTTCAACCGAGTTCAAAAAAGGAGGAGCCACCTCAGAACTTTCGACAGCGTAGCGATTTTGAAGTTTTTTTTTTATATTTTGAAAGTAGCCAGTACCTTCCGGTTTCCAGTTATGATAATTCGAAGACGGTTTAGTTTTTTCTTAAAAAATAATTATTAGCCAAGCTTTCATTAACGTCGATTGTCTCAATTTTCTCGAACCAACTTTATAATATTCTCTCTTAACACACGTCTACCTAATGCAATTTTTCAATATTAAAACTATAAAACAAAATTACAAAAAACTTTCATAAAATAAATTCTTTTGAAAAGGATATTCAACCATCGCCTGTACGCCGTTCTTCTTAAAGACGACAATTCTCTGCACTTGGCCGTGTGGTGTGCTGATCGTGTGTACGACATCCTGAAACAAAGAGAATAAAACTTTATAACGGGTTTAAAATTAGTGTCCGACCGAAACTGGTTTCCAGGCCGAAACCGAAACCGAAACCGAATGTTCGGCCGTGGCTTCAGTTTCGGCCGAAACCGAAACCGAAACCGAAACTCACGTGGCTAAATATGAAATTTCTAAAAATACTGAACTTTGGTGCATTTTACCTATTATTTTGCCTTAATTAGGGCATGAAATGAAAACACAGTATATTCAATTTGTTTTAATCATTTATTTAATAAGTATATAAAATAAAAAAATAATATTTTAAAAATATTAATAATAACAATTTTAATTTTTATTATTTTTTCAAATTAAGTTCTCAGTAAAATCAGTCATCTAAATCAAATCAGTAATGGTTACTGTTACTTTAAATACTAAGTTTTGGTAGGTATTTTGAGATCTTTCTCTTTATTAAAGAGTCTTTAATACTTTGGATTGGTATTTGTACTTAGAAGAATAATCAGTCTCTTATATAAAAATAATAATTATTAATTACTATTACACCCAGTTCCAATCTCAACATAGATAACCAACGCTTTGACAGCGTCCGTCAAAGCGTTGCCGAGGAAAACGAAGTTAGGCGAGCGTGAACGTGTGTGAACTAAGTTCACTGAACTTGCGAAATAAGTTTCGAATTCGGTAAAAGTTTCGGCCGATTTTGGCCGAAACCGAAACTGCGGCCGAAACTTGATTTTTGGCCGAAAATCGGCCGAAACCGAAACCGAAACCGAAAGTTCGGTCGGACACTATTTAAAATATGTTTTTTAAATAAATATACGGGTTATATTTATTCTATAAATAAAAAGTGTAGGAAAAAATCTTGAAAACAATTTTTTTTCGATGTTCCGTAGTTAATTGTACTGTATTCTGTAACTTTGTTTTCTATATATAAATAAATAAATGCTAGTTCAATATATGCTTTAAATATCGCTATGCAAAGAATCTAAGAATTTTAATTTTAATCGCAAGCTTAAAGTTACGTACCACCAACATCTAATGTTTGTGGTACGTAACTACAGGTGTCAACAGTAATTTTACGTTAACCAGATAATGCAATATAGCATTCAGTATTTTCTTGTGTCTGATTTTGCGCGAATTTCACCAAAAAAATCTCATTTAAAATCCATTATATCCTTCTTCTCTACTATGCATAGATCAATTCTACGCGAGTATCACACAAAAAAGAGCGTGTGCGCCGAGCAAACGTGTCAGAAGTGAAACTTCTTTGGCGAGATTCATAATCGTCGGCTTACTCCATGACGTGACGGTATTGCTATGACGCGAAATTTTACTCTCAACTTGCCAAAAGTAGTTTCACTTCAAAAAACCTCATTTAAAATCCGTAACTTTAATTCCTATACAATACACACTTAGGCATGCGGTAACTTGACCACACAGCTGATTGTAACATTGTCCGTGTGAAAGCTGAATCAGAGCTTTGCGTCGCTTTACCGCTTTTTGTTTGAACACGAGTTTAAAATGTTAAGCGGTGGCAGCGGTTAACAAATGGGGCGACAATTTTGTATGATGTGAAGGAATTAATGACGTAATATACCAAAAGAATTGTATGAATTAACTTATTTTGCTATGTTAATGATAATCTATACCCCTCACCTACTAGTATAAAACTAAAAAGTGCCTTTGTTTGAACGCACTGATCTCAAAAATTTATAACACATTTGTTGTTTCAACAATTTAGGCCGGGAGATACTGAAACAGAATTTCGGGTCATTTGTAACAGGATGGCGGTTCTAGAGGGGTCTTAGCCCATAAAAAGATGTAGGCGGTAGTGTCATGCCATACTTTTCCGGTGTGCCGTACCGACGTGAATACGTTGATTTAAAAAAAACAATTCAACCATTTGTACTAAGACCCCTCTAGAACCGCCATCCTGTTAAAAATGACCCGAAATTTTGTGTAAGTATCTCCCGGCTTAATTATTTCACTGTTGAGTGTTGTATATGTACGAGAAAGTATACCTACGTAATATGTAGGTACGAATGCTATAGCGCAAGTATAAATTGAGTCACAATAATTAAAAGATTACCTTCTGTCACTCCTTAAAACTCCTACTCCTACAAAAATAATAACATCCATGGGCATAAATTTTTCCTTCATTCATTCAATCCATTTCACTGATGTACCTAGTAAGCAAAACCGCAAGTTAAAGCTAGTTACTCAAATAACAAATTTTAATAAAACCTAATAATAATACAACGCAAAAGAGCACGTATACCTTACATTTGTAGAAATTGCACATAGCATGTGTTACTATAATATTTGAATTTTCTTTGTACGTGATGTCGCCATTTTATTATATCTATTATTTCTAATAAAAATAAACAAAAATGCTTCTATTTTCACATAATATGCAAATTCAATAAGTTGGGTGTGGACTACATGAAATGGATTTTTTAATTTGCTATGTAAGTACGTTTTCTTATAAATTACAATAATAAAAAATACTCAAGCAAAGTCGTAGCTCAAACGAAGCTCGTAACAAACATAAAAGTATAAGAAAAGCCTGACCCAAACAAATTAATCAATTCAAATCACAATATTATTGCAATACAATTCTTTCGCGTTAACATTAACTTCATGTCGATGTTTCATTATCTTCAATATATAAAAATGAATCGCAAAATGTGTTGGTAAGCGCATAACTCGAGAACGGCTGAACCGATTTCGATAATTCTTTTTTTATTATATTCCTTAAAGTACGAGGATGGTTCTTATGTAGAGAAAACGTAAACATGTACCACGGGCAAAGCCGGGGCGGACCGCTAGTTAAAAATAAAATCGATCTCACAAAAATTTCGAATCTGACATTTCTATAAGTTTTGATATAACAGAAATTTTATAAGGAAAAACGTTAACATTTAAATAATATAATTTAAAAAATTCTGCAGCGAAGAAAGTTGGCAAGCCAATTTCATTTCATGTCGAGTGTTATAATTATGTTATTCAGGTTGAATAAAGAGTTAAAAATTATTGTATTGTTAACTAGCTGACCCAGCAAATGTTGTTCAAAACACGAAGAAGTCTTAGAAAAAGGAGAATAGTATTTGAAATTTACTTAATAAATATTTTCAGACTTGTACTATATGTACACAAAAATGTCATACAAATCGGTCAAGTAATTTTGGTCCTTGGAAATGACGGTTTTGTCATGATGTTTTCCTTTCTCAATTGAAGCAGTGATAATGTGACTTATGACCATATAAATTGAAAAATCATGATAATTTTTGCAGCTTCTTTCTCGCAAGAAAATAAGATTTAAAGAACTCATTGATATCTAAAACATATAGGTACCTAATTTATATGAAAAAAAAACCACTTTCACAAAATTATTATCACAAACTCAAACTCAAACTCAAACATTTATTCATTCAATTAGACTTCTTATAGAAGCACTTTTGAAACGTCATTACTCATTACATATTTTAAAATTTACCACCGATTCGGAAAGCAGTATCTACGGAGAAGAACCGGCAAGAAACTCCATAGTTGCTCTTTTAAATCATGTCAGTTTTACAATTTTACAAAATACATATGTAACATCATAATATATTATAATAACATGCCAAAGAACTGTCCTGTGGTTTTTTCGCAACAACCCTCCATGGGTTTTTATCGTCCATATATTCCTGAATACTGTAGTACGCTCTCTGAACTAGTACATTTTTTTATATAAGTTTTAAATTTAGAACTACTAACCTCTTTAATATTATGAGGAATTCTATTGTAAAAGCGTATACCTTGACAATATATCAGATACAATACAATAGCACAAATACAATAACAATAGCAAAAATACAATAACACAATAAATCAGATTTGTAAAAAGAGGTATTACATAATATACTTACTAAACCTTTCATTAAAATAGCATAAAGTACTTCAAATTACTAACATTTAGACCTTAGTCTATATTATATACCTATTATATACATCCTGAAGCTTGGCTACAAAGTTACAGACTGTTTCGGACACTGACTTCGCCTGCAGTTAGACGTTCAGTTTGCGTCTGACTAGTTTGGTCTTGCGGGTTTCTCCGTTGCAAGTCATTAAACTTTATAGAGCATAATTGATTTTATTATGTAGTTGTAGTTATTTATTTCAAAATATTACCCTTTGAAATGTTTATGGGTATAAGTACAACTATAAAAAAAATGTGTGCGTGTACTAGTGTACACACGTAAGAAGTGAAACTTCTTTATGACCTTATTTTTCAAAAAATAATTTACTATATGCAACTTTACAGAAAAAGATGGCGCGTAACGGAAAAATGTCACGCGTTACGAAAAAATGTTACACTAAATTTTTTTCCAACCCCGATAAAAAAGTTTCACTTCAAAAACACATAAAAATATGTTTTTCCTCAATATTAATTGCTCACGTGCGTGCATTTGTAAAGAAACATATTTTAAATACCTACAAACTTGCAAGGTAAAATAAAACTAACTTATGTGTGCTGATAAGGACATTCGTTTTGCCGTTATCTATAAGAATAAAGTAGTCCTACACGGCCCTTTATACGATTTATGCCTTTTTAGGGTTCCGTACCTCAAAAGGAAAAAACGGAACCCTTATAGGATCACTTTGTTGTCCGTCTGTCCGTCCGTCCGTCCGTCCGTCTGTCAAGACCCTTTTTCTCAGGAACGCGTGGAGGTATGAAGCTGAAATTTATATCAATTACTCAGGTCTACTGTCCCTTGAAGCTGTGAAAAAATCAAACTTCTAAGCCAACGCAATCAAAAGATACAGCCGTTTATGCCGCAAATTTTCGACATTTGCAAGGGAATCAAAACCTACAGGGTGCTTCCCGTGAACTCAGAATCTTGAAATTTGGTACGAAGCAACGTCTTATAGCATAGATAAAGGAAAAATTACGAAAACCATAAATTGTACTTTGTAAACCTTGCAGGTTTGTACGGAACCCTCGGTGCGCGAGACCGACTCGCACTTGGCCGGTTTTTATTTATTTATATACAAATCCTAAACCGGTAGATACTAGATAAGTATAAAAAATCGCACTGAAAAGAATATTTCTTGTTGTAGTAAGTTGTATAAGGAAAAAATCTTGCAAATTATACAATTTATTTTGGATCAAAGATAAAGTAAATTAGTTGCCGACTTTTTCATTTACAACCTTATTTCCATAGATGTAGGTAGGTATCTACCATAGGTATATTTAATCTTTTTAATACCTAAATATACAAAAAGTCCTACTTACATAGTTCGAATAAATTAATGCCATAAGTAGAACTAATTTATTAATAGTTTTATAAAGATCTAAATTTAAACATCACTCGGAAGTTTACGAGTCGTTTTAAAATAAAAACTACTGACAACTGAACAAATCAACAAAAAGTTGTAACAGTAAAACAAATTAAACCCTAATTCAACACATGTCTAGTTAAACTACGTTAAAACACCCAGAATACGTTCGAAATTTAAAATCAAACCCCTGTCTTAACCGTGTCTTCGTTAAAGCGGAGTTAAACTCGGTTTTGTCGTGACACTCTGTTAACACATGTTTAAGACTGATTAGAGATTTATCTTTTTGAAGACCGAAATAGGTTAGATTTGTGAAATAAATCAACTGCGGTAGTATGTTTTTAATCTGTACTGTCTTCGTTTATATTGTAGCAATTAAATATAGAGAAACAAGAATGATGTTGGTTATTAAATGTGTATCATTTGTTTTAATGATTTTTCAAAATTTTTGGCTTCTTCTTTAGGCACGTTGTGAGTAAAATTTCAAAGTCGCGTCATGGCAATACCGTCACGTCATGGAGTAAGGCGACAATTTTGGTATCCTTGAATCTTGCCACTACTAGAGCTAATTCTATCCTCTAATAATACCTGTCTATACTTAATATTATAAAGCTGAAGATTTTGGTTATTTCTTTGAACGCGATAATCTCAGGAACTACTGGTCCGATTTGAAAAATTCGAGGGTGGCTATAGGCTATATACATATAATCACGCTAAGACCAAAGGAGCGGAGACATGTGGGTAAAACCGCAGAGCACAGCTAGTGGCTGATAAACATACATATATAATTTTAAGTAAATACTTATACCTTTAGATAATTTTGAATATACGAAGAGATATTATAGCAAATTTTCTCCTCCATTAATACCTACATTAAAATATAGAATCGACATCGCAATCCCACCAATATTAAGAGTGACGATCTCACATCCCTTGGTGTTTAGTTTTAGGTCACAACTAATGGATGCACTAACACAGATCTCCGAGGGGACTCGATGGCATTTGTCATGATGTCAAATGTCAATATAACCTCATGCTGCTTACTGTTCAGATGAGTCGAGTGGAAAACGGAAAATTTGTTGGGATATATTTTTGCATTTAATTTTATACTGACGTAGTGTGAGTAATTTTAGCTGGTTTTTATATTATTAGTTTCTATGTAGGTAAACGTATAGCGAATAGGTTATTTAAAATGATAGGTTTTAATAACAGAAATACTTTGATTTGGAAAAGAACAGTGAAATAAATATCAATCGATATAAAAGTACCTACTGTTAATTAGCACATAATTCATCAAATCATTATTTTTATATAATTTTTTATCAGTAGGTTTTTTTCAGAAACATATTTTCTTCGAAGTCTTAATTTAAAAAGTAATTAATTCAGTAGCCATAGATAACTTAAAATTAACCAATCTCATGAAACCTCACATACAGCAACCAACTTCACTTTGCTATCCCTTGTTTCTACAATATTAATAAACAAACACACATACCTTCACAATCTTCTTCTTCCTATATATAAAAATGAATCGCAAAATGTGTTGGTAAGCGCATAACTCGAGAACGGCTGAACCGATTTCGATAATTCTTTTTTTATTATATTCCTTGAAGTACGAGGATGGTTCTTATGTAGAGAAAACGTAAACATGTACCACGGGCGAAGCCGGGGCGGACCGCTAGTACTAAATAAAGCCCATACCTTTCCTTCACGAGTTTATTCTCAAACTACATACTTGCGAACGTAGGCAACCGTATTTGAATATTTAAAAGTAATACCGCTTTCGCTACGTCTCAGTAGAAGCTGTGAAATACCGAGTTGCAACATACATGTACATACATACATACATACATACATACGTAGTTAGTTAAATTTTCACAAAGCCGCTTAAAATTAGGAAATTCTACGAATGAGGTACGTTAATTTAAAATAGGTAAAGAGTTTATTGTTTGTATCATTTAAATGATTAAAATAATAAGATACCTCACAACCAGTGTTCTTTTTAGATATATCGCTTATTATTTAATTAAGGGCCGATTTTTCAATCGCGAGATAAACAGTCTAATAACTACCCCTCGAATAGATTTATTCAATTATTTATCTAACTCATTACGGCTCGCCTATTTTTCAATCGTGATTTATTTGATGAATAACTATCTGACCAAATATTTCCATATTGGCAGCACTGCTCTCTAAGTGGCGAAACAAACATATTAAATTAGTCAGGTTAGAGCGGGATAGAGTCAAATCTTGCAATTTGTCAACAACCGTCATTATGACTCACGTCAGGAGTGCACTTGTCTTCTATGATTGTTGATTGTTGTTTTGATTCGAGTAAAGAGTTTGGTTAAATATGTGTTTCAATTTATATATTTTACGATGGAAACGACATACTTAAAGGCAGCATTCGGCAAATTTTCAATGGCATGGTCATCAGTACTATCAAAAACATCAATTTCAATATGATTTTAATTGATAAAAATTATATAGAAAGAGGTTTAATTGTTAATAATTCTACGCTCTATGTTATGACATACGAAAATATCCCAAATTTGACGCGTCAGTTGTCAACTCAAACGCCTAACAGTCGAATAGCGCGCTATCTGGCCGTTGGAGCGGCAAATAGATTTATTCCTCAAATAACGTAGTTATTCGATAGATAAGTCCTATTCGTCTATTGAAAAATTGAATATTTTGTTAACTGAAGAATAAAGTCTATCTAGCTGTTTATCTGGGCATTGAAAAATCGGCCCTAAAAAATATTAAAATCAAAAAATGAATTATATAAATTACTAAATTATTTGCTCTTAAACATCCATACTAATATTATAAATGCGAAAGTAACTCTGTCTGTTACTCAATCACGCCTAAACTACTGAACCAATTTTCATGAAATTTGGTATGGAGATATTTTGATACCCGAGAAAGGGCATAGGCTACTTTTAATCCCGGTAAAATGACGTAATCCCGGAAATCCCACGGGAACGGGAACTATGCGGGTTTTTCTTTGACTGCGCGGGCGAAGCCGCGGGCGGAAACCTAGTATTGGCATATATTTATCTTTTGCCTGAAGATTGCCTGGCTGGAGATAGCTTAGATCCATAAGACCGACATTTGTATACAAATTAAGAATATATTAATTGTTGTAATAAATTTACGCCTTCAATAATCTGTGGTCACTTTTTATGTAATGGCAACATTTTGTTTTGTACTTCCTCTTCTCTGCGGACATTGCTCGTGTTAACATATATTTTTCATCGTAATAAAGTTTTTTCTTGTAAAACGTGCACCTGGGTTTTTATTGACTATACCAACAAGATAACAACAATATTGATAAGATAAGACCAATAATACTACAGTAAGCCATAAAAACACCATACATAATTCTTCTTTCCTTCACACTCCATACCCGCTACACTAACACCTCCGTGTTAAAAAGTAAAAAATCCAAGTATCAAACAACATTGCAACTGCATGAACGTCCGCGTCAGCACACTTTCTGCATAAATTCTGAATTATTACATTTCCAACGGTTTTAATTAAAACAAAGCTCTTTGAACAACTTGCTATATTTCGAGTAGTGTATAATGTGAATTTTAAATGGATTTAAGTGTCTGATTTATTGGCTGTAGCAATTAATTTCTTAGGTGCAACCAACCACTTTATGGGAGTTGGGAGGATGGGAGTGGGGAGGATGGGAGTGGGGAGGATGGAAGTGGGGAGGATGGAAGTGGGGAGGATGGAAGTGGAGAGGATGGAAGTGGGGAGGATGGAAGTGGGGAGGATGGCGGTGGGGAGGATGGGAGTGGGGAGGATGGAAGTGGGGAGGATGGGAGTGGGGAGGATGGGAGTGGGGAGGATGGAAGAAGGGAGGATGGAAGTGGGGAGGATGGAAGTGTGGAGGATGACGGTGGGAGGATGGAAGTGGGGAGGATGGGAGTTGGGAGGATGGGAGTTGGGAGGAGGATTGGAGCTGGGAGGATGGGAGTAGGGGGGAGGATGGGAGTTGAGAGGATGGGAGCTGGGAGGATGGGAGTGGGGAGGATGGGAGTAGGGAGGAGGATGGGTTGGGACGAGGATGGGAGTAGGGAGGATGGGAGTAGGGAGGATGACGGTGGGAGGATGGAAGTGGGGGGGATGGAAGTGTGGAGGATGACGGTGGGAGGATGGAAGTGGGGAGGATGGGAGTTGGGAGGATGGGAGTTGGGAGGAGGATGGTAGTTGGGATGAGGATGGGAGTAGGGAGGGTGGGAGGATGGAAGTGGGGACGATGGAAGTGGGGAGGATGGGAGTGGGGAGGATGAGTGGGGAGGATGGGAGTGGGGAGGGTGGGAGTGGGGAGGGTGGGAGTGGGGAGGATGAGTGGGGAGGATGGAAGTGGGGAGGATGGAAGAGCGGAGGGTGGCGGTGGGGAGGATGGGAGTGGGGAGGATGGGAGATGGAGAGAGTTGTATATACTACATTAGAATCAGTTCAATAGCTTTTACGTGAAAGAATAACAATCATCCATCCATCTATCCATCCATCTTTTCGCGTTTATAATATAAAAGTGGGAAAAGCTAGTGGAAGTACGAAGGTAAAACATATTAACATATTATCAATAACTTAAGAAAGGGAAGAAATATCAATTGCTTTGAAAAATGTTAATCTTCGTTGATATAACAATTATCATTTTTAAAACAATATCATTCGTAGAAATCAAAGAATCAATCAATTCAAAGAAATCTAAAAGTAAAAAACTTGTAATTTTTTGTTTGCATGCATTAGTGATTAATTAACTAACGACCTATTCTTTCTACAAGTTACATCCACAATCAAATAACAAAATGCATCATCCGATCACAGAATAAAAACCTAACTCCAAACTCAACTTCATTTGAAACGTATAAAATAAAACGAACGAAATACTACAAACTCTTCTTCAATAAAGTTGAATAGATTTAAATTCAATCGGGGTATTCCCCGTTGTGTCCCTCCCCCTCCCCCTTTCGTCCCCCCGGAGCGGACGATTTGTACGTCCGAGCTTTACCATTATTCGAAATAAATATTTTATTTCTATTACAAATAACATATTGTTGAGATGGATAGGATTGGATTTAGTTCGGATATAGTGTATGACCTAGTCGTTGATATTTATTGGGCAAGCAATGAGATATATCTACGAGTATAACATTATGAGATAGGACTTCTAAATTAACACTAGATGAAAGTCCCGCTTCAATCGTGTTTAAGGGTGCTTTTACACCTGTGATGCGAGGAATGTGTTTGTAAATAGCCAATAGTATCGCTTCAAACTTCAAACTAAATAAATAAATAAATAAATATAAATATTTCAGGACAATTTTCACACACGGCACAATCTGATCCCATACTAGAGCTTTCGCTTGTGTTATGGAAACCAGATGGCTGATAAACATACATATATAATTTTTAAATAAATACTTATATAGAAAATTAACACCCAGACACAGAGCAAACATCTATGTTCATAAATGAAGCGATATGATTGGTTTTTACAAACACATTCCTCGCTACACATCAAAGCACTATAAATTTGACGTAATGTAAACTATCTGCTAATCTGGATTATACTCTATCTCTAAATACAGATCCAATCAGCTCTTTTTACACTACCTAAAAACTGATAAATGGAGATCCATCTTAAATCTTTAAAAACACTATTGTACTGTATTAATTTTTGTACTCAATAAAGATATTTTTTTTTATCACGAAAGAATGCTCTTGCCCCACGTTCGTTTGATGTTAATGCACCGTTATACTATGAGAATTAAAACAAACCACAATTCCATAGACATCTCCATACAAAATACTTCCAAATTCCCGCTCAAAGTTACAACATTCCGTACAATAAAGCGCTGCCATTTTTCATAATGAAGCCGCTTTAATGGACTCTAAAGCGGCTTTCAGATTCAATTTGCCCATTACACGGGAATGTATACGTGTGGCTTGCAGCGATATATCATTTTCGTTGACGGCTGGTCGCTTAGCCGCATACATACGTACTTGTATAGATTGGAGGGTAGTTTGAGAATTTTATCGGACCTTCATCGAAGTTTTCTTTTGAAATTTAGAAATGTAGATATATAACAGCTAAAAATAATGTTTTCTTGGATTTATATTATAATATATGATGTTACCTTAGATGTTACATATTATGTATTTTTTAAAATTAAATTGTAAAACTGACATGATTTAAAAGAGCAACTATGGAGTTTCTTGCCGGTTCTTCTCCGTAGACTGCTTTCCGAATCGGTGGTAAATGTAAAAAATATGTAATGACGTATCAAAAGTGCTTCTAGAAGAATTCTAATTGAATAAATAAATGTTTGAGTTTGTGTTTAATGTTACGCATACCTATCATCATCAACACATTTAGAAATAAGAAAATTTTTACCGGATTTAAAACGAGATTTTCACATAATCTACAGCGAAAATGTCAGCCAAAAAACAAAAAATCGCGATTAAAATCCGTTCAAGTCTTTAACTTCAAAACTCAAACTCAAATATTTATATCATTTGAATCGTCATAACAATAAATAATTTTCCATCTCAAGAGGATATACCTACTTAACAAAATGTATATTTTGTTCATATATTGTAAGTCTTTATATATTAAAATGACCCTATTTCCCTTGGTCCCATGACCATATCACACGTGAACATGTGATGCCATATCACACGTGAACGCGTGGACTGATTTCGATAATTCTTTTTTTATAATATTCCTTGAAGAAGTACGAGGATTGTTCTTATGCAGAGAAAACGTAAACATGTACCACAGGCGAAGCCGGGGGGGACTGCTAGTATGTTAATCTATATATATAAAACTCAAAGGTGACTGATATAGTGATCTATCAACGCACAGCCCAAACCACTGGACGGATCGGGCTGAAATTCGGCATGCAGGTAGATGTTAGGACGGAGGCATCCCCTAAGAAAGGGTTTTGATCAATTCTACCCCTAAACGGGATAAAACAGGGGATGAAAATTTGTATCATGTTTATTTATCTTTTCCACGCAAGCGAAGCTGCGGGTAACAGCTAGTATTTTATAAAATCGAATACGAGAGCCAATGTGTACTAGAACCACAGTATATAAATCAAGAGTGCTCTATAATAATTCATATCTCGATTATTGGCTTTTCCCATCAGATTAACGTCAAAGCTGCAAGCGTTGGACGCGACAGGCGACACGTAGCTGTAAATTTTGCACCTACCCGCATAAAGTATTAAGTTATTATTGATGCTGTTTCGATTGAAATGTGTCCATTTTTTATGATTTTTTTAGAAATTAAATATTTAAAAAGGGTTCTCTTCAGGTAGAATAAGTAAGTTTTTAATTGTTTTTGACAATATCTAATTTGATGGAAAATAAATCATTATCATTTGATTTATGTAATTTATTTTTATTCTTATTGTCCAATCGGTCGATACAACGAAGAAATAAATCGAATTTAATAATCCCAAAAAAGCTATAAATTATAAACTTGCTTAACCAACTGTTACACAGTTAATACATTCCATTTTTAACCGACTTCAAAAAAAAGGAGGAGGTTATCAATTCGGCCGGTATGTTTTTTTTTTTTTTTTTTTTATGTATGTACACCGATTACTCCGTGGTTTCTGAACCGATTTACGTGATTCTTTTTTTGTTCGATGCGGAATGGTGTCGAATTGGTCCCATAAAAATTTTATTCGGATAGGCCCAGTAGTTTTTATTTTATGAGCATTTTTGTAAATGTTGCAAGTGCAAGTTTGAAGTCGGTTGTTTTTAACGCAGTTATTGACTTGTTAATAATTTAAATCGTATCAAGAACAAAAGATAATCGTATCTATTAATCAAATAAATTACTAAATAATCCCGCCATTACTTACAAGTCTAGAAAAAAAAACATACATCTTATCAAGTCAACATCTCAACACACTCTAAATTAAAAAACTGAACAAATTTTTAAATACTCCAATTTGTCATTTCGTTGTAAATTCACACAATTGTGAATTCAGCTCTAAAATGAATTTCTACGAATGAAAACACAACATTAACATTTTCTATACAACTGCATTTCATACACCTTATTCACTTGTAATAAGGTTCAAAATCGCAATGTTTTGCGTGCGACTCTACATATTTAACTGTGCCGAACAAAAACATCTGTTACGTCCCGTAATGATTTATACCGTGTATGCAGTGGACATATTGTGACATGGCGGAGCATGTGCGAATACTTTTCAGTTGAAATATTCGTATGCGACATTACAATATTACATAATCTCATAATGATCTATCTATGTAACTACCGTGGTTTGTTCGGACTTAGTTTAAAAGCTCTTGTCACTACATAGGTATAGTATAAAACAAATTCGCTTTCTCTGTCCCTATGTATGCTTAAATCTTTAAAACTACGCAACGGATTTTGATGCGGTTTTTTTTTAATAGATAGAGTGATTCAAGAGGAAGGTTTTAGTATATAATTTATTAGGTTTTAGTCTTTAGACAAAGCGGGCGAAGCCGCTGGCGGAAAGCTAGTATAGTTATAAACTATTTAACTTGGTATTACATTATATCATCACAGAAAGTTATGCCAGACTGTAACACCATAGCATACCTAAACATGTATAGATTATAACAAAAACTGATTTTGCCACCCATCAATATTTAGACCGCGCAGTAGTTTGCGTAACGTTAAATTTTGTGCCGAGCTAACATAAAATATTTCGATTAATTATAAAACTCAGCTTTTAAAGACCGTTTTAAAGATAAACTATTACTAGTATTTCTTTAATTATTATTAGCCATACAGAGTGCATATTTCATAAATCTTTTCTGTTATAATCTCAGCGAATTGTTTAATTAAAGTCATACTTAAATAGCCTTCATAAGCAATAATGTACTTATCAGCTCCATGCAAACGAACGCAACCAACTCCTTTACAATTCAACACAAATAAAACACAATTTATCCAACTACCCGCACAACTTAACAATAACAACTTGACCGCAACAAGCAACAAACAACGGATACGTCCGACACGTTTGAGCGTCAAGCGGGAAATGATCTTTTTTATTTAACTTTTTGTTTTAAGAGTGTTATAGTTGTATGATTTGTGTTAGTTTTTATGCGGGTAGATGAATATTGATTAGGTAAAGTTATAAAGTGTGCAGGAGTTAGTTGTTATGGTGGTTTTGGATTGGAAGCACGTCTTTTATTGAATACTGAGAAATCTGAATTTAATGGTAAAGTTTATATACGAAGCAATTAATTCAATTATTTACATATTTTTATAGCTTGTCATCGACACTATATTAAAAGAATTGCCGGCAAACACATAAGTAAAGAAACTGATCTAAGAAAAAGATTTATAACAATCAAAGATTGTGACAAACATTTTATAGTGCTAAATACAATTTTTAATCTGTCACATGCACAATAAAACAACTGCTAATTATTATTTACCCAAAATTTCACATACTATTTACCCACATTTACCGAGTTAATCCAAACTATCTACTGAGAACACATCCAAACATAACCACCCATCTTATTCTCAAATCTTCACAACACAAAAAACACCTAATCGACTTTGAATCCTATTTACTCGCACTTAACATACATTTCACAAAGATGTATGAGATTATCGCAAAGCCAAGCTTACAGTGCATGCAGTATGCAATGAGGATTGCAACGAGACGAACAAGTCCGACACATTAGCATATGTTTCTAGATGCTTAGCTGGTTTGGGAACGCGGGAGCACTTTGTTTTGGTTGGTTTATATTTGAATACTAGTTGCGCTCCGCGTTTTCACCCGCGTCGTTCTGCTTCTGTTGGTCTTAGCGTGATGATAATATATAATCATGACTCTTTCGCAAAAACTAGGCATAAATGTCGACGAGCAAGATATCATGAGCGCCCATCGTGCAGGAGGTAGGCGCGATCGCATATCCGATGCGGACGGCCACGGCGCCACCTCCGCCTCCGCACGTCCTAGACCTCTTGTTGTGCGTTTCGTGCGGCGCAGCATGCGCGACGAACTATTGAAGGCAGCACGGGTACGACGCGGGGCAGACACATCCGGGACCGATATACCAGGAGAGACTAGGCGATTTTATGTAAACGAACGTTTGACATCCATTAATCGGCGCCTATTTTACCTTGCTAGGGAAGAAGCGAATATTAAGAATTGGCGCTTCATATGGACGCGAGGTGGACGCATTTTTGTGAGACGAGATGCGAAATCGTCATCCCATTGGATACGGTCTGAAACTGAACTGCGCAAGGTTTTTTCCTCGTTTTCCAATTAGATTGTTCTATTGGAATTGAAAAACATGTAATAGATGTTAAAATATTATGTATTACTTTTATTTATTTTAGTAAAACAATTAGAAGAGTGTTATTTTACTGTCTATATATTTTTAAATTTAGTTTTTGTAATCACACATTTTGTATACAAAAATATTTTGGTATTTTTAAAATTGAGTCTACATGCCATATTCGGTATCTTAACTTAGAAACTTTGATTGGAAACTTGTATAATGTTGTGCCCTCATGTAACAATTCATTCAATTACAAGGTCTGTCATTCTTACTCGCCTCGTTGTCATAGTTTAATCGTCTGTAGCGTAATATGTGTGGTTGTGTGCCGGTTTGCCTTTATGAAAGCCCCCCCAAATACTCTCAATAAATATATTTGTATTTCACCCGTGTGTATAAATATTAAAAATGCGGTTTTAAAAGTATTATATTTATGTATTGCTTATTACATCTTAGTTACATTTATATATCTATATTTATTTAATGATGAATGGGAATAATTTGAAGATTGGTTTTCTTAATCCGGGCTCACTGGGAACGGGGCATGAGGAGTTTATCGTCGCAGTAGAGCGGCATAATATAGATATTTTAGCACTTAATGAGACCTGGCTGCGTGCGGGAGAGGAGGGGCGAGCGCCGCGAGTGCCTGGCTATCGACTCAAACACATCCCTCGACCAGCTTCTATACGAAGTCGGGGTGGAGGAGTTGGGTTTTACATCAAGCGAGGTCTAGCGGTCACGTTGCTCTCCCATCCCCCCAATGATCTTGTGGAACAGATGTGGATTAAGTTGGCTGTCCGGGGCAAGATCCTTGTTATTGGTACTGCCTATAGACCGCCTTGGTTGGATTGCGATACATTTTTTGACGCTATCAGTGAATCTCTGGCCTCGTTCGTGTGGTCTGATAGTGTTATTATATTGGGAGATTTTAATATTAATTTTTTAAATAAACAAACAGCCAATGCAAAAAAGTTAATGCATTTTTTAGAAACTATGAATATAATTCAGTACGTAACAGAACCTACGCATTACATTGACGAAACACAAACACTACTGGACCTAGTTTGTAGTAACTCTCCGATAAAAGAAGTTCTTGTTGACTATATTCCGAATCTCAGTCATCACGCTTTTATCTGTTCTGTTGTGAATGTCAAAAAGGAGAAGGCGGTACCCAGATGGATCACCTTCAGACCTCTTAAGGATATAGACTTTGCGGAGTTCAATCAATTCGTTTCTAATATAAATCTGGATTTCATGCGCAATCTGTCAAATGTCAATGAGATGGTAAATGCCATAACAAACTTAACGCTTACCATTTTTGATTACTTTGCTCCGAATAAAACAAAATATATAAAAGAGAAAAGCTATCCCTGGATAACATATAATATTTAACTGATGATGAGGAGACGTGATGAGGCACATGCTAGGGCAAGACAAAGCGCTGAGCATAGACCCTATTACATTGAGCTAAAGAAATATGTAAAAGAGGCCATCGTGAGAGAAAAAAATGCATATTTTGATAAGTACATTAACTCAAATTTTGATCATCCCAGAATTCTGTGGAAGCACATAAGAGATCAAGTAACTCTCAAGGAAGGCAAAGACGCTGATTTGCCATTAAATATCAGTAATCCTGAGGAAATTAATACTCATTTCCTTAATGTGCCGGGAAGTAGCGACATCCAACGGAGTATAATTGATAATTTCATTGTAAAGCGCTATCGGGACAGTGATACGATGTTTCAGTTTACAAATGTATCTGAAGAAAACGTTATACAAACATTGAAGGCGCTTCATTCGAACGCAATGGGTGTCGATGGTATCTCTTTGGATATGGTAAAGCTAGTATTGCCAATCATAGTACCAGGAATGGTTAAGATAATTAACACTTCTTTTAGCACGAATACATTTCCTGAGCTGTGGCAAGAGGCAATTGTGAGGCCAATTAAAAAAACCAGTACTCCTGTTGATTATACGGGGCTTCGTCCTATTAGTATTCTCCCCTGTCTCTCTAAAATAGTAGAGAAAATTGTACACCAACAGATTACTGCGTTCTTGGAAGCAGAGAATATATTGCCTCATTTACAGTCAGGATTTAGAAAAGGACGAAGTACAACAACAGCCCTAGCCGACGTTGTGGATAATGTGCTAGCCTCACAAGATCAAGGTCAAGCCACAATTCTGGTCTTACTCGACTACTCTCGGGCTTTTGATGCTATTAATATAGAACTTTTGCTGTCCAAACTAGTTTACTATGGTTTTGGTCCGCAGGCAATACTCTGGTTTGAAAGCTATTTTAGACATCGATTTCAGTCCGTAGTGGTCAATGGAGAGGATGGCAAGGCGCGTTATTCGCAACGCAAACGTCTTACAAGAGGCGTTCCTCAGGGATCTATTCTGGGACCGCTACTCTTTATCCTTTATACTTCGGACATAACAAACTGTATGCTCAACTGCAAGTACCACCTTTATGCAGACGATATTCAGTTGTACATCTCTTTCCATCCTGGAGATACGCAACTGGCTATTGATAAACTTAACTCCGATCTAAACCGCATAGCAGATTGGTCCGAGCAAAACGGTTTGTTATTGAATCCAGGAAAGACAAAATTTATGATTCTTGGTACTCCCTTCCTTATTAATAAAGTAGAATCGTTGCTTCAACCAGTAGTTATAAAGGGAAGTGCATTGGAGCGTGTAAGGGAAGCCCGCAACCTTGGCATTATTTTTGATGAGTCTCTCAGATTTGAAAAGCATATAAGTAAGACAATATCTAATTGCTTTTATCGACTGAAGGTGTTATATCGAATCAGAGATCACATAACACCATTGCTAAGGGTAAGGCTGTGCGATACTTTAATTTTGTCAAAATTCAATTACGGGGATGTTGTATATGGCGAGCGCATCCTTGCGCGAACAAGGAAAGCAATCCAGCGTGTACAGAACGCATGCGCTCGCTATTGCTGGAACATACCTGCCAGAAGCCATATTACGCCTTATCTAAATGATGCCAAGGTACTGAACATGGAGAGTCGACGAAAGTTGCACTTTGCGGTTTTGCTATTCTCTGTAATACGCTCCAATGTTCCTATCTATTTATACAATAAACTTTCCTGGTTAGGTGACTCAGTTTCATCTTATAAAACTAGAAACACGTCAATCAGATTATCGGTACCCAAGCATCATACGACAGCTTTTCGAGGCAGCTTTCGTTACAGCGCAACGAAATGCTGGAACAACTTGCCTCCTCCTCTGCGGGATACAAAAACAATAACCACATTCCGTCTAAAATTTAGGCGATTTGTTTTACAGCAGCAAGTCCAACAACTTTCGGTGCGTCTGTAACGAACTTAATACTATTAACTAAATAGTCTGTGCTAATAGTATGGGTACCTAATATTATGTGTGTGAAAATGTCCTGAAATATTTATTTATTTTATTTATTTCATTTAACTCATTAAGTTTTATTTAAAGTTTTTTTTTCATGTAGGTTATCTATAATGATATAAGCGTATTTTATGTAAGTTATGGTGACCTTATTAATTATTTATCCGTATCATATTGTATCCACAAATTATATTTTATATTATTATATTATTGGTAATTCTATTTAACATGCAAGCGGCTGACAATCTGGATGTCGGAAGGGTGTCACTGAAAATCAGTGCTGAGGCGTTATGCCTCAGGTATCCTGAGTGGCATCCTTTTTTGGCGCACGCAACCTCACATATTTTGATACTTTTATTATTATTTTGTTTTACTTTACTTAATTTTTTTTTTCTTCTTATTTTTTAAACTTCGTACTTTGTAATGTTTATTATGTACTTGTGAGTTGTGTGTGTTGAAATAAATGATTTCTTTCTTTCTTTCTTTCTTTCTTTCTTATAGCCTATAGCCTTCCTCGATAAATGGGCTATCCAACACCGAAAGAATTTTTCAAATCGGACCAGTAGTTCCTGAGATTAGCGCGTTCAAACAAACAAACGAACTCTTCAGCTTTATAATATTAGTATAGACTATAGATTATAACAAAACAAAATCAACAAATATTAAGTACCTAACTAGTGCACACTAAACAAACTCAATCCAATTCCCGGTAAACGCTCGTATAATTAGCGTCTACGATTAAGACATCAAGTGAACTGTCAGTTGAATATGCTTTGATCGTAATAATATGAACTGGCAAGTGTTTTATCCGATTGTGACAAAAGGAGGAGTAGGTTTTTGCTATTAAATAATACGATATATTTTGGATTTGACAGGTGAAGTAAGATATTTAAGATGTTCATGTCATAATTAACGAGTGTGGCTTTCACACGAGCAATGGCTATACCTATAAATTAAATACTTTTTAACGGATTTAAAACACGACTTATTCAAATAAATCGTCTTTACGCTGATAAATATATCATATAACAGTTACTCATAATGTATCGTACTAAATACAACAACTATCTATTCATATTTTACTATTGATCTTCTGAAGATCATCAGCCTTCATGACCTGTCACAAAACATGGACAAAGCCACGGGTATCACCTAGCATAAAAATTACAACCATACATAATCACGATAGTCTCTGCAAGCTTTTTATACGTTTATATTTGTTAATTTTATAACATTCAAATCCATACTAATATTATAAATGCGAAAGTAACTCTGTCTGTCTGTCTGTTACTCAATCACGCCTAAACTACTGAACCAATTTGCATGAAATTTGGTATGGAGATATTTTGATACCCGGGAAAGGACATAGGCTACCTTTTATTGCGAAATATGTACCAAGGGCGAAGCCGGGGCGGACCTCTAGTACTTTATAAATATATTTTTTAAAATAATAGAAAAAATCGCCTTTTAAGCTATTGCATAGCTTTTATCTCAGACTTTGAGCGCGGCTACCGAATGTAAAAATACCGTAACGAAAAAACCTAACACCCCCACTCCAACCGGCACAGCAATGCGATGCTATGCAATAGCTTTACCGCGGCAGTCCTCGAGTGCCACACGTATTTTTTTATACGTTTTTAGTGTTCGCAAATAACCTAGTCGTTGAATCACGCACACGCGTGGGTTGCATCTTATATTGGACGGAATTCAATTTACAGTAGATATATTAATTAATAATAATGCAGGTTTAAATTAAAGCGATCGTCAACGTCGTTAATTATAAATAATGTGATGCGCTCATTTTGTGTGGGGTACATTTGTTTTTTCATTATTAAATACTGAGTGTGCTCTTTCGAATAGAATAATAATAATAATAAACTCTTTATTGTACACCAAATAAAACAATACAAAAGAATAACAGCAAGTAGGATTATTGTACAATTATAGGCGGTCTTATCACTAACAAGTGATTTCTACCAGACAACCTGTGATCAAGGAAATGCTGGAAGATTATAATTTTGGAAGTGTAAAACAAAGCAATAAATAGAATGATTGTAGAGCTTGACGGATATAAAGGGCGTATTTATTATTATTATTTAATCCTAATTTACAAATAGTGCAGATTATTATGTTTAATAATGTGGTATGTAGACTCTTAAGACTCTTAAATTCTAATACGTGTTATATTAATACCACGTATTAGAATTTATTAATACCTGCTTTTACGCGGTAATACCTATGCGTTCAAATGAACTGCCCTAGTATTCGATAATTAAGAGTCAAATTAGCAACACGAAAACTATTCTTTTACCTACAAAATCACCACAGTATAAAACTTTTAAGTCGCTTAAATATCTCAATCATTAATTCATTACCTCAGAGATCGGTAAACAAGAATTTGCGAAAAGTGACCCGCATAAATAAAGACATTGCAAAAAACTTTCTCATGTCAAATGCAAAAAAGCGAACGATTTTCAGTGCTCGCTTTAAAACCCACCAGTAATCCCCCGAGAGGATTTAGTTATCCATAAAGATTGCTGTTCACTGCGCGATTTTATGCAAAACAACGGTTGGCCATCAACTGCGCGGATTAATAACTATGTTTTTACTATTCGAACTAACAACAGAGATGTTAGGATTATGAAATAAATGGATTTAGGACACGGATTTGTTCGCGTTGTTTAAAGTGTCGATATGTATGGAGAATGTTTACCTGGATAAAAAATAGTATTTTCAGTTGAAAGCTGAAGTACTATGTAGTTACGTTATTATATTATAAATAGTTCGTAATTTTGAAAATGTTTTTCAAATAATAACTTAATAAACAAAGAATCACTTGTAGTTCTAAACAATTGCAAAAAATAAACATTTTTATCTACAGAACTATATAGCTAATAGAGAAGAATACCTCAATCATTTACTCAACAAAATATTAAAACAACAGCAAACGCTGCGACAAAAACATGCGACAAAAAAGTCGCACAGTGCGCACCGCACCTAACCGAAATAAATACAAAATCGCGCCGGAACGGCAACACAGTTCTTTACTATGCGATCCGGCCCGGGTATCGAGTGCCGGCATTTACAAAGTGACCGGAACTTTAACCGGGATGCGTTTTATTCGTATTTTTTTGTTTTATTTGTACCGAGATTCCAACGTTTATTACCCGTTAAAAGATGAAGTTTTAAATACGGCTGCGACTTTTTAACAGTTTTCGATTGTCGCGTGTATAGATTAATCTTTATAGAATTTCGGTTGTGTGATAGTTCTTTTTTTAATTATGATATCATACGCATTTTTTTATCGATAGGTCATAATATAATATGTATTTGAGTGTTATATAGGTACTATGTATGTAGCATCTGAAAATCTTTATTTAAAATATTATTCTAAAAGCCGTATAGGTATAAAAATATAAAATAAATCCGTTTACGTACTGTTTTCTTTATATATTTAAAGAAAACAGTAGATTAAAATCCAAACAAGTAACCGCCATATATTACACAGCATCGCAACAGGTAAGAAAATTAACCAAAAATTCATACTTTATAAAAAATGTATGTTGTATACCTACGGAACCCACAAATGAATAATAAAACGGGACACATTCACGAAGCGAGCGGTTCACCGACGAACCCTAATTTTGTAACTATGAATAAGTAAGGAAGATTAAAATTAATCACCTCTGTGCTTCCTTCTTAGTGAGAAAATTAATTTTGCAAACTAACATTCCTAATGCCACTATTTAGAGAAGTAATTATACTGTAAAAGCAATCTTAACTGCGGTTATCATATTATATTTCATTCTGTTGTACATATTATATGCTAAGTATAGGTAACTATGGTATTTAAAAGTACCTGTTGCACATAAAACAAAAAAAATAATCTCATTACCTACGGAAAATTCAACGTCATTATTATTTATAAAACAATACAAATTTCCTTCTTTAACAAATAAACAGTAAGCGAAACAGCAACTTCCAAATGAACAATATTATTACGGAACCCTAAACACGGTAAAGCAACTCGTTTATTCGCTAATTTAACGAAAACAAAATCAACGGCAAGTAGGTATATTACAGTGCAATCACTTATAATTCAATTTAAATGCAGAATTACAGCAATACAGTCGCCTCGCGTGTAATTCATTTCCCCCCATTTCCCCCTATTTCTCCCTATTTCCCATATTTTGTGGGAAAAATGCTGGGCGGATAATTTGCATGTTTATTATATTTTGTTTCGCAAGACGATTCGTATATTTGCTTTGAATTGCTTGAATAGCGCAAGAGCTGGAGAAGAAATTTATTTTATTACAGCTACAGAGTAGGAGGATTTTATTTACCTCATGTTAGTGAACTTAGCAGATCATTTTTAGCAGATCAAAAAAAAAATGTGAGTTCTTATCGCGTGCAGTTGAGTTCTACAGTTCCTGATACTTTTTAGAAATAGTTCTGGCGTTTTTACCTTAAAAACGACATTTGAAAAAATGATCTGCCAACTTCCCGTAGCAGATCATTTTTAGCAGATCAAAAAAAAAATGTGAGTTCTTATCGCGTGCAGTTGAGTTCTACAGTTCCTGATACTTTTTAGAAATAGTTCTGGCGTTTTTACCTTAA
The DNA here is from genome assembly GCF_061535395.1 of Colias eurytheme. Taxonomy (NCBI): domain Eukaryota; kingdom Metazoa; phylum Arthropoda; class Insecta; order Lepidoptera; family Pieridae; genus Colias; species Colias eurytheme. Next base: position 1,131,254 of record NC_143006.1, read on the forward strand.
CAAACGACATTTGAAAAAACCCGACCTGGACCCGGCTTAACGTGATGCTAAGACGTAATGCTACGACGTGATGCTACGACGTGATGCTACGACGTGATGCTACGGCGTGATGCTACGCTGTGATGCTACGGCGTGATGCTACGGCGTAATGCTACGGCATGTGTTACGGCGTGATGCTACGCTGTGATGCTACGGTGTGATGCTACGATGTGATGCTACGGCATGATGCTACGGCATGATGCTACGTCGTGATGCTACGGCATGATGCTACGTCGTGATGCTACGGCGTGATGCTACGGCGCGATGCTACGGCGTAATGCTACGGCGTGATGCTTCGGCATGATGCTACGGCATGAAGCTACGGCATGATGCTACGGCATGAAGCTACGGCATGATGCTACGGCATGATACTACGGCGTGATGCTACGGCGTGATGCTACGGCATGATGCTACGGCATGATGCTACGGCATGCTGCTACGGCATGGTGCTATGGCGTGATGAAATATGACATAAATAAATTTTCTAGTGTTTCATTTTACGCGAGTATTTCTAAAAAGTATCAGGAACTGTAGAACTCAACTGCACGCGATAAGAACTCACCTTTTTTTTTTATCTGCTAAAAATGATCTGCTACGAGAAGTTGGCAGATAAATTTTTTCAAATGTCATTTTTTAAGGTAAAAACGCCAGAACTATTTCTAAAAAGTATCAGGAACTGTAGAACTCGGAACTTTCCTTTCCTACCAGGTTGCCTGGCAGAGATTGCTGTGTAGCAATAAGGCCGCCTATTGTGCAAAATTTTTGTACCTCACTAATTTGTACCAAATTTCCTATATTGTTTTGTACAATGAAGTGTTATAAATAAATAAATAAAACTCAACTGCACGCGATAAGAACTCACATTTTTTTTGATCTGCTAAAAATGATCTGCTAAGTTCACTAACATATTTACCTCTAATAATTATTTACACCTAGTCATTTGATTGTATACGAACAAACGATTGATTTAACAAAAATATGTACCTGCTGTTTTTCTTACATCTTTTATTTCATTGCACTGTTATTTATTTCATCAAATTTTTCATTTTTCATTATACATTTTGGTAAGTATCTACTGCTATTGAAACAATTAACTAAGATTACTTAAAAAAGTTTGAGCGTTAAATATTAATAAAACAATAACGAGTTTCGCAAAAGAGTGTGAATATAACAAATACTGCAACGCTCTTGGTCTACAAATGTTTCAAAAGCTAATGTGTATTTTTCGCATGACTGCATCTTGAAAATTTAAATTGTACTTAATATTCCGAAATCATGTTAACTGTCAGAAAATGGGAGAAACATTTTACTGACTTATTTAAGAATCATAATTTAAAATACTGAATTATTACTACTATTTATCTGTTCTGATGTACCCACATCTTCAAACATTATTTTGCACGTAGCTCAAGTCAAGTAATTAATTATTTATTCCTCTTGTATGGTCTTCAAATCAAACTATCACAACCTCCTACTTTTACGTCTAGCAAGTGATTTGTTTACCCCTCCCCCCAACCCCCAGGATGTGTATTCCACAGTGGAACCGGTTTGCCGTGCAATTGTTCAATTTAAACTTTAACCATCATCACGACTACCGTAAGGCGGTTTGTGGACGTGCGATTTAACGACAGAATTGCTACATACAATTCCATTTGACTTAAATTAGAAACGTGAATGTCTGTGATGATGGGTAGTTTCTTTTAACAACAATGATAATAGAATCTAGATGAAATTTTATAGATTCACGGAATTCAAAATACAGCCTAAAATAAAAATATTTATTCCAAATATTAAATATCATTAAATAGCACATAAAATTTAATACGTCATTTCGTTCAAACTAAGATGATTTCAATTTAAAGCTAACACAGTCACATTTTTATTTAGCTTGAACCAAAACCAGTTAAATCAAATAACGCATCTTAAAACTTCTTTGCCCTGCTTCTTTTAATCGCCCCGTCGCAAGTGCGTAACCACCCTTATAGTAATCCACCAATAGAAGGCAGCGGTTCTAAATATTTAAGCACCACCAGCCCGGGGCCGAGGCAATTATTCTCAAAGTGCGGTAAATAATATATATACACCCACCTGGCAATCTGCGCAGCTGACCGAAAAAAGATTTCACGAAAGAGGGTACAGGGCGCAGTACAAAAATTGCATTAATATATATAAATAAGGCTCTATTTGTACAAACGATTACGCAAAGATTATTATACAATCGTAGTATAATTGCCGTTTCAATGAGATATTTTACTAGAATAGCTCAGCACAACTGAAAGATATTGAAAATTATTTTTTGTCAATTAACATTCTTTAGGGGTAAATTAAAAAAAATCTTTAATTATATGCCTAGCATTGGGGAAGTCATAAAGTAATGAAGTTAATAACCCGCACAATAAAACATAAGCTTTATCGTACCTAATACAAAAGTGTTTTAAAAATCACAATACCTCTCGATAATTTTAAAACCGCCTATTCCACTGAGTCACGTAAAAAACGCATAAATCTAAGTACTTCACAAACCGCCACGTGCGGATAAAGCTTTATTCCCATTTGAACAACAGAACGACACAAAAAGACGGGCGGGCGCGTTTATGAATTTCAAAACACGTCAAGCGCACGCCTTTTGTTGCCTTGCGGCAGGCGGTTGTTTCGCGGCTTTCGCACTGGCGCTATAAAACGCATACATATAAAAGCTAGCTACGCTTTGCGGTTTCACCCGCATGTCTCCGTTCCTGTTGGTCTTAGCGTGATGATATAATATACCCTATAGCCTTCCTCGATAAATGAGCTATCTAACGCCGAAAAAATTTTTCAAATCGAACTAGTAGTTCCTGAGATTAGCGCGTTCAAACAAGCAAACTCTTCAGCGTTATATTATAAGTATAGAAGTATAGATGTACCTGCATACCTACATGGAATAATTTTTATTCAATCTTCAACAAAAAAACCTATAAACACTTAGACCATTAAATTGATGAAAAAATGTTTCTTTTTATTGTTTGATTTTTTACGCTTCCCCAGAAGCACTGTAAACGTCTAAAACATCGGCTTTTACACTTGCGTGACCGAACGCTACACGCCCGTACGAAAAAAAGTAATTGTTCCTTGAATATTTCAAGTGAATCGCCTCTTGTTTCCATTCGTGTATTTTGTATTTTTATTTTATCCAATTCGATACGCTCGTTACACGATTTTTTACGCGAACGTAAAAGTGAGGAAATCTTTTTATTGTTTTACATGAAAACCTTTACAGTATTTAATATTTATACATGTCTATTAATACGCAATATCACTACTAGTATAAAACAAAGTCGCTTCTCTGTCCCTATGTCCCTATGTATGCTTAAATCTTTATAACTACCGAACGGATTTTGAAGCGGTTTATTTCAACCGATAGAGGAGAGGAGGAAGGTTTTAGTATATAATTTATTAGGTTCTAGACAAAGCGGGCGAAGCCGCGTGCGTTAAGCTAGTTCTCGTATAAATTTTAAAGTATTCCCTCCACGTATCGCTTGGCTACATAATATTATCGTGGTCCCCATATCACAATGCGGATTTGTCGAATGTGTGTTTGTCAGTGGAACGCATTAGACCTAATGTCGATCATTCCTGCTAATAATAATTGTTACAATACCATACAGATTTCCTTTGCTATTAATTTCCTGATGAAACTTACCTGAAAAGAAACAAAAAAATATTAACATTGTTATCTAAAATATCCAAATACGTAATATTAACCGAAATAAACATCACTTGAAATTGTTGGAAAACTTAATATTAAAAGTTAAAAGTTCTATTTTAGCTATAGCCTAGGATGACTGTACAAAAAAGACTATATAATACTAACTAAACTACTATATAATACTAGTAGGAAGTGGTATAAATGATAGGCATATAAATCAATTCGATTCTCTATAATCCCACACGCTCAATTACTCGAACGAATCCGCATGCAACGCATTAGCTATTTTCGATCCAACGGCGCGTGCTAGGGCTCAAATATTCAATAGGTATTACCTGTAGATAGGTATAGGTATAGGTACTATTGAATATAGGTATACCTATAGGTATATAGATAATAGCACTTATAGAATATAGGTACTTAGTTTCAGTGCTCATTGTTATGTGTGCAATACTGAAGATATACCTATGTTGATAAGTAGGTAACTAGGCAGATTATAATATACCTATTACGTAAGTGTACCTAGGTATATAGGTATACTAGCTGTTCCCCGCGGTTTCACCCGCATTGCTCCGCTCCTGTTGGTCTTAGCGTGATGATATATAGCCTATAGCCTTCCCCGATAAATGGGCTATCTAACACCGAAAGAATTTTTCAAAACGGACCAGTAGTTCCTGAGATTAGCGCGTTCAAACAAACAAACAAACAAACTCTTCATCTATATAATATTAGTATAGATTTCATTAAATGATTTCAAACAAGTATAGAGAATTTAAATAGTAAAGATATCTCATACTAGGTTTCCGCCCGCGGCTTCGCCCGCGCAGTCAAAGAAAAACCCGCATAGTTCCCGTTCCCGTGGGATTTCCGGGATTGCGTCATTTTTCCGGGATAAAAAGTAGCCTATGTCCTTTCTCGGGTATCAAAATATCTCCATACCAAATTTCATGAAAATCGGTTCAGTAGTTTAGGCGTGATTGAGTAACAGACAGACAGACAGAGTTACTTTCGCATTTATAATATTAGTATGGATAGGTACTTGGTTTCAGTGCTTATTGTTATGTGTGCAATACTGAAGATATACCTACGTTGGTAAGTAGGTAAATAGGCAGGTAATAATATACCTATTACCGAGGTATAGTTATATAGGTAGGTATAATAATGCGTATTGAATATAGGTACTTAGTTTCAGTGCTTATCCATACTAATATTATAAATGCGAAAGTAACTCTGTCTGTCTGTTACTCAATCACGCCTAAACTACTGAACCAATTTGCATGAAATTTGGTATGGAGATATTTTGATACCCGAGAAAGGACATAGGCTACTTTTTATCCCGGGAAAATGATGCAATCCCGGAAATCCCACGGGAACGGAAACTATGCGGGTTTATCTTTGACTGCGCGGGCGAAGCCGCGGGCGGAAACCTAGTTGTTATATATGTAATACTGAAGATATATTATAGTAGGCAAGTACGAGTAGTCCAATACTATTGAGTATAACAAATTTTAGTGTTTTTATTTGATATCTTTATATCTATATATCTTTATGATCAGGGGCGTGCACAGAGTTTTTGGACAGGGTAGGCAGAAATATTGTAATGATATTAAGTCATAAAAAGTAATATTTCATATTGCAGTACTGATATTTGATTGGAGATACATAGTATTTCCGCAAAATAATGGAAAACATATCACGAACATAGGTCATATTATCTATAAAATAATTGTCAAAGTAGGTATGATATCCTAACTAGTATTCTATATTATGTAATTAATGATTAACTTTACCTTTGTGTATTACAAATTCCGGTATAGATCCATTTATAGATCAGCCTTTTTCCTATCACTCTCTGTTTGATAAAAGTTTATTCATAAAACAAAAATAAGAATTTTTCGTTAAATTAGGTAGGTATGCCTTATTATCTTACAAAATACACTGATGATATTCATAATCTATTTAGTTACTCTCAAAACACTTCACTTGCAAATTGTCGTAGTAAACATTATTAATTTTCTCAAAAAACAAATTTAACCTCAAAGTAAACGTTTGTTATTTCCAAAACAAAACAAACGAATAATGATACTATTTGCAGATGGTCTTTACCGCTACAAAATTGTATACGTTATCACACTTCTTAAATTGGTCGCATATTCAACTTCAGTTTCGACTTTCGATGTAGTTCCGAATTCGGTTCGTACCTAATTCGTATATCTTCGTAAAAAGACACTGCCTACCTTGTGTGTTTGTGTGCGTGGTTTTATTACATCAGTGTGCCGTGTTTATAGGCACGCACACATATAAAATATGCGTAGACACGCAGAGCACACATATAAAAACTTAGACACGGATAGTTTGTGTCTTTGCCGTCCCGTGACGTACTGGGTCCTGTGGCGGCGCTAGTGCAGCGCATGAATAGTGACTTGAGCCGAGCCGGTGGTATAGAAATTAGATAATAATGCTACCAAAATACCGATAGATGGATCTAAAATATATTTGAAATATATTTTTATTTCATATAGCTACATTGCGCAATTAATAAAATTTAATGACGCTGTGAATTTCATTTATGCATATTAAATACTGATCAGAGTTTGGTAAATGGTAGGGTAGGCAGTGTCTTTATGTCTTTATGGAATGCACGCCACTGTTTATGATGTTTATAATCACATCACACACATACACGTTCATTTGAAAAAGTAACCTTTTTAAAAGTTGTTGTGTGAGTATTTGTCTTGTTCCGTAATTAGATTGTAGAGCCAAATCCTCATAAAACAAAATATGTACATCACAAACTACATATATAATAATTATCGTTTTACAAGTAACCTTTATCCTCTTTTAAACACATCACAACCACAACCCAATTAAACATTCAACTTTAATCGTGCGAATTAACATCTCCGATCGCTCGAAGCAATAAATCACCATCACACAGCACACAGCCGTGCATACATACATACATACAAACACACGTCGGACACCCGGAAGTGTCCGTATCGATTCTTGGCATCGCGTGTGTGTCTATTAGCTTGGAGATATGTATGGTGCACGTTGTGAGCGGGAGCGACTTAATACACATAATTAGAAATATTTGTAATACAAACTGTGCTCCGTGGTTTCACCCGCGGGTAAAAGTTAATATTTAAAAAATTAAATTTTATAACAAAATCCGTAATAAAGAGTTAGAAAAAAACATTGATTTGTGAAGTCCTCTAGCTTATTCATATTTAAAAAAATACTATAGTAATATTACAAAGTTGAAGTTTTTTTCTTTTGGTTAAACCTTCTAATCTCAGTAACTACTGGTTTGTATTAAAATTTATTTTTGTGTTGCACAGTCCAAAAAGGAAGGCTGGCCCTATTATCTTTACGAAAAACAGGAGATGAGCAGCAAGGAACAACGTCGCAAAAAAATACTTATGGAAAGATACGAAAGATATTCCTTATGAAAGAAGATGATAGTCAGCAAGTTAAGAAATCACATTAAAAGATTATAATATCGCTTACGCTCATAACACACACCATACACAACGATAGAGCTATCCACAAAAATAGCCGCTCCGTTTAATTGTCATCTATTTACGAACTCTACAAGCCGATCGGCTCTCCTTATTGAGAGTCGATCGCTTCCTGGCTCCTGCAAGAGTGATTAAATTGCTTTTTCGTATAGATATGTGTTTGTAGGAGAAAATAATATGTTTAACTGTGTAGATATTTAAGTTTATTTTTGTTTGTTAACAATAATCTGTTTATGTATAGGTATATATATTAACTGCGGAGAAATTAAAATTCAATTTTTTTCCCTTTTAAACATAATAAGGTATTGATTTTGGTATTTCAAAGATTTCATCCAGGGAAATGTAATCATAATAACACTGTTTTACCACATTTCGTGAAAATAAATTATTTCAATTCTTTACAATGATTTATTTACTTTAAAAATTGCACTCAAGAGTAGCTTAATTTAGATAAGATGTGATGAAAAATAAAGGCAAATGATCTAATAACGTAGTATTGCTTAGGTTTTATATAACTTCTCAGTTAACTCAAGTCATTTTAGTAATAATTTTATAGGTAACTAGCGGTCCGCCTCGGCTTCGCCCGTGGTACATATTTATGTTTTCTCTACATAAAAACCATCCTCGGAATACTATACTATACTTCAAGGAATATAATAAAAAAAGAATTATCGAAATCGGTTCAGCCGTTCTCGAGTTATGCGCTTACCAACATATTTTGCGATTCATTTTTATATATAAGAAGATAAAAATTATCAGAAGTGTTCGTTAACTTTAATCCTACTGGTCTAAACAAATAAACCGTATTGCGAAACCTATTAGTTCCGAGCAATATTCATCCAAGCAATAACATTGTAATAATATTAATTATAATTGCAAAAGTTAGCGAGCTCGGAACTTGGTAAATCAATCACAAAATAACTTCTTGGACCGATCTGTTTCAATTAAACTATGGCTATAGTTTTGTAAACCGAATTAAATAATATATTTTACTTATAATCCATACTATATATAATATTATAAATGCGAAAGTAACTCTGTCTGTCTGTCTGTTACTCAATCACGCCTAAACTACTGAACCAATTTGCATGAAATTTGGTATGGAGATATTTTGATACCCGAGAAAGGACATAGGCTACCTTTTATTGCGAAATATGTACCACGGGCGAAGCCGGGGCAGACTGCTAGTTGTTTATAAATATCATAATTGTGGATTCTTCATTTTATTTATATACTTATCTATACTAATAAGTTAAAGAGTTTGTTTGATTAAAAAAGCTAATCGCAGGAACGACGGGTCCGATTAGAAACATTATTTCAGTGTTAGATAGTCCATTTATCGAGGAGGGCTATATGCTATATCACGCTAAGACCAACAGGAGCGGAGCGATGCGGTTAAAACAGCGGAGCACAGCTAATAGTTTATACATAAAAAGGGCATTATTTATTATTCTAATAAACAGTTGAATTATTTATACATATATTTAAAACCTTTTTGATAAAAATATCCATTCAGAGTTTTAAAAACCAACTATGAATTAAAAAACATTATCAAAACTTCCACAATAACCCACATTCCATTCAACGCAAAACGATTCATTATAATCCGAAGCACAGATAATAAAATCCATTCAAAAAATTACTCCGATACAGTTGAATAAGAGGTCGGTTTTAATTTCATTAATTTTCCAATGAAAAGGTTCGCACGACTCCCGTTTTCTGTGAACTGAAAAGTTGAAAAGATCCCGCATTCACGTTAGTTAACTTCATTCATAGGGAAAACTGGGTCAAAAGTAATAAATATTTATTAGTGAGAGACCTTGAAAATTACACGTTTATGTTGAGTAGCTTTCGCCCGCGACATCGACATTTTAATTGGTAGGTATCAAACTCAAACTCAAACATTTATTTATTCAATTAGACTTCTTATAGAAGCACTTTTGAAACGTCATAAGTCATAACATATTTTTAACATTTACCACCGATTCGGAAAGCAGTATCTAGGGAGAAGAACCGGCAAGAAACTCTACTATCTATCTATTATTAAAAATTGTTTTGTGAACTATTACTCGTTAAAGCAAGAGGATAAAAATAGATATATAGTACATACATACTGAATTTTATGTATTTAGCATAACTATTAACTACATAGTATAAAAAAGTCGGCATCGCCGTCTGTCCGTCCATATGTATGCTTACCATCTTTAAAACTACGCAAAGGAATTTGATGTGATTTTATTTAATAGAGAAAGTAGTTCCCAACAAAGTTTTAAGTATTTTGGATAGAGCGGGCGTAGCCGCGGTCGAAAAGCTAGTTAAATATAAAACAAAAACTATCATGACTCACACTAAAATAGCGCATTAAATACCTCAACTCAACTACTCTCTCTTGCAAGTTTCACAAGCTTTTAAATACATCATTCTTACAGTAAAAGCAAGAAAAGCGTCTAAAAGACAATTTCGTAAGGAACTCGTTTTTCCATTGTAAAGTGCTAGTTTTAGTGACTGTGCCTGAAAATTTAACTTGGCTGTAGCTATGCCATTTAATAAGTTCCTTAAGATATTTAAAAGAATTTTAAATCATCCATTTATACTGATTATTTTTCCGACCCAAATATCGACCAATTATAGAATTGCACCATTCGACGTCACGTGGTACAACCTACATGGTATTATACTGATAATTTTTTGAAAATTTTCTCTGGTCGTTGACGTCAAACTGACAGGTTCAATTCAATTGTGAAATTATTGGCCGACATTTGGGACGGAAAAATAATCTCCCGAATACCACACGAGCTTCAAAATTATCTGGCATTTCCCTCAAGGTTCCCTGCAAACAAATAAAGTCGTCAAGTTTTTCAGGAAAAATTTTAACGAAAGATTTTAACCTTGACTAAAAACTTGACTCCTTCATTTGTTTGCAACGAACCTATCGGAAAATACCCGATAATTTTGAAGCTCTTGTGGTATTATAAGTGATAAATTAAAATGTATAGCTTGACGAACTTTGTTTTGTTCGTCGAGAAATTATATTTATATCATACTAGCGGTCCGCCCCGACTTCGCCCGTGGTACATATTTACGTTTTCTCTACATAAGAACCATCCTCGTACTTCAAGGAATATAATAAAAAAAAATAAACGAAATCGGTCTACCCGTTCACGCGTTCACCAAGGAAAACGGATTTCATTTTCATATATATATATTTAGATAATAATTAACAACGCAATCTAATCGTTATTAATATATAATCTAATTAAAAAGTATAGTTTTTGTTCCAATATTGAAGACATTATTTCCCATTTAATGTGTTAACTATATAAAAAAATAGACTAAATAATTTATTAAACCATCGATGCATCTCATCTATTCGAAACCATAAATTCGTATAATTATCATGTTCTTTAGACAAAACGATCTTGCTATTATCGATGAAACTTTGCTAATAGGTATACCTACAATTTTCAAATTCCTAAAGGATCCAAGTAACTTTATTTAGGTCACTTAATATGTAACTTCATCCTTTGTTTAACTTATATACCGACAGAAATAAGATGAAAACTTTATTAGTATTAATAACCTATTCTATTAAAAGCGAAATTAGTTTTCGTATAATATATATACATATATATATTAAGTTATAATTTGACCTAGATTAAAAACAATTACTTTGTCTTTGAGTGGAAAATTAGCTTGATATAATATTTCGTATTATTATAAAGTATGTATATAGAAATGGGATTACTAAAGATAAATAGAACAATCACAGAAAATCTGTAACATGATTTTTATATACTAATTACTAATATGATAAAGCTGAAGAGTTTGTTTGTTTGTTTGAATACGCTAATCTCAGGAACTACTGGTCCGATTTGAAAAATTCTTTCGGTGATAGATAGCCCATTTATCGAGGATGGCTTTAGGCTATATATCAGAACGCGAAGACCAACAGGAGCCCAGCAATGCGGGTAAAACCGCGTGGAACAGCTAGTCTCGAATAATTTTATAAAGCTTAAGAATATCTGGTTTGGAAAAACTGATTCGAATTGTATTTTTTTGTTTTAGATATTGGAGTAATACCTACTTATCATCACGCTACGACCTATAGGAGTGGACGCAGCTGAAACCGCGGGGCACAACTAGTTCTTAATAAAAGTATACATATTATAGAGCTTGCGAAAGCAGATAATACAATTCTTATAATTTTTTTTTCCAATTTAATAAAATATATGAACTAATGCATGTACACAACAAAAGTATGTATATAAACACACACACGAAAAACTATGAACATTTTAATCGCTTAATCTCCCAACTTAAAACCTACCTATTCGAACCTGTGACCCGTCAGTCTATTCCCTAGGTATCCCGTGAATTACTATCTGGAAGCACTATCTTGGACACACTGATTTTCATTCCCATTGTACACTCTTGGGGTTATTCTTACAGATTAAATGGCTAGTTCTTTAACGTAGCTATTTATTTCTATGTAAATAATACATTAAACAATAATATTTACCTTCTAAATATATAAAATTCTCGTGTCACAATTTTCGTTGCGACACCTACAACTCCGAAACGGATCGACCGATACCGACTTGTGCAATTTTGTGTGCCAATTCTAATTCATTCGTTATTAGCTACGAATACATACAACTTCAAAATGATGAAGATTGGAAATTCCTACCAAATTAATAATACATATTTTGAATTAAAAGCAAGAAAAAATAATGTAAAAAATATTATATTTATTTACGAGTAGGCGTACAAAGTAAATTTTATTCATACTTTATAAAATATTATATTACGAAAATTATTATTTTTATTGTTGAAAGCAGATTACTTTCACGATAAAAGCCGGTTCGAAAAGAAAATTTTCCATTTAATAATCATTGTACAAAATACAAATTATCTGAATATTCCATTGATATGGTATAAAATTTCCAAATAATTATTAAGTATTGTTTACGAGTCATGTTGTGTGTATTTAATCTTTTTCTTTTTTCCTAGATTACCTATGTTTCAATTTTTTTTTCTAATATTTGCATACTTAAGCGACTTATTAACTAAAATCGTTGTGTAACCCATCCTCACCAACTTACGACCTATTCTTACAAGTTATTTATTTTAAAAATAAACTTTCTTTCAACACAATATTTGGTTTGATTAATATATCACACCCCAAACTATTGGACCATTTGGGTTGAAATTTATATTGACCATTGGCAGATAGCCACTATGCTGTAGGTAGTATATGCCAAGAATCATTTTGATAATTTCTATCCTCAAGAGGAAAAAATTGGGGCTGAAAGATGAATATTTATTTTGACCATCCAGGCAAAGCCGCGGTCCAAAAAAAATTCACAATAAATTCCGAAGTCCTAGAAAATGCTACAAAAAACCATCTTCACGTATCTTCAAAGACTCAGCAATCTCGACACAGACGTCCAGAGATCTTACGTCACATCAATACGAATTAAAACTTAACAAAAAGCGCGTGACAAACGAGCGCGTCACTGATTGGTTCATTAATCTACACGTCACTCGGCCACCAATAGCGGGATAGATTTCTAAAGCTCCTCTAGACTTTTACTATTTTCCAAAGTGTAAGTTTTAAAGAGCTTAAATTGTATATTTGAGTAATTTACTAGCTTTTTAGTCGCTCCGTTTGATGTGGGATAAAATATAGCGTATGCTGTAATAAATAACATACTACATATCAAAACTTTTCAAAATGGTTGATGTAATTTTAAAGTTTATAATTTATAAATAAACCGCAAGCGACGTAAAACTTTCCCCGCTTTTAATAACATTACTTACTATCAGCTACATACAATATTATACTTAGTACATTTCGGATCTGTCGCGCGTAAACATACAAATAAAAGTTATATCGTAGTCCATTTTTAAAGAAATCTCTGTATAAAGCATGAAGACCTGAATTCTATTCGATTTCGACGATTGAATTATTTAGTATCTATTATGTTAAATACATTTTTGAATTGCATTTCATAAGATAGTTTGCATGAATAAATACCAAAATACTAAACCATTATCTAAATCCTAAACGATTCATATAAGTAGGTACCTAACACTGAAAACGACCAAACTCCACCCATCCATGGCACCTCATAAAACGTAATTAGACGTCAAACGAAGATAAAACTCTCCAAGAGAGATTACCCGAGACATAATCGTTCGGACCGTCAATCGATGCGCGTCTTCAATTTATATACCTACTTGCCTGCGATCAAAAGTCCCTCATTATTCTTTAGATAATTTGATGATAGCGATAAAACATTTTAAAAAGATAGATCAGTTCGTACTCGTGGATGTCATTTCATATTACGAGGTGAAAAACTTTTTACGTTCAATAAAAAGGAAGGTAATATTTTCTATTTTCGATTAATATTGTTGTATAAATGAGCATTCATAAACTTATTTGTCTGAATTTTTTAGGCCTAGATATAGTTTACAATTATAAATCTGGATAGGTAGGTACTTATATAGCTGTATAGCTGAGAAGTAAAAACTAAAAACTACTAGGCTAGAAATTTATCGGAAAGCAATCGAGAATCTTTACAAAATTACACAACAACAGAGAACGATCGTGTTACCTAATGGTCCGATTTGAAAAATTATTTCGGTGTTATAGCCCATTAATCGAGGAAGGCTATATATCATCACGCTAAGACCAACAAGAGCGGAGCACAGCTAGTATACATATAAAAAATCTCTAGACCTTAAAGTCAAGTGTCACCGTCGAGTCGTGATAAGTGAACGCATTATTGGATTCCCTCCGGGATCGCTCCCCCACTTCATTTTAACGTTCCCCGGGCGAGAGGCTTCCAGATAATCTGCAAGATTCTAATGTAATTGTTTTTGAGATATATGCTGTACTAGCTTTCCGCCCGCGGCTTCGCCCGCTTTATATAACCTAATAAATGATCTTTCCTCGAAAATCACTGTATCTATAAAAAAAAAAAAAAACGAAAATAAAAGTTAATGTTACTCTATATAACATTAACTTTTTATCAATTCAAATTCTGTAGCAAACAGTCTAGCCATTATCAAAAACTTAAACAACATTCATTATCGCACACGGTTAAGCTATTTAAAAAACCATCACAACGAAATAGCCTAACACCGTAAAAAAAACTCTATTACAAATTTTCCCTCCATGAAAATATCCTCTCGGCATATTAAAATGCATTCAAACACGTTTCGAGTGAGATTATTAAGCCGTAGAACACTTCCATGTTAAAATTACACTTCCTTACGTGTAAATTATTCAAAAATTACACACGGGCGCACCTTTTAAAAAATTCAAGCATGCGTCCTTCTGATACGACGGTCGAGCGTGCAATGAATGAGTTCGTTTTTCAAATTACACATATACATCTTCCGTCTCGCTTTATCGCGTGGGGACAATATAGCGCTATCTCGCTTTATGACGTGTCTAATTTATTATTAATAATGTGGGTAAAGGGAAAATTGTCGTGGACGTTTATTTGAACAGATAAATGTTGAGGGGTGTGGAATGTGGATCATGTCACACTTTGTATAAAAACTTTGTCCTTTATTACTGTTCGTTTAGAAAATAATGTCATTAATCATTATAACCTTATTTTATAGATTAAGCTTTTATTGTTACATTCTACCCATATAAATATTAGCCGGGCAAGGCTTGTTTGCATGCCGGATGGAAAGAGCTACATTCAAGTAAGCGCATATCGAAATTCAACTATTTTGATTCATTCGTTTTAATTATGACAAAGTAACAAAAATCTTCAACAATAACGTTTTTGAACACGTTTCTTGTTTTTTTGAAATATCACGCTTTTCTGATAATTATTATTTTTCTTCAAGATAAATCTAAAATGATGATGACATAATCCAGTAACAATATCGTTTGTACGTATCTTATCTTCTTCTTATATATAAAAATGAATCGCAAAATGTGTTGGTAAGCGCATAACTCGAGAACGGCTGAACCGATTTCGATAATTCTTTTTTTATTATATTCCTTGAAGTACGAAGATGGTTTTTATGTAGAGAAAACGAAAATATGTACCACGGGCGAAGCCGGGGCGGACCGCTAGTCTTATATATAAAAATGAATCGCAAAATGTGTTGGTAAGCGCATAACTCGAGAACGGCTGAACCGATTTCGATAATTCTTTTTTTATTATATTCCTTGAAGTACGAGGATGGTTTTTATGTAGAGAAAACGTAAATATGTACCACGGGCGAAGCCGGGGCGGACCGCTAGTCTTCTTATATATAAAAATGAATCGCAAAATGTGTTGGTAAGCGCATAACTCGAGAACGGCTGAACCGATTTCGATAATTATTTTTTTATTATATTCCTTGAAGTACGAGGATGGTTCATATGTAGAGAAAACGTAAATATTATGTACCACGGGCGAAGCCGGGGCGGACCGCTAGTTTATTATGAATGTAAAGACCACACAACAATAAACAAATCATATAAAAGTTTCCCGCCAAAAACCACTCCATTTCAAGATGGCGGCTCGCGTAACGAGAATATATACTCAAAAGCATTGCTATTACGCTCACAACGAGTGCATATTGCCCATATAAATGTAAATGTTTTAATATTATTTACACAAATTGTTATTTGCGCTTGCTATTGCCGCCATATTGTCGATATTGAGGGTACTCAGATGGTCGATTTAATTGAATACCGAAGGGTGGGTAGTTTGAATTTAGATGTCGTATTTCATAATGGAACGTGTTAAATAAGAGGAAAAAACATAGATAGATAGATAGATAGATAATACTTTATTGCACACACACAAGATTTACATAAAACACAGAAAAATAACAAACAGATACAAGTATGTACAAATGGCGGCCTTATCGCTAGGCAGCGATCTCTTCCAGGCTACCATTAATTAAACATCGTCATAAGAAAAGTTAAATCAAAATATGTTATAATCTAAATTAATCAAATTTACGGTGATTATTTTTCCGACCCAAATATCGACCAATAGAATTGCACCATTCGACCTCAAGGTTCCCTGCAAACAAATAAAGTCGTCAAGTTTTTCAGGAAAAATCACTCGCGCTTCGCGCTCGTGATTTTTTAACCTTGACTAAAAACTTGACTCCTTCATTTGTTTGCAACGAACCTATCGGAAAATACCCGATAATTTTGAAGCTCTTGTGGTATTATAAGTGAGAATAATATATTCATAAATAGAAGTAAATGTTCATACCAACATCTACACGACAAGTAAAAGTTGTATATTCGGATTTTTTTTTCTTGTCATATATCATGTGACTAAATTTTTAAACTTTGCTTGCGTAATGACGGACGAAGAAAGAGATAAAACTTTAATTAGCAGTTAAATATGATTTGTTCATCTACGATAAAAATTCTTATTTTCTTACTGCCATCAAATATTTTACACCAAAAATAAAATAATAATAAAAGAAACTTTGCTTTTAACCATACAACGATATGCCTAGATTTCAAAGTCCTACATAATATTATAAGAACAATGAGCGCTACGCAGATGCTACGCTACAGTGCTACGGTGCTACAGTAATAAAAGTCGTAGCAAAGTCTCTACGAGCACTTATCGACTTTTATGGCGAATACAGATAAGCAATTCCAGTATTCCCGCTTGTTAATATTGTAATACTATCAGTATAAGCCTTGGAATACTATGAAAGTTACTATGTATGTATGCACGATAAAGTTAGATTAATACAAAGATTTTGCTTTTATACTTTCATATTAAAATAATAATACTACTTAATAAAAGAAATTTTAAAGGAGAATTTAGTATTAAAAATACATTAACAATAATCTTCTACGAAATCAGCTCTACGACGTTCTACGTTGTAGCGACGTAGCGCTACGCGTCTATGTTAAGGCTACGTGATATTATTATATTACGTAGCAATTATTATAGTTACTTATGTAAGAGTATTAAAAATATTTAAGAAGGAGAGTAATTATAACAGAATTATGTTTATTTTAATAAAGTAGGTGCGTAATATAATCAACTAATTGTATACGATAATTACTCTAAAGAAGCTTCATTAATTATAATTAGAAGTCATTATGAGCTAAAAATGGGTTAGAAGAAATTTCTCCATTTGTATAGATCATAATTATATTAATTAAAAACTAGAACAAACTAGAGAAAACTTTATTTCAGCAGGTTAGCTAACAAAAGGTTCATTTAGACCGTAGCATTTACTACTGTATATTAATTAAATCTCTTATTAAAGTTAGAATTAAATTATTTTGTTGAGCTTGCGCGTGGAAAATGTTTCTTCTTTATTTATTTTTTATATTTGATTCAATGCTACTTAAAAAATAATTAAATACTTTAATAATAGTTGTTACTTACCTGTCAAAAAATAAAATTTACATATATACTAGCGGTCCGCCCCGGCTTCGCCCGTGGTACATATGAAAAATAGATGTTGGCCGATTCTCAGACTTACCCGATATGCACAGAAAATTTCATGAGAATCGGTCCACCCGTTTCGGAGGAGTATGCAGACTAACATTGTGACACGAGAATTTTATATATAAGATACATTTTGTAAATATTTAAAATTAAATATATTTATTTTAAAGTACTGCCTATAGAATAAACAATTTAAAAGCTTATAGGCTATATATCGTCACGCTACGACAAACAGGCGTGGAGCCACGGGGGTAAAACCGCGCGGAGCAGCTAGTTTAATAATACTTGTGGTCGACACTCAAACTCAAAGTCAAGTCAAGTCATTCAATCCTGCAAGCATGGGAAACTGTATCTCAAAGAGAATCACGAATAAAACAAAACTACAAAACTGCTCCTTGTCCCACGGGGCCATTTGCTACTCAATGTTAACAACACAACTATATGAACAAACCCAACTAAACTCCATATTTTAATATTCACCCATATCTTATCCGCTCCATAATTAAATTCTCACATTGCATCCAAACAAAAATAAACCCTATTACATTTGCAACAAAGTGCATTTTACACTCAACGTAATAAAAGTTTTGACGGGGCAAAGTTTCCCAGCATTCCGTTTTATGTCCAACTTAAGTACTTAATAAGGAAACTTAAACTTAACTTAATATGTAACTTAAATGGGAGCCGTGATTGTGTTTTGTCATCTTGATTCAAGTTATGCGGGTCGGTAAACTTGTTAATTGATTAATCTTAGCGAATACTTCATTATCTCAACTATTTATCTGTTTGTCTTATATTTCACATCTGTATTAGTGATCTATTTTCTTTGAGAAACAATTTTAAGTAAGATTTTGTATAGGTCTCTACTGAGAATCAAACCTGGGCTCTCTATTAATAATTATAATATTATTGAACTACCTACCTAAGTATCATTAGGCGATTTACGATTAGACATTTGTAATTAAAAATAAATCTTAGTACGAAAGACACTTTTAAAGTGACATAACGTATTACGAAGTTAATTGTAATTTTTTTTGTATCTCATAATCGACATCAATCGAAAGCGAATTTACAAATAAAATAATGCCCAAAACTTCGACCGAAACAATGGGGAGAAACGAGTTTCAACCCACCATAAATTCATTATCACAAGTACGTTATTGTATCGGGAAATGATTCAATTTATGCAATCCCATTCAGATCGATAATTCCATTTCATATTGCCAATACCTTCGCAATATGTAATACTAAGTGTGCCGCGCGGTTTTTCGCGCGGGCAAAATCAAGTATTTCTGTCCTCACATACTTTCGCATTTATAATATTACCTACCTAGTAAAGCTATAGATGTGTTATACTGTACTATGTTTATTATAGTAGGTACTATGTTTATATACGTTCATAATTCTATCCGTTTCAAAAAAATATCTATCATTTAAATAGGTAAGTACCTAAAAACAGGAAAATCCTTTCATTTAAAAACAGATAACGATAATCTACCCATCCCCAATCTAACAAATTCAATAAAACCCACGATAGCCTTTCACAAACCGCCGGCACTCTAAAAACCATCAATATCTCGTTCGACCGCGAGCCGCAACTCATTTACAAAATGCTGACCGTCCAATATCAGCGAGGAATCGAACCCGCGACCCGTGGCCCGTGACGCGCGTAATTACGCGAAATCATTATGACGCATCCACACGATCGCGCGAACAGCGAGGCGAATAACGAACTTGCATGTATAAACTATGCATTAGCCTTGAGATTCCTATTGCACATATGAATATAATATAGTTTGATGTGTGTAGGTATGTGTGTGTATTTTATGTTTTTACCCGACTACGGCAAAGCAAAAGGAGGGTTATGATTTTGACAGGCTATGTATGTATGTATGTATGTATGTATGTATGTATGTATGTATGTATGTATGTATGTTCATCTGTTCCCTCGTAACTTCTAAACTACTTATCAGAATTCGACAAATGACATATCATTAGAAGCGTCTTAATTGTCCGCTGGTTATAGGCTATATGGGGTTTCACAAAATCTAATGTGGCGCCCTCTAGCGGACAAAACATACAGAGTAAAAAAATAAAGTTAAGATAAATATGCCGTGTTTGGTATCATTTGAAAGCTTTTTACTTGCACATTTTGAATATATATATATTACTAGCATTTGCTTGTGACTTTACCTGTATTCATGGGCTGATTGCATATAATTCACATCTTTTCGTTCATAGCTTCTTTATTAGTTCATCAATTTAACTTTTGTTTTATACTTTTTCAGCGTCGTTTTTTGTCGTAGTTGGGTTTTAGTTGTTTTACTTTTTATCTTGTTAGTGTGTAATCTTATTTATTTATTTAAGATTATTCATTCATATAATTGTTAGTATAAATCAATTAAATTATAAGATTAATTTACAATATTATTTTATTCACAATCTGCTTGAGACATGGATTTTATCCCGAGGTCTCAAGACACATAATGTTCCGATGTTTTGTTGACAATAAATGTTTATTGTCATAATTATTACTGCTTTAAGACGTCAAGGTAACTCCCTGCTCGTTTTCTGTGTAACCGTTTACCTCGACAAAGCCACGTCCATACAGATCGAGCTGCCTCGCGCGGCAATTGCTTCGTGAGGCTGCTCGCTCTGTGTGGACCTCCCATTGCGTAACTGACGTTTTAATTAACCAATGTTGCTGTTTGCGCGAAATTCGATTGCCCACGTAGGTATTGTATATTGGCTTATTCGAGTGTTATAATTGGGATAATTAAGTTATTTTCTACCAATTTAAAACAGGTAATTTTATAGAAAGTCCTATGTTTTTCATACTTAATATGTAAGAATGTAAAAATAGATTTCTTCTAAATTATGAATCCATGTCTGATGATGCTTCCTTTGTTTTATGTTTTTATATGAAACTAGCGGTCCGCCCCGGCTTCGCCCGTGGTACATGTTTACGTTTTCTCTACATAAGAACCATCCTCGTACTTCAAGGAATATAATAAAAAAAGAATTATCGAAATCGGTTCAGCCATTCTCGAGTTATGCGCTTACCAACACATTTTGCGATTCATTTTTATATATAAGAAGACTAGCGGTCCGCCCCGGCTTCGCCCGTGGTACATGTTTACGTTTTCTCTACATAAGAACCATCCTCGTACTTCAAGGAATATAATAAAAAAAGAATTATCGAAATCGGTTCAGCCGTTCTCGAGTTATGCGCTTACCAACACATTTTGCGATTCATTTTTATATATAAGAAGATTAGGAAACAATACAAGCGTCATCTTAATCTATTATCTACCTATGCAGAAAGACTCAAAATTGAATCTTGTTTATATTTCTGTAACTTTTGTTAATAAGCCTTGAGGTTTTAGATTGCTTGTTTATAAGTTAATTACCTTTAAAAAAAATCCCAAAAATACCTCACTCAACAACAAAATCTCCATCCTTCATTAATATAAAGAACGAAAAACCTTAATATCCCCTAGTAAAAATCCTCAGCATTACGCTAAGCGGTTTTTTTTACCGGATTCGAAGCCGCTTCTGTTTATTCAGCTGTCGTGGATCGTGTTTCAGAAAACTATATTTACCTTTAATATTGAAAAAGTGAACGAACATTGAAACGAACGGATGGATGGATGGAAAATTTCGAGGAAATTTTTGAATAGGCGCATAAAAAATTTTAACCTTTAAAAACTGCAGACTCTGGCATGACTTTACTTTTAAATTTTTGAGTGAAATAACTCCGATTTATAACAGTTACTCTCCTCCTCGTGGCGGACAAATGAATCAAATATTAGAATATCACAAACAGTCCAGCCGTTCTTGATTGACTCAAGTATTTTAGGTACATATATTTAGTGCATTTATTAATTTATGTTCACCTATTTACTCCAATTGCAGTTTGTACCAATTAACCAAACACATTTTACAGTAGCAAACGATCAAAAACCCCTACTAAGAAAACCGCCTATAAAAAGCCTTGTATTCACTAGGGGACCATCTGACGACAAGTTGCATCGGGGACGCGTCACTCGTCGTCGCTACATGTCCCTAGTGACATGTGTTGCTTAACATTTAGCCCTAGTGAATATAAAGCTGTACCCTAAACGCATGACGTTTCAGAAGCCGTTTAGTTTTCAATTTCTTCTTTCATAAGACCCTTCTCAATAATATAGACAAAGAAAAAATCAGCTGTTCACGCGTGATGAAGTAAATTTCAGTTTGCTCTACACCTACACACACAACACATACATATACACCATATATACACCACATATACATATATGTATAATACTGATACTGTATGTCTGTACATCACAATGTCACGTCGGAAATAGCAGCGCGTTCCGATTCAGATCACACCATTAACTTGATGTGCAGATTATATATAATAATGGCTCGAATAATTAATGACTTATTATCATGCATATCTCATTTCCTATTAATGTATCTTGTGAAATGTATTAATACTAAATGACGTCATAAAGGTTGTTTTGTCATATCCCTTATGGTAGGTAATAAGGTATTTATAGAATAGACTATTGACCCGCACGCGGCTTCGTCCACTTTGTCTATACCTTAAAATGATATACTAAAACCTCCTTCGAGAATCACTCTATCTTTAAAAAAAACCGCATCAACATCCGTTAGTAGTTTTAAATATTTAAGTACACATAGGGATATAGGGACAGCGAAAGGTCTATTTAACCATATAAATTAAATAGCGGTTCGCCCAAGCTTCGCCCGTGGTACCTACATATTTAAACTATCCTATCTCTCAAGTTGGATCGAACTGTACAGTCACGAGCAATAATATATGCCTAGGGGGCGATGTGCAAAAATATCTGTCACTAGAACTAATTCAATAATATCTGTCTGCCCGTATACAGCAAAAATATCTGACATTAGTAGGCAGCATAATAAAGTGGCATCAAAATTATGTGACGAAAATGTTACAGCAAATAATTGTGACAACCTCTCACGGCATAAATATGTGACATCAACTAGGAAGCAATAATATCTGACACAATTTCATATTTCTGTATTTTGCATAGATTCCTCATACAAATAAAAAATATGTGATATCAACTAGGTGGCAATAATATCTGACACAATTTCATATTTCTATATTTTGCATAAATTCCTCACAAAAAGCATAATTATGTGACATCAACTAGGAAGCAATAATATCTGACACAATTTCATATTTCTGTATTTTGCATCGATTCCTCACACAAAGCATAAATATGTGACACCGACTAGGTGGCAATAATATCTGACACAATTTTATATTTCTGTATTTTGCGTTGATTCCACACTAAAAGCATAAATATGTGACATCAACTAGGAAGCAATAATATCTGACACAATTTTATTTTCAATTTAATATTGAATTCATACAAAATAAATAAATTTTATTTTAACTACGTTGTTTTAAAACATTATTACCATATTAATTAATATGTGCCGTCGTTGTATACTACATATTGTATGTCTAGATATTATATCCTACTAGCTTAACACCCGCGGCTTCGCCCGCGTTTTCAAAGAAAAACCCGCATAGTTTCCGTTCCTGTGGGATTTCCAGGATCATAAGCGTTAATCCAAGTTACCTTCTATGTATGTGCTAAATTCCATTTTCTCTTTTATTTGTGTGAAAGAGTAACAAACATCCTTACATGATACTCACGAACTTTCGCATTTATAATATTAGAAGGATATCATGACAAAATTAAAGTATTCATATACTTATATGAATGCCCACTTGGATAGATCTATTTTATTTGAAGGTTCAGTGTAACCTTCGTGTATTATTTAGAAATTGTTTTGTCACATGTTTTGTTATATTTGACGTTAGCGGCGTTTGACACGATTGCTCCGTTATTCATTTTCATTTACCTGTTATTAGCCTATAATATTGCTATTATTTTATTGAGTATCGAATATTATGGCAAGTTATCATATTATCGTAATTTTATTAAAAAAAATATTTACAAAATATAATGTGTCTTTTGTTCATATTCTTACCCCAGCAAAATACATAACACTAATTCAATAATAACGTTTGGCCTTTTTAAAATCCTATCCTATCTTATCCTACTAGTCCTACTATAATCCTACTTCCTATCCTACTAATCTAGTATTATTAATGCGAAAGTTTGTGAGGATGTATATGTGTGTGTTTGTTACTCTTTCACGCAAATACTACTGAACCGATTACAATAAAATTTAGCAGACATATAAAGGGTAACTTGGATTAACACTTAGGAAAGGTTTTATCCCAAAATTCCCACGGTATCGGGAACTATGCGGTATTTCTGTGAAAACGCAGGCGAAGCCGCGGGCGGAAAGTGTCACATATTTATGCTTTTTGTGAGGAATCAATTATATTTTACAATACAGAAATATAAAATTGTGTCAGATATTATTGCCGCCTAGGTGACGTCACATATTTATGCTTCGAGAGGTTGTCACAATTATTTGCTGTAACATTTTCGTCACATAATTTTGATGCCACTTTATTATGCTGCCTACTAATGTCAGATATTTTTGCTGTATACGGGCAGACAGATATTATTGAACCCGTTCTTATGACAGATATTATTGCCAATCTGCAAATGGTAATATATTTATGCTTCTGACTGTACATGGTGTGCGAATTTTTTTATAATCGGTTAAGTGGTTTAGGAGTCCATTCAGGACAAACATTGTGACACGAGATTTATATATATTAAGATTACTAACTAACTAGGTAGAAACTATACATTTTATTCATTTTAAAATTCAAAGCACACATATCACAATCTTCATTCTTACTTACTCAATAAAAACATAATCAAATATCAAAATAAACGCCCAGCATCATAACTGATCCGTTTTTGATGTAGTTTATCGCCAAAGTTAAACTTTCTCCCATCACGAAAGACTTGCAAAGAGAAAAATTCTCGTAAATAACATTTGATGACGCCAAGTTTTCAACTTAACGTCGCATCTTGAACGCTCGTCACCCGAATAAAGATTATTTCATTCCGTTTTGGATTCCATTCATTTCGTGTTAAAAACGTTGTATTTTCATTTAATTTTCGTTTGGAAGTAGACATTAAAAATTATATTTTTTCCTTGTTAGTTATGAATAACGCTTGTACAGATATTGTAATACATTTTTATTAAAACAAAATTATAGGTGTGAAAATCACACATAGAAATGACATCTTAAAGTTACTGTGTATTCCATTCTTAACCCTAACTTAAAGAAAGCAAATAAACAGATAGACGGAATTAAAACTAATATTATTTTAATATGTTACGCATGCCTATACCTATTCTATCACCTCCTTTCCTTTATTTCCCTTCCTTTCATTACCTTAAAATCGATTTTTTTAAACTTCTCAACCATCTTACAATCAAACGTGGCCACAACCTTATCCTCATGAGTGTAACTCATGTCACGTTAACACGAGTGGCTCACTCATGTCATCAGGCAACTCAAGGTAAATGCGAATTAGTCACTAATTGACGACACAGATTTAATCCCAGGTGACGCGGCCGTCGACGCGACACGGTGGAGGCGTGTTAATGCATTTTGCGATTAGGTATATATATTATGTCAATTAATAGGTATACATCTTAATAAAGATATATAAATCTCGTGTCACAATGTTTGTCCTCAATGGACTCCTAAACCACTTAACCGATTATAATAAAATTCGCACACCATGCAGTTCGATCCAACTTGAGAGATAGGATAGTTTAAACATGTAGGTACCACGGGCGGAGCCGGGGCGGACCACTAGTATATTATAGGTATATATACATAATTTTATAATAATACAGTGTAATTAGTTTTTACATTTTCAGGGAAGTAATAACAAATATCAATAGTTTGGAAAATCCAAAAGTGCACGCCTCATAATTTTTTTTTAATAATTATTTATTAATTATTATTTTTGTTTATTTAATAACAATTAAACCACATCGAATCAGACCCTGAAAAATGAAAGGGTTCTATTCCTGAGCATACTCAAGCGTAAGAAAAAAAAAAGGAAAATCCAAAAGTGCACGCCTCATAATTTTTTTTTAATAAATATTTATTAATTATTATTTTTGTTTATTTAATAACAATTAAACCACATCGAATCAGACCCTGAAAAATGAAAGGGTTCTATTCCTGAGCATACTCAAGCGTAAGAGAAAAAAAAAGACTCGATTAGTAAAGTATTTCGGTCGCTATCGTGTTAACAAGAAAAAGGATCCGCACATACAGACACACGGACGTCCAAGACAGAACTTTTTTAAACTGTTTTTTAACTAGTTTAAATAATAGTATTTTCTGATGTTTGATTTTACGCGAGTATTATACATTTAGAAATTAAAGACTTTTTAACGGATTTTAAACGCGATTTATTCAGTCTCCCCGTGACCACGCTCGCTGTAAAGTGTTCGAAACGTCGGGAAAATAATAGAATGAATAAATCGCGTTTAAAATCCGTTAAAAAGTCTTTAATTTCTAGTTTAAATAACAAAAATGACATCAAAAATATCATGAACGTTAAAAATAGTGTTTTTTCTTAATATGTGTGTGTATGTATTATCTTACAAGTGCAATGTATGATACATAAAGACATTTTAAGTTTGAAAAATCAGATGTTTTGCGCGAAGTGACAGTAGTACCCACCTCAACGCTTCGCTTATGAGGCGTGCAATACGATTTATTAACATAAATGAATACGTAACATACAGGAATTTTCCAATGAGATATTATTGGGATATTACGTAAAAATACCTATAGCGAGTGATAATTCCACACACATGTGTAGAATTAGACTTGTTTTAGACGCGCTTTTGAATCGTCATAATAAATATATTATTTTATTAAACCAGTAGGTCGGAAAGCAATTTTTATAAAGAAGAGCCGACAGGAAACATTTTTGATATCTAGTCAATGTACACGTCACATGAAACAACTTGGAAACAACCAATTTCCGGTGATGACTAGTAAAAAAAGAAAATTTCTGAAAATAACCCAAACTCAAACATTTATTTATTCAATAACACTTTTTATAAAATCATTTTCCCCCGATTTGGAAACGGTCTTATAATATAGAATCTATAAATTTACATGATTTTAAAAAGGGAACTGTACTGTGCTTACAGTACGTATATATGTAGAATTGCACTGGCTCACCACTACACTCAATAGTGCGGGAACACGTCCATTCCAGTCCGGCATCGGCCGTCGACTGACTAATGACAGCTATAAGCTGTCCCCACCACTGGTGTACGTGAGACAATGTATATATCTATTTCATAGATACACTACATCCCTTCCTTTTTCAAAATTAATTAATTTTCGCTCCAAATAATCACATAATGAAAAATTATAGAATTATACAGTTATCAAGTTATTAATCAATAATTCCCAATAGAACTTTGAAACCTAAGTCAATGAAGAACTCTTAAAATCAGAACATACTTATCAAACCTACTCGTTTGATACTTGATAAACTCATTCCGTACTAGCTTCCACCCCTGCCCTTCCTTTTCAAATTTTTTTTTTCTATTTTCAAACGAATATTGTATAGAAGTGTATAACATTATCCAACATTTTATAAACAACATTTCAAAATGATTAGACATTTTGTAGTATTCGACAGTTCAACAAAGGAGAATGACCACGGGTGGCATCGGCAAAATTTTAGTTGTGCCACGTATTCGCGATATTGTTAATTCCTATTTGCATTTACAATGATCATATGTATCAATATTAAGTCTAAATAACACCGAATAAATAGAAATAAAAGTAAAAGTTTTTGTTTTGACACATATATCTATCTCTCTAGCAAGCATCCTGCGTCATATGTCATAGTATCTATTTGAAATGAATGTTGAATGAATGTGTTCGACGCATTGTTTGACGTTCTTTTGAAATAATGTTTATTACGATATGATTACGATTCACTTTTCACATTTGTCTTGTAAATCAAAATATTACCTATGTAATAAATGTAAAACTTAACGTTCATCGTTAGTTTTAACTCGATAAATTATTTTTTTAAAGAAAACTTTAATCGTTTCTAAAAGTACTTACCAACATCAAACTTCAAATTGAGCTATATTTCATCTTGACACAACAAGTTTGATTGCGATACCAAGTGCCATAGTCACTTGGGCAATCTCCTTTAGACAATTATAGAAAATATGACATTGTTATCTAAATTTACAAATTTTGGCTTGCTCAAAAAATAGTACAAAACTTATTATTGAACTTCATGTTTTTACTACCTAACATAAGTTTAAAGTATCTGCATATCTTCAAACTTATTAACTTTATTATTATTATTATTTTTTTTCTTTTTTTTTTTTTTATATCAGCAAATTTGTAAGTGGCCAAGATTCCGTACTGATGAGTGTACACCACCAAATTCAATGCTACATGTTTATATTGATTATTACTCAAACTGCAAATGTCTCAATGTTTAGGATTTGCGTTCTGAATTCTAAACACAGACATAGATTCTAAAGCTACACAATTACCTACTAAAAACGTGTTCAGTTTCTCCTTTAAAACAATTGACTTTATCTGACGATAATATTATTATGTATTATGTATACGCCAATAACCGTGCTATTTTTGTATTTTTTGTGTAAACAATCTAAATATGTATCTTAATCTTCAACAGACCCAAACATTCATGAGATCTAAGTACCTTTTGTTTGAATTCTAAATTACCTTAAACAATACAATAAATGAACAACCTTCAAAAACCAATTCAAGATACGTATTCTAACCATAGGATTTACGTTATGTCAGCTGCTTATCTAAACACGTAATTATCTGTTACATTTTATTATGAACTGCGTAAATAAGAAAGTATTAAAATATGCGAGTATTAAGTGTTTCGATTTACCTTCTATTCGATTAAATTAAACCTGCCTCTTTTTCATAGTCAATTAGGCACTGTACATCACGTTTTTTCATTAAGTATGCATTAAAGTCAAATGGAAATCACGCCTTAATCAAAAGTTACGAAAAACTTATTAAATCTCTTGATGCAACTATGTACTTAACGCATTACTTTTCATCTTTATTCAAGTAGTTATAAAGCTGTCTTTGCATAGCATGTCATTTCGATTTGTCAAGGGTAAGATCTGTTGACTAGTACGTACTAACGTGGGTAGTCAAGAAATCAATTCAAAATAATTCGCAAATGGTTTTTCATTATAATATATGGACAAATGAATGTTTATCGTTTACGTTCAATTCAATGACTTTCGTTGCTAGTGTTAAACTTGCTAACTACAAAACCGTTAAGGTATATTTAAATTCATATTATCATCATTATTTGCGGAATGTAATTACAAAGATATTACCTATATACAAGTTATAAGATTCTTAATCCTTCCACTCGTAGTTGAACGAGAAATTATTTATATTTTAAATTACATTAAACAATATTAGGTAGGTATGTCACTAGTGTTATTTCGATACATAACGAAATTACTCTTATAATATTATTATTGCAAATGCATGTCCAATATGATGTCAATAATTAATAAGTAAGTAAGTGAGTAAGTAATTTATCAACCCTGTCTGCAATATATTTATAGGTAGTTGTTTAAAACTGTCTGGTATTTATGAAGGTAGATTGTAATACTTCTAGAATTTAAACTATTTTTGCAGTATAAACTTTACACGTTGCTAATATAGTTTATTCTGATATCTGGTCATAATTTGAATATTTATTCCTCCTTTTTTTCGTGCAATTAATAATATGAAAGACGTGCTTACGCCACAGGATTTATTTTTTTGAAATATGTATCATGAATTACTGATGTAGATCATCAGTAGGTTCCAAACTACGTGAAATACTAGTAATATCACACGAGATAATAATTATATAACTACGTAAAACGTTGGGTTAAATTTAATGTAATAAGATTTAACTACACACTGGTTTTGTACGTTACAACCTACAACAAAATCTGTTCAGTATTACCATCGCATCATTGTGAAGTTACTACAGTTTGAAAACTTACTTTATTTTCTAATTGCACACTCAATGTGAAATTATATTATCTACTGACCGTTTTATGTGAATGATTGCAATACAGATTAGTTTGGTACCAGTCACCCAGTTATACGTCACCCTGGATTCCGATGAGCACCGGCTGGATGTGTTGACACGTTGCTCGACGTGGTAGCGGACACCAGGCATGGTGTCGCGGACCCAGATGTGATGTCACGGTACCTAGGATATCGTGTTGCGTATCAACGAATGATACTCGATGCATGACGCTCGAAGCTCGACTCCTGCTGTGCACGACGCGATGACATGGCGTTCGAAGCGGTGGTGAGAGCGGCAGCGCCATCCATGCTGCGCAAAGTGAAGTTGCCGGCCTGCTGGCACTTGTCGACCTCGACAGTCGACACCTTACCTTTGGCACCAACCAAAGAGTGACACGTAGAATTACTGTTGGATACATTTTCCCATTGAAAACGTTCGAATGTAAAGTAGCCTCGTCCCGATGGCACACTTCCCATTTAAGGAATGTCAATTTCTCCTATTCAAAGGAAATCCATACCTCCTT
Organism: Colias eurytheme; assembly: GCF_061535395.1. Classification (NCBI taxonomy): domain Eukaryota; kingdom Metazoa; phylum Arthropoda; class Insecta; order Lepidoptera; family Pieridae; genus Colias; species Colias eurytheme. The sequence goes on from NC_143006.1 coordinate 1,161,553, forward strand.
TTAAAAGGAAATCGATACCTCCTATTTAAAGGAAGTCCAGACCTCCTATTTAAAGGAAATCAATACCTCCTATTTAAGGGAAGTCACTACCTCCTATTTAAAGGAAGTCCCTACCTCCTATTTAAAGGAAGTCATCTTTCTTTCTTTCTTTCATACCTCCTATATATAGGGAATCAATACCTCCTATTCAAAGGAAGTCCCTACCTCCTATTTAAAGGAAGTCATCTTTCTTTCTTTCTTTCATACCTCCTATATATAGGGAATCAATACCTCCTATTTAAAGGAAGTCCATACTACCAATTTAATGGAAGTCCATACTTCCAATTTAATGGAAGTCAATACCTCCAATTTAATGGAAGTCCATCTATTTTCATTTCAAATAGAATATGAAATTCAAACGAGTTTACTCGTCGTCGTCGTTTCAGCCATGGAACGTCCACTGCTGGACGGCCTGCATCCAGTGACTCCCAGCCACTCGAACCAGGTCGTCTGTCCATCTTGTGGGAGGACGTCCCACGCTTAGCCGCCCAATTTACATGTAATGTCATAATAATATAAAATTATAACCATGGCGGTTGCGAGTCCATAATACTTTGTCACATCTTGGTACCTACAGGTTACTACAGGTTACCACTTGTATTTATATTGTGGCTTTTTATGCATTAAACAAACATGGATATATATTAATTTACCCAATCTATTTATAGACTAGAGTAGATAATTTTTGAAACAAAAGAAAATCGCAGTCGGATGAAACCCATTAGAAAAGGAGGGGAATATGATAAAAATGTAAGGAAAAATAAATTACGGTCAATCCGAGTTCGGGAAGCGGGAGGGGGGAGCTTTTAAGAGAAAAAAATGGTTTCTCTCGATTTCCGACAAAACTACAAGTCCTATAGAAAAAAGTTCGATAGCAAAGTTGTAGGTAATTAAAAGTTCTACAACTTTTGTATTCACAATTTTTTCACATAACCTCAAAATTTAGGTGAAAAATTCAAAAAACCAAGTTTTTGGTCTTTTATTTTTATCTACTTCAAAATTTATTTTTTTTCTACGAAATTTGGTGGAAACTTACTTTATTATGTCCCAAATACACTGTAATTTATTTGATTGAAAATATTTATTTTTTCGCCTTATTTTGAATTAATACCAAAAAAACAACCTAATTTTCAATCGAAAAGTCACCCGTCAAAATATCAGCTTTTTTCAAAAACTTGGGGAGCCTTTTATTCATTGAAATCTCTACTTTCATATGGTGTAAAAAAAATAAACACCACCATAGTAAATGTTCTCAGGAAATGCATACAAACAGTGTGAAAATTAGCTTTTACTAAATCAGGCACACTTCTCGAACTACCTGAAATGTTTTATCGACATCATTTTGCTTTTGAATATGCTGTAAAATATTAAACTTAGAACAGATAATTATTTTTCTTTTGAAATATTACCGAAAAGCCGATACAAGAGAAGATATAGAGTTCAAGAAGTGTGCCTGATTTAGTAAAAGCTAATTTTCACACTGTTTGTATGCATTTCCTGAGAACATTTACTATGGTGGTGTTTATTTTTTTTACACCATATGAAAGTAGAGATTTCAATGAATAAAAGGCACCCCAAGTTTTTGTAAAAAGCTGATATTTTGACGGGTGACTTTTCGATTGAAAATTAGGTTGTTTTTTTGGTATTAATTCAAAATAAGGCGAAAAAATAAATATTTTCAATCAAATAAATTACAGTGTATTTGGGACATAATAAAGTAAGTTTCCACCAAATTTCGTAGAAAAAAAATAAATTTTGAAGTAGATAAAAATAAAAGACCAAAAACTTGGTTTTTTGAATTTTTCACCTAAATTTTGAGGTTATGTGAAAAAATTGTGAATACAAAAGTTGTAGAACTTTTAATTACCTACAACTTTGCCATTGAACTTTTTTATATAGGACTTGTAGTTTTGTCGGAAATCGAGAGAAACTATTTTTTTCTCTTAAAAGCTCCCCCTTCCCGCTTCCCGAACTCGGATTGACCGTAATTTATTTTTCCTTACATTTTTATCATATTCCCCTCCTTTTCTAATGGGTTTCATCCGACTGCGATTTTTTTTATCTTTTCATTATTTTTAAAGGCTTCTACCCCAGTCTATTATAGTCTAACGACATTTTAAATATTTATTTCTAATTTCTAATTTAACGAAATTAGTTACAGATAAGTAGCAGTCGTGAAAACGTTAAGACACTTAAATAGTTTGCCACTTGAATAATATAATAAAACTAGGAGTGGCTAACACACAGTATTTTAGTGTATGCATTTTTATATATTACTCAAACAAGTATTTCAAATATTTTATTTCATATTTATATTCGCATTTAACGAGTCGCAGTATAAGCGTTGTATGCGTTCTGCGGCTAAAATATTCATTAATGTGCGGGTAGTTCTAAAATGTTTCAATACAGTTTAATTCTGTTTAAATTTAAAATCGTTCGTTCTTATTCCTTGTCTATTTGTTTTTATCAGCATTTATTGTTTAATTTCTAATAAGTGTATTATGAATTCAGTGTGTACATAGTAAGTTTATACTTATTTTTCCTCCTTCTGAGTGGAACAAATAAGCGAAATTAAATAGTGAGTGAGTAATTATTTACCAACAACCTAAACACGGTACTGTTCATTAAATATCTATTATCACAGAAGCCTCTAAACTAGGTTTCCTCAATGTGAGTGTGTGACCATATAATTAACTCAAAATAACAAGAAGTTTAACCTCTCCTGATTACATTATATTATGCTCACAGGATGTCTTGAAAATAAATTACTTAAATTCAATAAATTATATTATATTATATTCAATAAATTATTCAAACCAAAATAACTGCGTATTCTAATTACTAGATTAAAATTCGAAAGATTTTATTTTTATTTTGTCGTTCTATTTTAACTTGTGAAGGATTTTGGATAAGATTGAAATTGCATTTGTATTTAATATGAACCAACGGACGTAACGGTTATTCTGTCTTTAACATTTCAAAATGAATTCTGGTATGTTACTACATACCCTCTCCCTTTTTTATTAAATTTCTTAAAACTTTTTATTGCACGCGTACTCTTTATAATATTGTAACACTGACCTTTTACCTCGTCGCCACTTGTACTGTGCTTACAGTACGTATATATGTAGAATTGCACTGGCTCACCACTACACTCAATAGTGCGGGAACACGTCCATTCCAGTCCGGCATCGGCCGTCGACTGACTAATGACAGCTATAAGCTGTCCCCACCACTGGTGTACGTGAGACAATGTATATATCTATTTCATAGATACACTACAGGAACTATGGGAGTTCCTTGCCGGTTCTTCTCCATAGATACTGCTTACCGAATCGGTGGTAAATGTTAAAAAATGTAATGACGATTCAAAAGTGCTTCGAAGAAGTCTTATTGAATAAATAAATGTTTGAGTTTGAGTTTTACAATACATATTGCCGAGTCTTCTAGAAAACATATAAACTAATACACTGTCAAATAGACAATACAATTCACCACAAGGCAAAGCCAGCTACATCACAAGAAACATAGGGACTCAACAGGCCGCTCCGTGCCAAACCGCAGTCGTCCCCGCGGCTCGGCGCGGTCGGATTTATTTGACGTGTCCCCGCCTGCGGTCACTGTATTGTTCTACACTTGTATAGACCCACGGTTTTGCTTAGAATGTTACATGTGATTACGGAATTATGTGACTGATTTGACTGGAGATAAAAACTTACGTAATTTTTTGTGCATGAAGGCATAAGATTTAAATTTAGTTTATTTAGTTGTTTGACGAAGAAACAAGTAAAATAAAAAATGTGTGCGTGTACCTACTAGTGTACACACGTAAGAAGTGAAACTTCTTTATGACCTTATTTTTCAGAAAATAATTTACTATATGCAACTTTACAGAAATACGTCGAATCACGCGTGGTAGGGATGAGAAAAAGATGGCGCGTAACGGAAAAATGTCACGCGTAACGAAAAAATGTTTTTCCAACCCCGACAAAGAAGTTTCACTTCAATAAATAACTATCAATATTAACCTTACGTACATGCTTATGTATAAGGCTGCTTATGTTTTACTAAATGTAAATAAATGATTTAGTATTTAACTGCAATGAACGGAATAAAATGTATTTAATTAAGAAATCTATACTACTACTATCATAAAGCTGAAGAGTTTGTTTGTTTGATATTCTCAGGAACTGCTGGTCCGATTTGAAAAATTCTTTCGTTGTTAGATAGTCCATTTATCGAGGTAGGCTATAGGCTATGTATATCATCACGCAAAGACCAACAGGAGCAGAGCAATGCGGGTGAAACCACGGGGCACAGCTAGTGTAGGTATATAATTGTTCCCTTTCACTATTATTTGCTAAGCTAATTGTTTATTTGTAAGCGTTAATTAATTTGTTGTTTGAGATTAGCGTGTGTGTTTAGTGTAGACTATACTATCAGTATAGGTGAGGTAATTTAAGCCAAACAAGCAAAACAGCTTTATAAATATTAGTCTACAATTAGCTTTCTTTTATTAGTTTTCAAAGAAAAACCCGCATAGATCCCGTTCCCGTGGGATTTCTGGGATAAAACCTATCCTATGCATTAATCCAAGTTAGGTACCGTCTATATGTGTGCTAAATTTCATTGTAATCGGTTCGGTTATTTGCGTGAAAGAGTAACAAACACACACACACACATCCTCACAAACTTTCGCATTTATAATATTAGTATAGATATATCCTATTAAATATACAATGAGCGCTAATTGTGGGTCCGTTTAATTACCCCAAATATTATCCTCTAGAGACGAAATTACTTCCAAAGCGTTTGTCGGCCATTTTCGACCTTCTTTAATGAATAATGAAGCCGTTAAAAAACCTCATGTTCTCTCATTGTTCATATGTAAATTCATACTGACGACTTGGTTTGTTAAATTAAAAAATAATTAAGAGCTAGGATGAAAGGAATGGACCGCTTTTGATCCTTATTTACCTACTTCGATGTTTTATTACGAAATTTAATATTACAAAAATAAAAATATACCAGGATATTTTCTAGAAACATATTAATCTGTGTAAATTAATTTTCATCGTTTCGATTCTAATTAATCTTATGATAAAATAAAGGAATTGTACATTGTGTTAATAAATATTTCCAAATTCAAATTCGAATTATATTTATTTGCAAGAATGTAGTTACAAATTACAATTATTTATTATAAATTTTCAGTGCTTATAAAATAGCAAAATAAATTGAACATACAAATCTATCGATAGGTACAGACATACAAACCAACAAATTTTCACAAATCCAACAACTTTCCCTACACTTCCCAAATCGCTTCTCTAATCCCCAAACTATACAAAATCACCATACACCACTTGGAATCTCAATTTAAATGTAATAGAAACTAATCCTTAAGCTGGCTTAACAGTTTTACTCGAACATTAGAGCTTGGCCCAATGATCGCCACTGTCGGCCACTGTGGTCAAACATTATCTACTTAGTAAACAGTTATACAACTTTGGTCGTTTGTGTATGTTTTAGGAAATAGTTTATTTCTATTCATTGCATCGATTGAAATAGATTAAGGGCCAGTTGCACATCTTGCTGATAAAGTAATCGATAGCCTGTTTAATACATTTGAGGTATATTTTCATACAGGATTTAACATTTCAATTGACAGATAAGTTACACACAATACATTATCTCCATTGTTAAGTAAATATCTTAGTACCTACATAATATTATACATCTGACGGATATTTTGTCCTAGTCGTTTAAGTTGCCTGGCAGAGATCGCTTTCAGCGATGAGACCGCCCTGTTAAATAGGTTATTAAGTGTTTTATCTATTACCTATCATATTAACCTATATGGTGAACAATAAAGGATTTTTCTTTCATTCATTTATAATTTTAATCTAAATATGCCTTTTAACATCTTAAACCTAAGTCTCCCCCACACTGATTACCACACGTTTCACTAGGGGAGGTGGAAGCCACTCTATCATACGTATCATACCGTTAGTATTGTCATCGCCCGGTGTCCCCCGGATCGATGTGCCAATTTCCTGGGTCTCCCCTCGCGGCACCGCTTCGGCAGTGACGGATGGCCGTACAGACAGACTATTTGTGACGAGCATTGATATGGTTTAGTTCCAAACTGTGCTTGTGAGTTTTGATTTGAGACGATTTCTGTTTGAATTTACAAACCAACATAGGTAGGAACTAGGTATATGATACATAATAGGTAGGTAGGTATAATATGATCAAAATAAATCGCCAAATGTGTTCCTAAGCACAAAGCTCGAGGACGGCTGAACCGATTTCGTTAATTTTTTTTTTTATAATATTCCATGAAGTACGAGGTCCAAACTTCTATTTTTTTAGAAAATTGCTAGTAAATAAATAAATACGTATGTATTAAGAAACTTTAAACGTCGTCTGTTAAAAGATGCGTGCATTTTGTTCCGCTGATTGTATAGGAATAGTATGAGTGGAACGATATTCTAAAATAAACAATGCTTCATACAACGTTTGTCTTATGTAAATAAGAAAATATATAAACATTTCTGAACGAACAGTGTTTTTTGTACCTACATAGACCTAATATCAGCACTCTTACATTAGAAAAGCATTATAATTTTCCAATCACGGTTTATCTCTACGCAAATATTTTAAAAACTATCGCTTGGAACTGGTATCATCATGTAATTTTGTAAACTGTGTGTGTATTGTACGCAATACTTCTTTGAAATTACATGCCATTATATGTAATTGAGAGACATCTTTTCAATATCAAAATTACATCTTTGTTCATTTAAAATCATACGAACACAAAGATACTCCGCCTTATACTAAAACTATATCTTTACAAAAAACCCAGCTTAATACGCAATCACTAACTAATAACTAATACCGACCTCATCCAGTTATATGTCACTACTATTATGTATGGCCGCGTCTACGAGATACATCCATCAATTGATTGTTACACCTTACACGAGGCGCTATGCATTATAATATTGAGGTTTACGATCTATTCACAATTACCTGAAAAAAATTGAAAAGTCTAACTTGTATCGTTTCAAAATTCATATTAAAAGTACGAAAAGTAAACAGATTAAATATGTAACTTATGTCTACCTTTAACTAATTATATATTATGCACTTGCAGATGGCAAAGTATTTATTGACTTACCTATATTCTATAGTGAAAAAATTATATTAATCATCTTTTTGCAATTTTTTTTCAACTTTTACATCACGATAAATTCATCTATCAATTTTACAAAACTATAATCATTTGCTAATTAAACTGAAACTAATATGTACGTAACTAAATAAGTAAAATTATTCACACACAATCTTTAACATCTCATATTCTTAAACCACAAACACACATACAGCAATGTACCCACACCTTTACACTAGTTTACAAGCGGCACTATATCCCCGTTAATTTATGAATGGCCTCTTCGTCTTTGTAACGAAGCAGTCTATTAATCAATTTATTGGACGTTAACTATCTATCATGGCGCCGCAGTGAAAGCCTATATTCATCTTTGTAAGACGTAGTTTGGATTAGGTTACCTATCTATATTATTACCTACTAGCGGTCCACCCCGGCTTCGCCCGTGGTACATGTTTACGTTTTCTCTACATAAGAACCATCCTCGTACTTCAAGGAATATAATAAAAAAAGAATTATCGAAGTCGGTTCAGCCGTTCTCGAGTTATGCGCTTACCAACACATTTTGCGATTCATTTTTATATATAAGAAGATATGTAATTAATAAAGACTGCTGATTTTAAACTAATCTTTCGCTCAAGGTTCTCTCGTTTTCAGCTTAAGTACATATTCAGTACATGTGCACAGAATATGTACTTAAGTAATGTTACTACTACAAAAATATGTTTATGTATTGCATATGTTTGTGTTTTGTTTTATATTGTTTTTGTATTGTAAAATAAGCACGGAATATTTCGCATTTATAATCACAGTAGAGTTGTATTTAAACCACATGAGCCCTCCTGAAGACCATACAATTCAAAATGTCATTTTAATTTGAAATAGTATTTTAATAAACACGTTATCAAGACACTGTAATTCTTTTTATAAAAGTGTTAAACAAAGACAGTAATCTATATTTAAAACATTCTACATCAGCAAACTTCGTCGCGGTTTAAACCTAAAGCAAAAATCTCGTTACGCAACTTTCCCAGACACATACCAACCATATCCTATACACGTCATAACCACTAGCAAAAACCACATCTCAAACATTCTAAATCTTACTACCCGCTACGGAAAAACCAACAAAAAATATCTCATAAAACTTTCTCAAAACCATACTTACCTAAAACCTAGCTCAACTCCACTACCTAATCACGCTTGACCGATTAAAAAATATCTCTAGAAACTTCCAAATCCGTCTTTGACGGCGTCTTCTTAGAACGAAGAAAACTTTACGCTTAAGGGCTTGGTCTAGTAGTGCAAACAAATGCATCCTGTCATCCTATATGTAAATAATACAAATGTACTAAGGGAAAGTTGCTCCACTTAATTTTTAAAAATTAAATCATTCGTATGCATAATTTAATATTCGTAATAAGTACCAAAAATGACAATTTGAAACAATTTTCGTGAAAATTACACCGGGTGATTTTTTTTTATCAGTACACAATATTTGCGAATACTTTCTATTGATATCTTCAACTTCATGTTTATATAACTGATCAACTTTTACAAAGAAATTTGGACGAAATATAAAAAAATAAGCTTTCCAGTTTCCATACAAAATGCAGAACTCTATACATTTTTTTCGACCTAAGTTTCTTAGTGAAAGTTGTTCAGTTTAACTAATAAAACGGATAAACAAATTTTGTATATAATAAAAAAAATGTAATATTTGTGTTAAATGAAAACAAAAGATATTTATTTCTGACTAGCTTCCGCCCGCGACTCCGTCCGCGCGGATGTCAGTCTTCGCGTCTTCTACAGATTTATTATATTATGTGTAATATATAGATTTATTGACGACGCGGTTGGCGCAGTGGTAAAGTAACTACCTACTGAGCCGACGGTCCCGGGTTCGATCCCCGGTCAGGGCAAATATTTGTGTGATGAACTCAATTATTTGTTCTTGGGTCTGGGTGTTATTATCTATATATGTATTTATTAAATATTATATTTATCGTCGCCTAGTACCCACAACACAAGCCTTAATTGAGCTTACTGTGGGACTAGGTCGATTTGTGTAATAATGTCCTATAATATTTATTTATTTATTTATTTATTTATATTGATAAACCTAATAAATCTTTTGCTAGCATTCTGATGCTTTATCGGTTGCACTGGATTTATCTCTTTTTTTTTCAATCGCTTGAATGATATAGGATGGGTCCTTGATGGGCATCGAATGCTGAAGTCTCGAATCAATCAATTCTGACAGTAGGCAATTTATGTAAAATCTTGATAATGGTCCATCATTTTATTTTGCCTAAACGTTACATACTTTTTTATATATTCTATTTTTAACGAATTATTCACTCCAGTCCAAACAGCAAATAAGCAGACTTCTGCTTCTGCAACGTTTAGTTGTCCCTGAATTTAGAAAAAATAGTCATGATTCTTATCTATGACAAAAGTGTTATTTTTTGCATTGTATTTCAAATATTAATTTTTTTTAACCGCATCTTCCGCATTCATGTCTTTTGCCGGAATTAGACATTTAACTTCTACTAGTCCCATTTTCCCTTTTTGATATGGGAGTGTATAAAGTAAATTTTTTAGATATTTCTCGTTATACTTTTAAAAAGTTATTATTGTCATTTTGCTCATTAGGTAAAGTAATTTCGATAACAGTTTTAAGTTTTTTGATACCTGCAATAATAACGTCATAATCGCCTGCACATACTTATCGATTACACCCTGTATACAATCCACCATCCACATTCATAATGTTTTCCTGTCCTCCTCTCCTTTACGCTGTACACCGATACATTTGAAATGAGTAAATCTGCTACCTCTGAAGGATGTTTCATTGTGATCAGCAAATTTTCACCACTGTTGTCGATTATTTGTTTTTCATTTTTAATCAGCAATTGGGAATCATCAGTTTTGTTTTTTGCAGATTGGTGATGTACCCTAACAATACGTCGAAAAGGGAAAGCATCAACGAATTATCGTTTTCGTCCTCTTTTTTTATTCTTCGCGTCTCTGTTACTTCTGTTTGTTTAGTTCTCAACACCCACTGAATTTTCTATGTTATTGTGATCTTCCATTACATCTGAGTTTTGATGATGTGATGATAATCCATTCGTTTTAATATTGGTACTTAGAGTTGGTAGACTAAACTAGAAATGGCGGACTAAATTTGTCAGCGCGTCTGTAAGATCAGAATATAAAACCAACATCCTGTATTTAAGTTACAAAATTAATAATCAAACAACATGCCGCTACGTTGAAAATGACTAGAAGAAAAAATTAAAACACCTCGGATCAATTTTGGAGTAAACAAATCATTTTCCCCGTATGGGGATTTCCCCGGTTGAACTTGGGAAGTTCCAGTTCTCAATACAAGTTTATATTATATTTCGTATTTCTCAAACCAAAAATAAACATTTTTGGTACTTCAAAAAAATTATATTATAAGAAAATTTATGAGCTTACTTTAGTTTTAAAGAAATATACATCCCTTTACTGACACCCCGTAAAATAAAGAAATTGTTGCCAATCACCTTTGCAATCTATTTGGTTTCATTAACTTTATGTTCGAAGATAATTTTTTTTCTAGTATGTAGTTACAAGCGTATTTTTTTCGTTTATTTTCCATATCGAAATCAAATGTTTAAAAATACGAATATTTGCACAAAACTAAGATAAAAATAATCAATTAACAAAAATATTAAATTTAATGAAGTAGAGCAACTTTCACTTCGGTATGAAGGAAAATCGAGCGTAGAGCACACGTCAGAACGCTCCGGCCCAAGGAGCGCGACTAAAGAAATTCGCTAGGATTTTTCCTAATTATTTTAAATATTTTTTTAATATTTAAAGAATTATCAAAATTCAAAAAAAATGTTTTTTAAAGGATTAATACTCATTGGTCTTCAACCAACTCGAATAAATTAATGGAAAAAATAACTTTTAGCAGTATTTATCAATAGATTTTGTAAGGCAAAAAATGGGAAATTTAATGAATTTCTAACGTTCTAATTAAGAAAATCATAAGTTTTTCGGCAATTGTATTCAGCAGTTTTTAATAACGACTATATAAGGATAATAATGCGCTGATCAGATTGTGTAAATTGTAATCGGTTGCAACGTAGTGAGTGCACAAACTTAGCTCGAAATGTCTTTGGGGGAAAGAGACTTATCTTGAAGGCCTGATTAAGGTAACATAAAGTAACTTTATAAATGTGAAAAAATTCACGCGCATTGCGTATACAGGGTGTCCCAAAACTCAACGTCAAGCCAAAACGGGGCGACAGGATTGATTGTAACCATCATGAGAAAAATCTAAAAAAAAATCTATCCCATGCATTTTGAAAATTATGGGCATTTAAGAAAAACCTAAAAATTTGGTCAACCTGTAACTATTTTTCGGTTATTGTGGTTAATTTTTATTATTTTTGTTCATTTAAACTTTGGAACCGTAACCCTAAATATCATTTCTAGAATCACAGTCAAAAATAATGACACAATTGCCCCAAGTTTCCTTGAATTGAAGACTATTTGTTAAACTATGAATTTAAAATTTTCTAAATTTGTCGACTTTGACGGCCCCTCCTTTAAAAAAAATGTACTAGAGTGCCTTGGCAAGTGCCATTAAAAGTTGGCGCATTTAATCAGGATTGTAAAATAGTACAATACTTGTTAGTTTCATACTAAAAAAAATGAATGAAAAATAAAAACCTCAAGTAACCCGATTTTTGCTAACCCTTTTTATTCAGTTAAAATGTTTTTTATTCGCACAAACTCTTGGTAGGTTCTTAGTTTTACGGTAAAATGATGAGAGAGATGGATAGTGGACATGTTTGCCATGAGTGAGCGAGACAGATAGTGACGCCACTTTTACCAAAGTCAACAAAAGTAAGTAAAATTAAAAAAATAATTAAAAATCTTGACCTAGTTTACTTTAGGTTTATTGAAATAAAAGTCAGATAGGGAAATAACATTATTTATTACAACAAATGTTCAAATTGTTTGCCATCAGCCTCAATACACGCCCTACATCTTCTTAAAAAAGATCTACTTATTTGCCGGGCATATCCTCGAGTGTTGATGTCCTCAGCAGCTTGAGAAATTCGTTCTCGCAGATCGGCTACACTCTCAATGGGCTTTGAATAAATTTTTTCTTTGAGAACGCCCCAATAAAAAAAATCCAGGGGATTTAAATCTGGGGAACGGGCTGGCCACGAGATAGTGCCTGAACGTCCAATCCACCTTCCCGGATATTTCTGGTCAAGGAAATTTTTTACTTGCACTGCGTAATGCGCTGGGCAGCCATCTTGTTGATACCACATGTGGCGAAGATCTGCTAGTGGTACGTCCTCTAACAAAGTTGGTAAATTTTCTCGTAAAAAATGTAGGTAATTCGTGCCATTCAAGTTCTCAGGCAGCTCAAAAGGCCCAACAATTTTGCCGTTTAAAATTCCGGTCCACAGGTTTACTTTAAAGCGATACTGGGATCTGTCTTCTCGCATTAAATGTGGATTCTCCACATGCCACTCGTGAAAATTGTGTAAGTTTATGTAGCCATCTTTTTTAAATGTACATTCATCTGACCAGAGAATTTTTTGGATGAATTGGGGATTTTCATTATGCCTCTGTAGCATTGTTCTACAAAATGAAATCCTTTCAGGATAATCTCGAGGGAGAAGACTTTGAACTCGTTGTACGTGAAACGGATGCATTTCGGCTCTTTGTAAAACACGATGTGCTGTGCTTTTGGGTATTCCCGTTCTTTCTTCAATTCCACGAACTGAAATACTTCGGTCATCTGCGACCTCTTGCAACACTTCTTCCTCGTAAGGAATGCGAGGTCTACCTCCAGCCCGCATTTGATTCGGGAAATGGCCGCTCTCCGTGAGTGAACGGTGCACATTAACAAACACGCGGTGATCCGGATAGCGCTCTAAATTTGGATATCTTTCACGATAAAGTCTAGCGGCGGCACTTGCGTTGCATCTGCATTCCCCATAAATGAGGTGCATGTTTGCATATTCTTGTGAAGTATAGCGAGTAGGCATCGTAGATAACAAGGGTATTATGCTAATACCAAAGTCCAATTCCAAAAGAAAGAAGCCAAAGTTGCCGGTATGTAATCAACAAGTCCAATTCACAATAATCCAAGTCCAAAAAGAGAAGCCAAAGTTGTCAGTACTAAATCAACACAAGCGAATACGGAAAGGTGCGCAGTAGACGAATGAGCGAAACGTACTAACTGATGTCAAACTGGTAGCGTAGCCATTTGCTTGGTATGGCGTCTGTATCTATTTCATTCGCACTCGTTTAAACGACGCATCTTCGTCTCACTGCGTGGCGTCACTATCTGTCTCGCTCACTCATGGCAAACATGTCCACTGTCTATCTCTCTCATCATTTTGCCGTAAAATTAAGAACCTACCTAGAGTTTTTGCGAATAAAAAACATTTTAATTGAGTAAAATGGGTTAGCAAAAATCGGGTTACTTGAGGTTTTTATTTTTTTATTCATTTTTTTTTGTATGAAACTAACAAATATTGTACTATTTTACAATCCTGATTAAATGCGCCAACTTTTAATGGCACTTGCCAAGGCACTCTAGTACATTTTTTTTAAAGGAGGGGCCGTCAAAGTCGACAAATTTAGAAAATTTTAAATTCATAGTTTAACAAATAGTCTTCAATTCAAGGAAACTTGGGGCAATTGTGTCATTATTTTTTACTGTAATTCTAGAAATGTTATTTAGGGTTACGGTTCCAAGGTTTAAATGAACAAAAATAATAAAAATTAACCACAATAACCGAAAAATAGTTACAGGTTGACCAAATTTTTAGGTTTTTCTTAAATGCCCATAATTTTCAAAATGCATGGGATAGATTTTTTTTTAGATTTTTCTCATGATGGTTACAATCAATCCTGTCACCCCGTTTTGGCTTGACGTTGAGTTTTGGGACACCCTGTATAACACTGATTGATAAACAAGAAAAAAAAATTCAGTTTCTCATTTCATTAGCCGGGAAAAAATTGTCAAATAACTTGTTGAAAACGCAATTTTGCTAGACTGCAGCCTTAATTACGTTTTTCTAATAATCTTCTACTTAAGATGTTTGGCAGATTTTAAACCGTACTTTTTAATTTTTATTGGATTACTAACTGTGCCTTGCTGTTTTAACTAAGTTTTAGCGAACGATCTTGCAAAATCAAGTATTTATACAGCTCACGTGTTATACTGATGAATATCTATATTACTGCATAGTTTTATCCAAATCCGTCCAAGCAGTTTTTTCGTGATAGAGTAATTAACATACATATATCCATACTCACAAAAAAAAACAAAAAGGATTGAAAAAAGGTACATATAATTTAGATATATCTAAGTAAAATAATAAATGTGTAATGGTAAATAGTAAAACTATGTTATGACAATACAAAAGTGCTTCTATAAGAAGTCTAATTGAATAAATAAATGTTTTGAGTTTAAGTTTTATAATTATACAGCCAAAAGAAAATACGGATCACCTTAATATTTCGCCATTAGTTAAAACAATATTTGTGCATTAAATTGAACCATCACAATCTCGTAATCAAGACGCCTTTGAAGATAAAATTAAAATTAATTAAATTTCGAAACGTTACGACAACCGTTCTTATATTTCATTTTGCGCCATTATGTAATTAGAAATTAGAAACTACGACGCATTTGTACGCCCGCATCTATTCTTGTTATAAATAATTTGACGAAAATTATCAATAAATCGGGTTTTAAGTCCGTTTTTTAGATAATTTGAATATTAGTTATCAAGTAACTAACACAAAAAATTGTTATCTATACTACAAAGAAAGATCGTGTGTGCCGAGCACACGTGTCAGAAGTGAAACTTCTTTGGCAAGATAACAAAACCATCGCCTCAATCCATGACGTGACGGTATTGGCATGACGCGACATTGAAATTTTACTCTCAACGCGCCTAAAGTTTCAGTTCAAAAAGACAATATTAACATAAAAAATACACAATACATTTTCTTAATATGCCATAACAAACTATTACAAGGTTCGTTACCTCCACGGTACTTCACCGCTCAACCATCTTTAAAAAAGGCTAAAAGATTATACTCATTTAAAATTCACATCAGCTCATCTTCAAGAGACCTTATTTAAAAACTCTTTTAATACATAAACGGCTTCATCTAATATTTTTGCATACCGTGCAAGATTTAAACGCGGGAATATTATCGTAAGTTTAAACAGAAAACTTCGCACGTCTACAATATAAAAAAAATTTGGAAAATCCAAAAGTGCACGCCTCATATTTTTTTTTTAATAAATATTTATTAATTATTATTTTTGTTTATTTAATAACAATTAAACCACATCGAATCAGACCCTGAAAAATGAAAGGGTTCTATTCCTGAGCATACTCAAGCGTAAGAGAAAAAAAAAGACTCGATTAGTAAAGTATTTCGGTCGCTATCGTGTTAACAAGAAAAAGGATCCGCACATACAGACACACGGACGTCCAAGACAGAACTTTTTTAAACTGTTTTTTAACTAGTTTAAATAACAAAAATGACATCAAAAATATCATGAACGTTAAAAATAGTGTTTTTTCTTAATATGTGTGTGTATGTATTATCTTACAAGTGCAATGATACATAAAGACATTTTAAGTTTGAAAAATCAGATGTTTTGCGCGAAGTGACAGTAGTACCCACCTCAACGCTTCGCTTATGAGGCGTGCAAAAATTAACGAAAAATGTGTTGAAGAGCGCATAACTCGAGAACAGCTAAACTGTTATTGTTGTTGTGTATTTCGTTAATTTTTTTTATAATATTCCTTGAAGTACGAGGATAGTTCTTATGTAGAGAAAACGTAAATATGTACCACGGGCGAAGCCGGGACGGACCGCTAGTATTTAAATAAAAATGAATCACTATGTCCATTGGTCATGGCATCACGCGTATTCGGGTGGACCGATTTCGATAATTCTTATTTTGATGTTTTCGTTATTGTCATGAAAATGATCTTATGAAAGAAAAATTCAAGATATTTGCGCTAAAAATTAAGCAAATGCGAAAACATAACGGCCATATAAAATTCACGGGTTTGACGATTTGCGCGTAGACAGGACAACGTCTGTCGGGTCAGCTAGTCTTTATAAAAATGTAAGAAAGAACGAAAGATATTTTATTTCAGTCCACAATATTAACACAAACAATAAACACAATTAACAAACAATACAATTAAAATTAAAACGATACAACAAGAAACAAAAATAATTAACCGACTTCAAAAAAAAGGAGGATGTTATCAATTCGTGTACAACACAATTTTCCATATACATTCGACTTGGTACACTTTATAAATCAGCTGTCAGCAAACGCAAATAAAAAGCGATAGGAGGAAAATATATTTATTTACATTTGAGGTTTTAAACCTGTATACACAGAGTATTTGAAGAGACTCGATTGAGCGTCGCTGGTATTTATTTACACTAAATAATCTATGGTATCAATGTTATTTAAACGTTAGGATGGCATAAGCGAGGAGCTTTTTTAAACTCGTTATTTTTATGGAAATTCCTGAGATTATGTGTTACCATTTCTGTTTACCTAGGGGCCGATTTTTCAATCCTTGGTTACATCTTATTCGTCGTATTAAACAACCATTTCAAAAATGTGTTACTTGTCCGTTTTTTACATTTAACAGGTAACATCTGTATATTATTTTGTAATAGGTACTTACTATATAATTTATAAACTTTATTTGACAGATAAGTTGTAACCAATGATTGAAAAATAGGTCCAATCTAATTAAAATCTGATATATTAAAAGACTACTAATTTATAACGAAGCGTGTTTAGTGCAAGTTACTTCTACTAACATCACGTTAACGCAATTCCAACCTTCATCCTTCCCCCTTAAGAACCATTATCCCCCAGCACCACCCATTGACTGCTGGTTAAATTAAACGTCTATTAATAACGTTTCCCATGAGCATCGGAACATGTTAGCAACTTTGCGATCTTGTTCAAACTTGTACAATCTTACCGTGCATGCTTGCCTTGCCGTGCGGTTAGGGTTGCCGACCACAAAGTATAGACGATTAATAATTGGTTTATAACTAGCTACAGACAGCGGCTATAAGACCACACAATGTATAGACTATAGACGATATTCAATTGGTAAACTAGCTACGGCTTGTGGATTTAATCGTTACTATACGAGTAAATCCACAAGCGGTACAACTCAAAAATTAATTTGTTAAATTAGACTTCTTTCAAAAGTGCTTTATAATAGTCATAATACATGGATAATCTTAATCTTAATACTATTATAAAGGCGAAAGTTTGTATGGATGTATGGATGTTTGTTACTCTTTCACGTAAAAACTACTGAACCGATTACAATGAAATTTATCACACGTATAGAGGGTAACTTGGATTAACACATAGGATAGGTTTTATCCCGGAAATCCCACGGAAACGGGAACTATGCGGGTTTTCCTTTAAAACGCGGGCGAAGCCGCGGGCGGAAATCTAGTATTTACTATATATGATCCAAATCCAAATTTTATCAGGGAAATTAATCCAATTATTTTCTATTTTTAATTCTAGTAAGATTACAATACATTCTACATTGATTCTACACTCGTAAGAAATCTTATGTAGGTATAATGCATTTTAAAACGAAACAAATATTTGAATTAGAAAACGTAAAAATTATAACAACATAACGTTTTAAATAAACATACTTTATACAATTTCCACCAATCATTTTGACTACGTATCTTCAAAACTATAAAAAAACATTTTATTAATTTTCCTTATCACATTAAAACTATCACGTGCCAGCCCTATCCCTCCAAGCATCACACTCGAACACGCAAAGCGGGCGAGGCATATACGCGAAATAACTATGCTAATGTTACTAAAGAGATTCAGTGCTTTTTGCGGTTTGAAAGTGGTGAAACTATCAACGTTGAAATAAAATTTAGAACTTGACTTATTGTACCCACTAATGAATTTATAGTATAGTAATGTAATATGGCACAGAATTGTTAATGTATACCTACTTACCTTGTATTTCCATAATAGATAATATTCATTTGTTTGTTCTATCTATACATTATTATCTGTAACGACTAAGAAGGCAATCTAGTAAACATATTAAAATTGAATCATTTTCTCCTTATATATTTATTTGATAAATAATATCTATAAGCTTAGTACGCATATTATTATCTATAATACAACGTACAGTGTTCTTAAGGTTTCACAATTACCGTAAAACAATAACGTAATTTCTACGTAGTTCTACGGCGTAGCTACGGCGCTACGCTCTCTACGCTTCGTAGCGGTCTCTACGAAATTATTATTTGAAGCCTCTCTAGCCTTCTGTGCGGTGATTAAATTGCAAACTAACAAGGAAGAGAGCTGAGAGAGGCAAATAACTTAACTGGTTGATAAATATTTAAAATTAAATATCAATATAAAGCCTTAGCAAACTCGTTTTTAGAATATTTAAATCTATATTTATACTTAATATTATAAAGCTGAAGAGTTTATTTGTTTGAACGCGCAAATCTCGAGAACTACTGGTCCGATTAAAAAAAATATTTCGGTGTTAGATAGCCCATTCGAGGAAGGTTATAGGCTACATATCATCTCGCTAAGACCATCAGGAGCGCAGCACTGCAGGTAAAACCGCGAGGCACAGCTAGTGATGAGATACAGTTACAGACAGCTTAAACATTTAACACTTTTCGTTTCGTATTTTCATACAATATTTATCATTTTAACTGATAATAAACTCTTTAACTAAAGAGGACATATACACTACTTATAAAAGTTTTGAAACTTGCCATGTGTGTGTTTTTAATTATATGTATTGGTATAACACATAAGTAATACTTATGATTCTATGAATAACAATATGAAGTTAATTTCATAAGATGTTTATCACAATGTTTACGAAAACTTCATCAGAAAATTACATCAGGCCTGATTCAATCGCCATCAAAATTTGTAATGCTCATAAACTTAATTATAAATGAAAAGGCTATTTATGTGCACATTTAATGTAAAGGTCGTAGAATTATGCAATCATTTTTCTAATTAAATTACTATTAATTTAGTAGCTACATTGAATCAACTTTAATTTATTTTTGAACTAGCATTCCATTTCATTTATTTAATTAATTAGAATGTTAATATATTATAGTGTGTTTGTTCCTCATTCACGCGAAAACTACTGAGCAGATTTCAACGATATTTGGCAGTGGCTTATGTATCAAATTTGCTTGCTTTTGATCACGTGTGATACCGCACGGCATAACTAGTGCTTTATAAGATCTTCTGAAAGATATCTAGCTTTTCTTAAAAAGTTATAATTTCAAGGTACCTTCATACATAGCTAATGTCTTCTCACATTTTTTTTTGTCAAACTAAAACAAATAAGTCATCTGAAACATACTTTAATACATAACCTCCCCCCTCTCCCATATTAACAGCCCTCCCATTACCAACAGAGTATCACAACCAACAGCCATAATGCTATCACAAAGTTAGCAAGTACTAACGATAACTGATGGCTTCACTGTCTCCAACAGTTACTTCGAGTAAAAAATAATTCATTAAGTAGAAAAAGTATCTATATTAGAACAAAGTGTCGCGTAGATAGATGAAGGGATAATAGCCCTTCGGATTAAGGGATTAGTGACTGAAATCGTTTGACACGCAATTGAATGTCAAACTTTATGAATACTTTGCAGACTTTGAGTAACTTTTTGTTAATTTTTACTTTATGCTTAGAGGTTTGTCTGTCACCTTACTAAATTTAAAAGTGTATATAGTATATTCTAATCAGTTTTGGGGAGCAATTCTTAAATGTTTATTAAAACTTACTTATGTTTAAAAACTTAGCTATATCCGTTCAGTAGTTTCTACGTTAAAGACAAAAATCTTAACTTTTTTATCTATAAATTATACGCCAATATTATCGTATTAAAAATATTAACATAATAAACTCTACGTATTGTTTTAATCGACATACTTAATTATTATGTTAAATAAGTCTTCCCTATTAATAGGACACCTTAATTATATTCATCTTGAAAACAGTATGTAACATAAATGTAACTCGGAGTTAGAATAATAGGGTTCCTTAGGCAAATGTTGATTTAATTTTTACCCGACTACGGCAAAGCAAAAGGAGGGTTATGATTTTGACAGGCTATGTATGTATGTATGTATGTATGTATGTATGTATGTATGTATGTATGTATGTATGTTCATCTGTTCCCTCGTAACTTCTAAACTACTTATCAGAATTCGACAAATGACATATCATTAGAAGCGTCTTAATTGTCCGCTGGTTATAGGCTATATGGGGTTTCACAAAATCTAATGTGGCGCCCTCTAGCGGACAAAACATACAGAGTAAAAAAATAAAGTTAAGATAAATATGCCGTGTTTGGTATCATTTGAAAGCTTTTTACTTGCACATTTTGAATATATATATATATTACTAGCATTTGCCTTTGTGACTTTACCTGTATTCATGGGCTGATTGCATATAATTCACATCTTTTCGTTCATAGCTTCTTTATTAGTTCATCAATTTAACTTTTGTTTTATACTTTTTCAGCGTCGTTTTTTGTCGTAGTTGGGTTTTAGTTGTTTTACTTTTTATCTTGTACACCCACATACTAAACATATATTTACGATAACACTTACGGTCCATGTGTATGATTATCTAATAACCTTTGTTATCGCTTAAACAAACTAATATCTTATTAATATTATAAAAGCGAAATTGTATGGATGTCTGTCTGTTACTCTTTCGCGAAAAATAAACTGTACGAATACCGATTATGCTTGACAATAAGTACTTTATGTACGTACCAGAATAACACAAAGGCTATTAAAATGAATGATGCTTTTACACGTGGAAAGGTGAAACCACGCGGCACAACTAGTATTGTAAACGCGAAAATCTGTTTTAACTTTTAATGTATGCGTGTATTTTGTAACTGCTACAGACAAATAAATGTCTCATAGGAAAAAATTTGGTGCAAAGATACATGTCTAGATTAGTACATAAGCTAATAAGAGTGAAGCCGCGGGCTGTAGCTAGTTCTAAAATCACACTACACATTCCTGGAACGTACTAGATAAACGGATACCGAATATCGGAGCTAAAATATCGATTATGAAAGCGATTTTATCGTACGATATTCAACAATTGGATTAGCCACTTGGCCATTGTAAACTTAACCTTATCCTATAGGGATAGAGTTGTTTTTCGCACGGAGAACTAAACGCCACGGATTTACGAAAGATCAAAGATAGACGGAGAGCCGCTCGAGTGACGCGAGGAGTGTGTAATCGCTTAATTCACGTTTCTGAGGGTACTCCGATATATTTTTCGGTTAATTTTTAGCTTCGTAGCTCGATGGACTCTTGGTTCATGCTTGGTGAAATTGCGTCTTTCGTAGAGACGATTGATATGCTTCTAATTAATAATAAGTATAAGTACCTATTAGTTGAAACGAAATTCAGATTTATTTCTTAGCTTTTTGGTAAGGACGAATACTTGTGATGGATAATATATTTACATAAAAATACTGTCCCAAATTTTATGTTTGAATAATTTATTAAATTAAGGGCCGATTTTTCAATGCTTGGATAAAACTTATCCGTCCAATAAAGTATTACACGATAATATTAAAATGTCACGTAAACTGTCAAATACGGGCAATTAGAATACGTTTTTAAAATGGTAGTTTTATACATTATTCGACGAATAAGTTTTAACCAAGGATTGAAAAATTAACCCTTATTAGTAAAATATCACTCGATTTTCACATTCAAATTCAATCAGTCAAAAAAAAACAAGCATGTGTGATACCACAACTTGTAATAAAAACTTCGCCATCACAACAAAACACAACCAAAACAAAACAAACAAAAGCACATCAAAACTATACACATTTATTTTCTCTCTCCTACCACGATAAGATAGATACCTATTTCGGTGGAATTACGTCAAAACCATCTGTCATCATTTCGACATCTTCATCCCGGTAACACGATGCAGACTAACCTGTATCCCCCCTTTTATAACTACTTTTAGGGTTCCGTACCAAAAGGGTATTACGAAACCCTATTGTTTACTGTCCGTCACTAGGCTGTAGGTATCCCATGATGGTAAAATCTGGTGATAATCTCTCTGGTAATAAAGATGTATTTCTGGTGAAGGTATAACAACAGAAAATAGGAAAACGAGGTTAAACAACGCTTGGCACGGTCATAACTTGGAAAGGCAACCGATTTGTGAACAGTTGCTTTTTAGCTTTTGTACGGAACCCTAAGTCATGAATCCGACTCGCACTTGACCGATTATTCCCTCTCCCCTTTCCCCCAGGAGGACGATGCGTTCAAACAGTCCGAAATGGACACTTAATATGTCCAAATATTACATTAGCCGAGGCAATAACGCGGCGAAATGTCCAATTTTTTTACGTCAATAATGCTCTGGCGGGATAATATTTGCTTTATATATAAGGAAAGTATTCATCTTTGTTGCTAACTGCGTATTGTGGCTTTATCCGAAATGTATTATTTATTATCTCGAAGCTTATTTATCTTATAGCGTGATACATATACGTTTATCATTGTGTGCGTAATCCGTATTAATGTAGGTACTTATAATAAGTGACTGTATTAATAAGATAGGCATCATCTAATAAAACCAATATGTATATCTAACGTAGAATTATATTCTATTCTATGTATTTTATATTATGTATGTATCATATACATATTTCATCTTTAAATCACACGAGCTTTTTAAAAGCGTAATGATATCACACGTGTCATACACGAATAAAAAGATCGTGTGTACCGAGCACACGTGTCAGAAGTGAAACTTCTTTAGCAAGATTCAAACATAACAAATTCGTCGCCTTACTCCATGACGTGACGGTTTTGATATGTCGCGACCTTGAAATTTTACTCTCAAGGCGCCTAAAGAAGTTTTACTTCAAAAAGGTAGTAAAACTAAAGTATTTAAATTTTAAAGTCTAGTAAAACTATTTACAGTAAAGTTACAAAAATCAATTTACAAGCTTCAACCACTAAACTCATTCAAACTTGCGCAATATAATCCAAAACTCTCTCATCATCTATTCATTAGACAGATAATACAGCTTAGCTTATTCGCAATACTCAACAATAGAAATATCCGTCATTAAATTTATATTACACTAGCGGTCCGCCCCGGCTTCGCCCGTGGTACATATTTACGTTTTCTCTACATAAAAACCATCCTCGTACTTCAAGGAATATAGTAAAAAAAGAATTATCGAAATCCGTTCAGCCGTTCTCGAGTTATGCGCTTACCAACACATTTTGCGATTCATTTTTATATATAAGATTACGTTTAAAGGGACAAAGTAAATTACAATATAAATTTTCGCTACAAAGATATCGTTACGGCAATTTAAGCGTTGCGGACAAATACCATAGTATAAAGAGAACCAGTAAGTTATCTTCGAACAAAGGTACATCGCGCCATTGGTATGTTCGCAAGCGCTTCGCCACTCCCCTTCATGTACGTACGCAAGCTTGACGCACGCACACAACGCCGCTCGGTTCCTTCTCATGGACCGTTCTCGTGAGGGCCGCGCTATTGCTGCGAGCGGTCGGTGTTTGTTTATACAATTATTTAAAATATCAACGTGACAACCCTACGCCTCGCAAGTTAAGGTACCTTGCGCTCCTAAACATCACGAGTCAGCCTACTTGTTCTCTTTATACTATGTAAATACACTGGCATTTTGCAAATCCAATTTAATGCTTCGAGCGAATATTAAATTTCGCTTTTGATGTTACTTTGTATTTACTTATGAAACGGACGCTCGATTAGTTTTAGCTTAATCGCACTAGATAGATTAAAATGTTAAATTGTTAGTTATGTTTTCACATATAAATTGATAGTTGATATAATATTTACAAAAATACACATAAATGATAACTCATGTCACTAAAACATAATAAAAACATAATTTGATGTGATTTCCTCCTATATTTTCCAGTTATTTAAACAAAAGCGAAGCTCATAATGATAAATAGTAAAAACTAAGTATTTATTATCACAATATCCGTACAAAATAAACTCTGAAGAACCGACAACTACGCATTCACATAAAGACAAAACAAAACCTACATTTCAACACTTACTAGCCTTTCAAACCCGTCTTGTACGTACGCCAAAAATGTACAAATTTCTCAAAACCTCATACAATTTATCGTCACCAAAACAACGAGCGGGTTTCAGCACATTTTTGATTTATACGTGTATCGCGAACTGCTAGCCAAGGATAAGGAATTCACAGCGGACACGGTTTAAAATGAAATATTTCCTGTCACTGAGCTTCGTTGAACGAAAATCAACAAAATATCTGAAGTTAGCTATAAATGTGGACGTGGTTGCGCTTCGATAAGAATCTGACACTCGCAAGTGTAGAAATAAAATAACTCTTTCAAATTATAAATAACGTTCAAACAAACTCTTTTGCTTTTTAATATTAGTTAGTATAGATATGATATAATACAAAATATGATATAATATATATTATAATCATTCCTGTCTCCCTAATTTTCGGATCCACACATCAGTCACATTCACGTCGCGTTTAATCTCCGAGTAGGTAGCGACCTAAATCCGCGTCGTGGATGGTGAAAAAAAGGCGGGAAAAAACAAACAACAATCACTTGCATCTGTATTTTTTTATAAGACACTATTCTGTGGTTAGGTTTTGATATTTGAGTAATGTGTTTGAGAGTGGATTAAGTTCGCTTTATTTAGTTAATTTTTTGAACTGTACGCATAATATTTACGTTAATTACTTATTATTTGCATATTGTACATATCTAATTGTGATGAAAAATATGGCATCATTATAGCAATTAAAAATACTAGAGAATTTATTTCATTTATTCACGTTACTTCAAAAGAGAAAATTTAGTACCGAATTTCAAGTCGAAATAGCAACTTCAAAATTATTTCCTCTACATTTTTAGCCGTATTTGTGTATTAAATCAACCATACATATCTAGCACGGTTGGTTTATAGTACTGCAAATATTTACTAGAAATTTGGAATCTCACCTCACACAAATCGAATAATTTACTACACATACACTACCTATTAATATAGGTAGTAAATACATACAGATTTTTTTAAAAATAATGTTTAATGATTTTAATATCCAGTTATAATTATAAATAAACATAATAAAATATTGTTTAGTTAGACTACCTACAACTTTAAAACGGCTTGTGTATGACTTGTGTTCTTGGATTAGGACAATACTTGATTTTTGAAAATATTACATTCTTGGCCCGAATAACTGTTATGGGCCCTCCTCACAATAGGCAGCGTTGGCCCAACAAATGATCGTCGATGTTTGCCGCCATTACTACGATTATGAATAAACATCTACAATGACGGCCGATCATAGACATTAGGGCTCTCTACACTATCATGATTGCCTCTACTACCCATTGTAAAGAGCATTCAAACTCAAACATTTATTTATTCAATTAGACTTCTTCTAGAAGCACTTCTGATACGTCATTACATATTTTTAACATTTACCACGGAGAAGAACCGGCAAGAAACTCCATATTTGTAAGTGCATTATAAGCAAGAATATAAAGTGCATTATAAGCTTGAGTGTACAATCTAACTAGTATTTTTATACTTTATTATACTTTTACCACATTAAACATCATCAGACCATCACCAACGGAAGTCGTCACTCGCAGACACATAAATAATTAGCTACACATAATTCAATCACCACATTCACACTATGATTAACAACTTCCTCGTCGCGTGCCAGACTGCGAATTGCTGAAGAATTTCCGATGTGTTGCATACTAGCTGTGCACGCGAGTTCTTTTTAACAACAGTCAGTAAGACATGGTCTAATATCATGGTATGTCTTATACAATTATTGTGCGTAATTGTGTATGTGTATTAATTTAATAAAAAAAGGCCTATAGCCTCGCTTCTCGATAAATTGATTATCCAATATTGACGATCCAGTTGTTCCTGTGGTTTGTTCGTCCAACCAAACACACCTCGGCTTAATAATATTAGTAGGTATAGATAGATCTACAGTTTATGCTTATAAGGAATTAATAGAAACACGAATGTCTACTTATATGATCTCGAACATTCTTAAAATATATGACTGCGTAACATTAAAATTATTTTTAAATTCAAAACATTTCCTCATAACTAGACTTATAGCAATGCCTATGTATCGTTATAATACCTATGCAGTAGTTATTTTAACAAACAAAATCTTTCATACATATTATAATAGGTATTTTGTATTTTGGTATTTTGTATCTAGGTATTTTGTATCTAAAAGTAAGAATAATTATACAAAAGGTATATATTTTGAGAGATTCCATAATTTACGTGTCGGTATTTGCTACGTATATAATGCGGACGTATGCAATTAGATGATATTTTGAGAATGCGTCAGTTATGTGCTGACATTTATTAATAACTTCACTGAAATTCATTCAGTTCCAAGTTTACTTAACTACTAAATACTTTTAAATATTGGAATGATTAATTAAAAAAAAATAACATTACATTAGTAAAATCGGTAAATATTCAAGTATATCACGGGAATCATTTTAACACGAAATCTTTAACTAAATATTGATCAATAAAAATTATTGTAATAAACTCAATACAAATACATGGTAACATGATAATATTCATATAAAAAGTTCATTAAAAATAACATTATCAAACTAAAATCACAAACCATAATTTCATTGCGCTCTTCACGGTTCAAAGATGAGACTTACCTGAAAAAGAAAACATAAATTATTAATTAATTTTATAATCAAGTTATCATATTATACTTACTATCTATAACAATTATAAACGCATTTTGTATTTAAAAAGATACTAATCAGGTAAACAAAAAATCCTCGTCAGGGACTGTTGTGTAACTGATAATTTATTAAACATAAAATTTTCAGAGCTCTAAGTCAGCAGGTTACGAAGTTTATAGAGTATTTGCAGAAAAATCGATGACCACCGCACATTTTTTTTCTAGAAATCTATTAACTTTGGAAAAAAGTCCTCGCGAGCAATTAAAGATCAAAGACCATCCTATTTTATATATTTTTTTCGGTATTGTGCTTTATGTTGTACCAGACTTTATAGAGGTTGAACATAGTCGAAATTGCCGGGTAACGCCTTAATATTATAAAGCTGAAGAGTTTGTTTGTTTGAACGCGCTAATCTCAGGAACTACTGGTCCGATTTGAAAAATTCTTTCAGAGTGAGATAGCCCATTCATCAAGGAAGACTATAATATATATATTATATATATAAAAGAAAGTCGTGTTAGTTACTCCACTTATATTACACCCAAGAACGGCTGAACCGATTTAGCTGAAAATTGACAGGGAGGTAGTTTGGAGCCAGGAGAAGGACATATTATACTAAATATGTACCACGGGCGAAGCCGGGGTGGACCACTAGTAGGCTATATATCATCACGCTAAGACCAACAGAAACCGTGGAGCGATAGTATAAAATCTTATAT
This sequence comes from Colias eurytheme, assembly GCF_061535395.1. Classification (NCBI taxonomy): domain Eukaryota; kingdom Metazoa; phylum Arthropoda; class Insecta; order Lepidoptera; family Pieridae; genus Colias; species Colias eurytheme. The sequence continues at coordinate 1,189,436 of NC_143006.1, forward strand.
ATAAAATTCTCGTCTCACAATGTTAGTCTGCATACTCCTCCGAAACGGGTGGACCGATTCTCATGAAATTTTCTGTGCATATCGGGTTAGTCTGAGAATCGGCCAACATCTATTTTTCATATGTACCACGGGCGAAGCCGGGGCGGACCGCTAGTACATATCTAAAACTAACACTACAATCTTCATCCATCCTGCTATCGTCTTATTATTAATCTCGCCTGCCAACGATCACGATTCCCGACGCTTAATTACATCAACCGATCCATTGTCTACTTTTTGGCCCGATATTTCCGTGCCAAGGTATGCGGTCGCGTCGTGGACGTGCCGCTGTCGTGTCGTGCTCGTACGGTAGCAATTTATCTTGGACTCTAATTTAAAACGTAATAATACATTGCGAGTGTTGTTGCTGTGTACGTGTTGGCTTTGTCGCTTGATGACGGTTTAAAGGGGCTTTTTTTTACGTTATTTGTGATCAATTGTATTGTAATATCAGTTGTATGAATGCTATAAAATTGTATGAGAAAGAAAACATAAGAATCATATTTAACATGTCGAAAGTGTTACTGATTTTAAAAATTTTTATCTTGTGTCTCACTGCATACTGCCATGATGAACATTTATAATTATTAGTACCATGATTTAGTATTTCATCATCATATTTCAAAAACATTTACCTATTTTTATTATTTTTTATGAAACATAATGGTCCTTACGTGCCGATCTGAGTACACGAAAACAAAAACTTATTCCTTTCCCATATCTAATTACGTATTCATTTGAGACAAATTTCCGAATACCCGCATACAAGAACTACACCTAACACAACAAATATGATTAAACTGTTACCTTTACTAACCCTTCCATAGTCTTCCATACCTATGCGTGTGATGTTATTTAATGTCGTTAAGCAAATATCACCGACTATCAAACTACCCTCACATTAAGCACAAATACCCAACACTAATGATATCTCTAAACTTCACATTTAAACTACATAGGTATATGAATCATCAACATATTAAGGCATAATGCCATTTCAGACTTACAGCGTGTAAACGCCCGAATTACTAATAAAACCGTTCATATCCCATTTCGCTTGCTTGCGTGATTTTACATCATATCCAAGCAAATGGATTAACACGGCAATCTAGCTTTTTACAGCCTATAAAAAATGTAACAACGTTTTGATTTTTTCAGTGCTTAATAAATTACGTTTTCTTAATAAAAAGACAGTCAATTTGTAATTTTACAGGATTTTATTCCTGTTTTATGACTCCATTTATTTAATTGCGCCGTAAAAATGTTCTGTCAACGTCAAATGATGGTTCATATGAAACGTTCAATAAACATTATAGTCGTACACGCATGCTGTAATATATATATTTATTATACCACATAGTAAAATAATTTTACTCTAAAAAAACTGGCTAAAATATCAATCTTTTAAAATGTAAGAAATATTCAGTGCGATTCTACTGCATAAAACGTTACAATTTTCAGCGCGATTTTTAACGCTACATTTTTTTTTTTTTTTTTTTTGTGTGGTGTCTCTCAATGTTAGCCAGAAGGGCTTCTACATTTTAACGCGGACGCGGGGGTGAACTGAAGGTTCACCCTGGTAGCGACATGCACAAGGGCGTCCCCCCTTGACGGGGACCACGAACCTCGGCTTGAGCTGTCGCTTGAGTGGAGGAGGCCAGAAGGGCCCTAATCGGACGGGAACGCTACATAAAAATGTTAATATGTATGTGAAAATCTAACTCTAACAGAAATATATAGGTACATAATATTACACATTATCTTTAACCAAAACCTACTTAATTAAATTCCGATGAAATTATACACACAAATAATGCACAACCACACACATTCATTGAAAACACCTTTATCCTTTATCCAAACTACACCAAACATCATCTCACACCCAACTATAACCCGCCCAACTTATGAAGTACCTTCATAATGAATAATGGCTTACAACTGTAACACGTAATTAAACGGTCGGATTACATGGAGATACGTTTAGACGTCCTTTCGGGCATTACCAGGGTTCCGCATAATATTTGCTTGAGATTACACTTGTAATAGTATTATCTTTGTACCCAATGTTGATGGTTTAAGTTATGTTTTGATATGATACCAGCTTGATTACATAGTCTGCATCTATACATAGACATACATAAATTGATGTAAATGAAAACCCAATTATCATGGACTATTCAATTTACAATAAATATATACCTAAAAAAGGTCTGTTATAATGTAAATATACTTTCGAGAAAATGATAGTAGCAGATTTTTTGTAATTGTTTAAAAAAACTAAATTTATGTTATATCCCGCTTAAATTTACAGCAATTAGAAATAACACACGCTACAAATAGAGTACGAATACACCTATTAACTGCCGTATTGGACTTTTCCTTATATCGCTAAAAACATTAATCATTAGACAAATTAAGAAAACAACGCATACCTTTAAATGTCATACCAATCCATCCCAACTTGAAGGTTCTACACCAAAAGGGCATAATCAACACACAGGCACAAACAATTTAATCCCATGGGAATCCCTTGGATTAAATATGACATGCATGTCAAAGTGAACCCTGTTAGATAACATATTCATACGACGTAAGTACCTACTATGTATATACCTTTAGAAAAATTGCGGCTTTAAATACGACATAGTGAAATTAATGAATCCAGCTGTATTAAAAAACATCAGTTTTTCCGCGCGGTTTCTATATGGACGAACCTGCAGGAAAAAGCAAATATAATATCTATAGATTATGGTACATATAAATAAGCTAGCTGACATTCATAAGCACGCATCCTTCCATATAAAAAACGTATCTTAGTTGAACGCGTTTCCAGTGCTAAGCTATATGAATAAATAAATATGTATTTCAAGACAATTTTCACACACGGCACGATCTGATACCATACTAAGCTTTCGCTTGTGTTATAGAAACCAGATAGCTGATAAACATACATATATAATTTTAAATAAATACTTATATATAGATAATTAACACCCAGACACAGAGCAAACATCAATGTTCATCATAATATTTTCCCTGGGTGGGAATCAAACCCACAACCTCTGGCTTGGAAGGCAGGGTCACTACCAACGTCAACCGGTCAGTCAATATACATATATGTATCAGTGGATTGGTGGATTTCAAACGCACCCTACAGCAACGTAACATAGCACATCTCTGGTGGAAAAGCACCTTAAAGTCGGCATTTTGTACAGAAACCGACGCAATTTCCCGCCGGCTATTACAATAGCTGACTTTCAGTTTCACTAATGAAATAATGACCTGTTTAACCGCACTTTGTAAAGTCGTATATTAATTTTAACATATAAGTTTAGGGCAATGTTATTATTCCATTACTTCTAGTATATAATAGAAGACTATTACTTAGTAATGTGCCATTGCAATTTAAATACCTGACGTTTATAAGCACTAGCTATGCCCAATGGTGCGGTTTTACCAACAATGGTCTGCTGCCTTCCTTGAGTAATGGACTATCTAACAGTGAAATAATTCTTCAAATCGGACCCATGGTTGCCGAGATTAGCGCGTTTAAACAAAAAAACAAACTAGTTCTTCAGCTTTATAATATTTGTACAGATTCCTCGATAGGTAAAATAGATATTTTCGATAAATTATTGATATCTATTCAACGCAAAAATAATTTACAGTTTTTAATGTGTTGATATTATTTCGTAGCTACTATTTAAGTCTCACTATTCATATAAACCAAATTGTCTACTAATAATTATGTAATGTTTAATTATTATCTATTCATCCAAAATAACTACTTTTCCAATACTTTAAAATAATGAAATAGTTACCAACACTTGCGAATTGCGATCAGATAATAGAAACGCGATATAATATCAATTTCCGCTCGACGCGTCCGATCGTGGCGAGCGTTCAAAGCGAACTGGCGGAAATTTAAAACTACCGCCCGCTACTTTTATCTACCGTCCACATCTTTAATTATTTGTTCCATTACAACCGAATAACTACACTTAAGTAGTATGTAACATTTTAACAAGAGTAGAAAAATCTCATACGTATATATACGTACCGTTTTATTTAAAAATCGTCGGGTAATAAATATGGTATGCGTAAACTCTATTGTTGTTAATACTGACAAATGCTTCTTTAAAATTACTCAACAGATTATGATAGTTTTTTCAATAGATAGAGTGATTGAAGAAGAAGATTTTAGTTTATAATTCACGTGTAAGACAAAGCGTGCGAAGCCGGGGGCGGGAAGCTAGTAAACAATAATTACTTTATCATTCCCGTTAACAACAGACGTTTAATTAAACAAAGATTTCGAACATAATAACTGTTTACGTTAATAGAACAATCACTAATGCTACCGTTTCGTACATTTGAGTACGCCAAATAGATTTAGCACAAAGACTGAGTGACGGGCTAAGTACGAGCGCTTTTGTGGAGCCTCCGGAGCCTCCATTCAAATTAGCTTGCTACGTTAGTTATTTATTGTGACGTGGTAATGTTACAATTTCATAATGTCGCGTTGTCATAATATAAGGTGATTAATAAGTAAAACAATAGGTACGAGGAAAACTAAATTTTCCTTTTCTATTATCTACTATCTGGTCAGTTCTCTATCAGTTACTAAAATAAGCATCTAACAAGTTGCAATTATTAAAGACAAATTTGAAATAGTTAAGTGACCTGAAAATTGTTTTTTTTTCGCGCCCACATAGTGCCAATATATTTCGGCAACAGCCCAAAATATATCTACGAAACTTAAGAACTCTCATGAACATTCTGTAGAATCAAGAAATCTTCACCCAATATATTTCCAGCATACAAAACAAATCAAAACATTACAATCGTCCATATCTCCTTGTCTCGCATAAATCCCCTCACACCAACGATAACTTTCGCACACCAATTATAATTCACACTATAATTAAATACAAATAAACAATCTCGCTAATCCGTTGATTGATACGACTAGCACTTTTGACGTACACACAATCAAAACCGTACGACATTTAGTTAACATCAAACTTTTGGCGGGTAGCCAAGAAAATAGTTCAACAGGCCAAAGCAAAATGACTTTTATTGCTTAAGTTATAGAGTCGAGAATGTGTTGTTATCAATCGTTATGGCGTTTTGATAGCATAACGCCCCTCTATCCAGATTGTCGTTCAAACTTCAGAGTGCTTCAACACCATGTAGAGGCTTTTCAGCTTGAGGCAGCTTCGGCGACATGATGCGTCGTTTGTCACAAAAAGGAATTGTTCGAGCACAAAACGAGTACTAAGCGATTCACTACATAGTATAAAACCGAGTCGCTTTCTGTGTCCACATGTATGCTTAAATCTTTAAAACAACGCAACGAATTTTGCAAAAAATATGTTTCTTCCTTTGTTTATTTGTAGAGAAACGAAACAACTAATGTGATCATTATTTATTATTTTTACTAGAAAACTTAATTATTCAATACTGTCAAACAAGGAACAGCAGATGATATTATGAAATTATATTGCACCATACGAAATATTTTAAAACAAACGACGATTTATATTATAAGTTACAAACCAATAATAAAACTTCATCATCAAACAGACCAACAAAACCGACCGAATGAACTATTTGAAGAAATACAAACACAAACACACACGCACGCGATATTTTGTTTGTTACTACAGTACTACATGGACTTACTTACTACATGGAATAATTAGTGTACCGAGCACACGTGTAAGAAGTGAAACTAACAACTAAGAACACAATACACAATACATTGCTACATATATTCCCACAGAATCATTTCCATCTATAGGTAGTAGGTACATTACACCGCTTGCATCCATAAATCACTACTAACATAAAGATAGACTTGCCCGTCCGTCCGTAACAATGCAAGACGGTAATATATAGCCACATTACCGACGCAACTGGTTGTAGATAACTTATCGGAAACTTGGTGACATTGAGCGTATTATATTGTTAACTAGCTGACCCGCGCAACTTTGTCTGCTACTGGTAGAAATATTTTTGCAGCATTTCATGGATAAATGTACTTTGTAACACAAATAAACTTTTCTGAAATAAGCACGTTCGACCAAACACTCTTCAACTTTACAACAAAAGCATTTATTTAACTTACATAAAATTGTATAACAAATCGATATCATTCCTCGTAGTAGTAGAAACATGTTTTCGTTTCTTTTTGTTCATTACAAACAAAACTGCAATCGTTCGTGTAACTTCCTATTTCAATAAATACCTACTTCATGAAAAAGTGATTCATTCAAACATTAAATTAATTTACTTTGATATTTTACTACTTCGATTCATTTTTTTGATGCTGAGTACGAAATTTTAACCTTTGTACCTTCCTATTAAAAAATTGTTGATTATAAATCTACATCTATATATTGAAACTAATTAAATCCCTCCACACAACACAACACACGTTAATCCATGCAATCATACATAGCTTTAAGTTTAAATCAAACCCGATGGTTTCACGGAAAACAATATATTCAGTATCGATTGCTTCTATTTTAGCGTGCGATATCAAATGCACTGCATAACATTACGATTTAATAGAATAGCGTATGTATGCGTATGGTTCTAAATTTCTAATATAGGTGATCTTTTACAAAAAAATTATAGGTAAGTTTTGTGTTATATGTTAGCCGTTTACCTAATTAAATGGAATAATAAACTGAACAGGTTATAGAGAAGAAATCATATTGAATAAATAGCGTTCTATTTGCACAATTGTAATAAAAACCGGATTCCTATCTAACTTTATTGTTACTTAAACTATATCTTACAACAAATTATATCCACAATAGAATCTAGAATGATTTGCGACATAGCAAATTCTTTCTTTCTGATATTATTTTGCAATAAAACATCTTAGAACAGAAAGGTATATTACATTTCTATTTCAAGCATAGAAATAAATCACCTCAATATAAATTAGAGTGCCTAAATGGCATTCATTTTAGAATATATTTCGAATAGTTGATGAAAATAGTACAAGAAATATTACTTTATCATTATTACATTTTCATAGAATGTCTATCGTACTTTGATATTGTTCGGTATCAAAAGCATAGTTCGGGAGTATTTTCAAAAGTATCTTAATGACATGATGTAACTTCATACCTGGGAGGTTTTATAAAACATAGGATATATTTTTAATAACTTCTAATATTTATCCCATTATTCTTAATGCAAATATCATGCGTGAGATTATATATACCAACGATATAGAATACATTTAAATCAATAAAATTAACAAAACCTTAAAAACCATTAGCATAAATTAAAAACAAGAACGGACCTAAAGCCAACCCTTGGGGGACACCTCAATACCATTAATAGAGCCAGTTGAACAAGAAACACACGAGGCTATCTTTCAGCGCCATTAGGCGATTGAACGATTCACGTTTTGTTTGCAACACCGCTGCATTCTGGAGTATTGTTGACTGATGGTTGTGGCGCAAGGAAAGAGCGAGAGCGACTTTGTCAAATGCGTAACTTGAATCTTTCATTTGTTGTACCTAAGTCAAAGTACATATTTAATCCTATAAAATCTTAGCCATCGAAAAAATAATCCCTAATGTATACGGTTGCAAAAATAATAACAAATCATGTCTCATTTAATGCGGATTAAGAATATTTTTAAGTAAGTTGTAGATGGTTGTAGATTTTTCCGAATGTAACACGTTTAACTTAACATTTAAATTTTCGATTGACCTTAATTCAAGTGCATGAAAATAATATTGTATTGAAATATATTCAATGAGGATCTTATTTACTCAAACAGTGTTATATATTTTTTACAATAAACTATCAAAATCGCTACAGTCCATGACTCACATCTTGAATACTGTAGAGTAATAAAACCAGACAACAAAACGCCATGTGATCCGCTTATTTCCCTGCGTTTTCTTTTGCATCGGACGTGAAACCAATCATTTATAGTTTTCCATTCAACAGATATAGTTAGCTACACTCTTGAATACTCTTATATAAGAGTACTAGATACTGCTTTCCGAATCGGTGGTAAACGTTAAAAATATGTACCTAATGACGTTTCAAAAGTGCTTCTAGAAGAAGTCTAATTGAATAAATAAATGTTTGAGTTTGAGTACTCGATGAAATTTTATTGTGGAATTTTAAACTAACAACTTTATACATTTTTTTATTGGTTGTTCAATTTCCATGATAAATTAACGACTATTTACGTTTAGTGACATAAAAGACTATATACTTTTGATTTGTAACCAACGACATATTTCCTTAGAAACTAACAAATAATCAACATTGAAATGTAACGCCTTCACAACTTACAAACTTAACAAACAACACCCATTACCACAACATTAAAAACTCATGAGCGACATCTTAATCTAACCGAAGCTGATAATCTCGCGATAAACCTCCACGATCCTACAATCCTAAACATTATAATGTATTTAGCGAACACAAACCAGAGTTCAAACAACATCACACAAATTGAATTATCTGAAAACAAAGTGAATGAACGGAACATAAAGTTGGTCGATAAAATTAGCCTTTCAGAGACGGCACTCGAAACAATTTGCGTCTGGAGTTAGGTGCAAGTGAGCGTTAAATATGGCCGACACGGCGACCGTTCACATTCAGTGGCTTTTAGTGAACTTGATACTGGGAATAAAAATAGATTAGTCGCAACAATGTTGAGAGCGAAACGAGAGAATATACAGGGTGGAAGGTTAAGATGGGGCATGAAGGGCAGGTACCTTAACCGTTGTAGCTACATGAAAACGTTCTTAGAAGACTATCCTTAAATTCTTGAGAAATTTTAATCTGCATTCACAGATTTTTGAAAAAATGTACGGTCAGCAAGGAAATCGGCAGTTTTCAAAAAAAAATTTTTTGATGCCAATCGATCCAGTTTCTCATGGGGATCAAAACACTCTAAAAGACCAACTGAGGTATGAGTACTAGAAAAGTCAGAAATCGCGAAAAACTATTTTCATTCATGAACAAGTAAAAAGACAAAGGCACAGCAGCATAACATGCCAGCGACGCGGGGCGTGAGCGGGCGGTGGCTGGCAGCTCGTGCACGAGATGAAAAATTATTTAAATTTGAATATCGAACGGACACGTCACATTTTTATGGCTTATGTAAACAATAACACATAGAAAACAAAAGTTACCAAAAGTCACTCTGTCTTCACAAAAACATCCTTAAATAATTTGAAACGTTTAGATCTGTTAGAGGCTTACTTTTTAAATAATAAAAACCCAACAGTTGCATTGGAATGGTACAGGAGTAAATATCCAATGCGACATGTACCGACGCGAAAGGTAATTGCGAATCTTGTAAAAAATCTAGCAGAAAGTGGCTCATTTAAGAAAAGCTTGACACGTCCGCGTCGTTCAAAACGAACAAACCTATGTTTACGTCAAAACGGTGACCACTTTGAGCATCTCATATCATAAGTTTTATGTAAATTATTTCAGAAATTCTGGAATTATCACCACTTTAAATGTTGTTTTTTGTTATTATTTTGTTATTTTTTATTTCCTTTGACAACCGTTTAATTAAATTAATGTTTCTTCTTATTATCAGTATGTGTTTTAATAATCAGAAACAAAAAATATTGAAGCCTGAAAATCTCTTTGGAGTTTTCTATTAGCGCATCTTTTGTTGAATCACTTATTTTCTTAGTGAATGTGTGGAAATAGTTTTTCGCGATTTCTGACTTTTCTAGTACTCATACTTCAGTTGGTCTTTTAGAGTGTTTCGATCCCCATGAGAAACTGGATCGATTGGCATCAAAAAAATTTTTTTTGAAAACTGCCGATTTCCTTGCTGACCGTACATTTTTTCAAAAATCTGTGAATGCAGATTAAAATTTCTCAAGAATTTATGGATAGTCTCCTAAGAACGTTTTCATGTAGCTACAACGGTTAAGGTACCTGCCCTTCATGCCCCATCTTAACCTTCCACCCTGTATATACATTTGCAGTTTTAGAAGATGGATACGTTGCAGTGTTTTATAGAAACTACGCAATGAAAAATAAGCGTGTGTGCCGAGCACACGTGTCAGAAGTGAAACTTCTTTGGCAAGATTTAAAGATAACAAAAGCGTCGCCTTACTACATGACGTGACGGCATTGCCATGACAAGACCATGAAATTTTACTCGCAACGCGCCTAAATAAATTTCAATTAAAAACGTAATTAAAAGATAACAAGTACAATTAAAATTTAATACTTTAAATAAGGTGGAATAAAGAACATTAAAAATTCACTACCTACTTGCTTTTAGCGGTCTTGAGACAGTGATTCTGCCAATTAAATTGAATTAACTACGAAATTGCTAAAAGCAAACTTCAGATTCTGAAAATTGTATAATCTTGGAAAGGATTTCGGAAAGCAAATAAGTGTCTTCTCATAGGACATAATACTAACTCAAATTACAGAAATGCTTTTGTAGCAAACCTTGAACAAACTGCGATAATATACAGATTCCGAATTTAGTTTTATCGTCCATCGTCATATTATTAAATGTTAAGAAGCATTTATATACCTATCAAACATTATACATTAATTAATAACATAATATAATGTGCTCTTTTACACATATCTGAATGGTTTACTGCCAATAATTTATTATTAAATGCCAAAAAAACCACTTGTGTTGAATTTTTACTTCCTAATGTAAAAAAGTTGAACAGAGATATTACCTTGAACGGGGAGGTATTGCATCCTACTGAGTCTACTGTATTTCTAGGGTTAACATTGGACGAGAAACTACAGTGGGGAGCCCATGTCAACACCGCTGCAGGTAAGCTCAGTTCAGGTGCATATGCAGTCCGAAAAATAAGGCATCTCACCGATGAAGATACAGCTAGATTGGTTTATTTCAGCTACTTTCATAGCATTATGTCCTATGGAATTCTACTGTGGGGCAGGGCTGCAGATATAGAAACTATATTTATCTTACAGAAAAGAGCCATTCGCTCTATATATAATTTACGTGCTCGGGACTCACTAAGAGATCATTTTAAGAATACTGGTATCCTTACCGTACCATCACAGTATATATTTAATAATATTTTGCATGTACACAAAAGCTCCGACTTACACACAAGAGTAGGAGATAGACACGATTATGGCACAAGGAACAGGAATAGAATTGAAATGCCATTTTTCCGATTAGCTAAAGTTAAAAATTCATTTATGGGTCAAGGTATACGCTTATATAATAGAATTCCTCACAATATTAAAGAGTTTAGTAGTTCTAAATTTAAAACTTATATAAAAAATGTACTAGTTCAGAGAGCGTACTATAGTATTCAGGAATATATGGACGATAAAGACCCATGGAGGGTTATCGCGTAAAAACCACAGGACAGTTCTTTGGCATATTATGATATATTATGTAGTTAGTTATAAGTTACATATTATGTAATATTGACATAATTTAAAAGAGCAACTATGGAGTTTCTTGCCGATTCTTCTCCATAGATACTGCTTTCCGAATCGGTGGTAAATGTTAAAAATACTCATGTAATGACGATTCGAAAGTGCTACTAAACAGTAGTCTAATTGAATAAATGAATGTTTGAGTTTGAGTTTGATATAAGAAAATAACACATCGAGAGGACGAGAAAATACACATAAAATGCAGTCTAATCGTTGCAATGCAATCAGACCTATAGCTCTCCGAAATAAAATGTTGTAGAGTAACTACTCTTAGTAATGAAGTAACTACTTCAAATTAAAAAGCAAGAACATAATCACAGCAAAACAATATTACAATTTTGATCCTACTTACAATAAAATATTGAATTTAAACATCCCCAATGTACCAACAACCGATCTTAAATCCTCAACAATTTTACAATTCAACTTAACTTGCGCAACGTTCCGCCGTTCGCAAACAGTTTACAACGTCTATTCTACTAAATTACGCGAAAAGAATATTATTCCGTACAGATACTACGAAATAGTTTCCATTCTAGACGGGTTTAATCAACCCTCCTTGCTGGAATACTTCGAGATACTTTAGAGAACGATTGTCTTGGATTTTATGAAGAAATAAGCTGTAGTTCGTGATTTTGTTTTATTGGCTATTGCTTATGAAGGAGTCATTGTTGAAATCTGACTTGTAGCTTGAAATAATAGATACAATAACATACAAAATGAAGTCAAGACCTAACTTCTTTAAATAGTAGGGGTAGATTCGATTCAATTTCTAGTGGTTTATTTAATTTGATAGTAATATACCTTAAAAATAATTACTGAACCAGTAAAATACAGATAGAAAGAATACTGTTCCACATATCAATTTGTTTTTCCAGCAAATCCAACAGGTTTATTTATTACCACTACTTTTTAATTACCGGTGAAAATTCGTAATCTAACACTCATAATTCAATCACAGGGATATATCGAGGAGATCGTTAATACACAGGCACATAGAGAACCACTTTACATAGACTCCAATAACCCATCACATACCTATCTAACTCATAACACACAGATCATGATAATCACGAACCAATCAATAGCAATCGACCGCAACAAAGACACAATACAGGATATATCCTAATAGAATTATTCATTACCCTAACACAATTATAGTGAGACAAGTCTCTTGTCCCGGTTCCACCCATATTGATGGGCGATAAAAATAACTATTTTTACGAATCAAAATACTAAACTACTTAAACAAAATTTAAATGCGACCAAACAACTAGCTTTCAAAATATCATCAAAATCGAGAACCTCCTTCTTTTTCAGTCGGTTGACATTCAAAAATAGTGTGGTTTAGTATAGATAATCGTTCAGTGATTTCCAGAGAAAGAATAACAAACATATACACAATACACATCCATACAAACTTTCGCATTTATAACATACATAGGATAGATAGAAGCGAGTATACAAGAACCACGCTGAACGTAACATACATAGGATAGATAGAAGCGAGTATACAAGAACCACGCTGAACGTAATCACGGTTATCAACTCGAGTATTGAGCCCTCATTACTCGCCGCCCTTTGTTTCCCTATTCATGGAACGGTTAATATTTTAACCGGGTTACAGAGAGTTACAGTTTCTTACGCTTACCTATATAACTTTGAATCTTATCTAATTATACTGGATTTGTTTATGTTTCGACGAGAACGGGCCTGGTTAATCTGATGGTGTGAATTATGAATTAAAACGCTCTCGAGCGGTTATATTAATGGTCGTAAAATTTACAGGAAATTATATTGCCTCTTAATGTAGATTTACTTTCAAAATCAAAATTTAAAGTTTTTATTAAAATACTAAAATATTATAGTTTATCGCGAACAGACAGACAGAAGCGGAGGAGGATATTGTTTTACTATTTTCTTCACTGATGGGTATGAAAAATATATGTTATCTGATTCTTAGACCTACCCGATATGCGCACAAAATTACATTTGAATCGGTCAAGCCATTTCTTAGGACTTTAACACCACGAGACAATAATTTTATACAATCGAAGATACTTAATACAAAATCGATATTCAATATGAATATTAACTAACATGCTACGAATTTACTTTTATCTATTTCAAAGAACAGACAGGTTTATTTTTAGCAAACTATAACAGCATGAAAAGTCGATTCACGCGTAGACGCCCAACTTGATAGTTGCTACGACGACAGCTACGTGTGCTACGAAGCGTTACGATTTAAATTGCCTACGAACCAGTGAAGGGTAAATGCTTATTTTATTATCATCAGCGATCCTCAATAAAATCTTTTAAAATGTTTTTTTTTTATATCAAGGTTATTACAAACAATATTTATTCTAAACAATCTATAGCCTTTACTACTAGTAGTCGACTAGTGGTCAAAATTCGACCATAATCATAAAAACAAGAACACTTTTATGTATGTGTTGGGGTGTGGTGTTGTGGTAGGCGTGTGTCAAAAGCATTGTAGTGTGTGTGATATTAATATTTTTAAATAATTTTAAGCTTTATAGTTTATTTAGAAAATATTGGACGGATATAGTATAGTATATTTCATACTCCTCCGTCCTAGAAATTTTCATACAGTTTTTGTTCCACGTATAACATTAAGATTATATTATATACTTTCAAACAAGACTATAAACTTCACTACATAAGCCTCTACCCACTTAATAACAACTGAGACAAGACCGTGACGTTAATTTTTCACCTCTCCCTGCGTACTGTAGATAACACAATATTTATAAACTACCCTCTTATCTTTTGTCCGCACGTTGCTATAACTATTAGTAACTATTTATAAGAATACTAGCTGTTGCCCGCGACTTCGTCCGCGATTCGGTCGTTTTTCGTCATTCGTCGTTTAAAAAAAATACGTGACACTTTATTTTTGAATGTTCTTAATTGTCTCTTATAAAATTTAACTACATTAAAATTGAATACTCTGATAAGAAAATCTTAAAATCATCGAAAATCATAGACATCGAATATCTGAGGAAAACATGAATGAATGTGATTTAAATTCTACATTTCTTAGTAATTAAAATAATAATCTAAATTAAATGTAGATTAACAGTTTGAGCGCACCATTATAGAATATGTACCTAAGTAATAAATTACGTTAGTTTACATAGTAACTTTACTAAAAACACGATGACTTTCTTTCGCGCTCGGTACCACAAACTAAACATGTTTGTGGTACGTGGCCCGCGTCACTTTACCCCCCACGAGTTCCCCTCCGTTGCTATGCGAAAATACATTCGTCGCCCTACTGTAGGAAAAATTGTAATACTGTGGCCTGGGCGTTATAACACGCTCAGGGAATTCCTGAGTGCTGATAGACTTCCGTCTATCGGCATTTATACCAATTTTATATTAATATCACCATCTTGAGGAAAAGCTTCTAATGTCGATTTAAAACGCATATATACGGATTAACCTGATGAATTAACATGTTCTAAAATTGTGAAATGAGTTCAGTTTTAAATTCGAGAAATATTGATTTCTTGTATTCGATTATTCGTCGTAGTCGAATACAAAATATATTTAAAGAAACTTAGGTTGCCTTCAGGCAAAAGGGATCCTATCAAATGATAAACTTGACCTTGTATCTTAAAAGTAAGAATGAAAGGAGCACCTGATAATTGTTGAGCACCAAAGGATCATTTAAAACGCACTACTATAAGAGCGAATATTGTCTAAGAACTGTTTAGATTGCACAAATGCACATGTTCCTCTAAAACTTAAAAGTAGTGATTTCAAAGGTTCCGGCGTATCTTCAAACGAAAGCCGACTCCTTACTCCACTTTAAAGCATTACAAAAAGATACTACGTTAATATCGCCTATACAGAAGATGATCTGTAATCAATTGTGAGGTTATAAGCAAACCCACTTTTATATTATTTTGTCGGACCACACCACCGAATTTGTAGATTGATCTTCTATGTTTACCTCTAAGTCATTAAGACTATGTCGAAATCTGTCTGCAGTAAGACGGGCCTCTCGCTATTCGTCCGTTTAAAGAGACCAATAGTTTCAATTCTTAATCTTTCATTAAACAAACTTATTAATCGTTCTTGTCTCAAATAATGGTAATATTCGCGTCCCTACTCTAGTCATTGCTTATGCTCATGTTCATCTTCGAGAGATCGAATAATATTATGGTGCACCCTATTATTTGTCAAACGGTCTTCATATTGAGTAAAAGTTTCAGAATTCTCGAGATAAAATATGACGATCGTGATCAGCTGTGAGACGTAATTCCCTCTCAGTGAGGGTTTCGGTCTCACGGGATAGTACAATATGCCATTTGCGATCAGCTGTGAGACGTTATATATACCCTCTCAGTGAAGGTTTCGGTCTCACAGGATAGTACATGCCGTTCGCGGTCAGCTGTGAGCCGCAATTCTCGTTGTGAAGCGGTTTCAGGTTCGGCATAACACAATTCATGTTGTTTTCGGTCAATAGTAAGCCTCTTATCTCTAACGATCCTTGAGAACTCTTATTTCTCATTTTCTTAACTTTGCTCGAATTTCGATATATAAAGATTTTTTAGGTGGCACTGATGCGGGTGAATAAAAATTAAGTTAAAACGGACTAAGAGTGTTATAATCTCAATCATACATATAATAAAATTGTGGAAAAGTGATGTCTGTACAATTAAAATATGTAGAAAAAAATTAGCAGGTGTTATTATTATCGAGAAATCGAGAGAAACCATTTTTTTCTCTTAAAAGCTCCCCCCCTCCCACTTCCCGAACTCCGATTGACCGTAATTTATTTTTCCTTACATTTTTATCATATCCTTTTCTAATGGGTTTCATCCTACTGCGATTTTTTTTTGTTTCAAAAATTATCTACCCTGGTGTATAGGTAAATTTTCCACATAAAATGTCCTTTAAATTATGTCGTATTATATTTTTAACCCCCGACGCAAAAAGACTGATGTTATGTGTTTGACCGCTATGTATTTCTGTGTGTGTGTGTGTGTCTGTCTATGGCACCGTAGCTGGCTAACAGGTAAACCGAATTAGATGCGGTTTTTTTTGTTAGGCAGAATATTTTCCGACGCTGGTTCTTAGATAAAGTGTATCAAAATTGGTTCATCCACTTATTATACCTACATAGGGGTAAAAGTGGGAATGAAAAAAATGAAAGTTATAATTTATTTTTAAAGATCGTCGGGAAGTTTATGAAATTATTTATTCCTTTTTCTATACACTTTTCTTCGTCTAAACGGTTTAGTTACGTGCTCTCTCTCCCTTCAGCCTTTAGTTACCTACGTGCGTGAGACAGGAAAGATCTAATTTGGATTTGTTTCTGGATTTGATAAAAACTGAGTATCGATTAAGCTGATCAGTGGCTACTGGCTACACCATAGATTATTAAAAACATCCGTTTAAGAAAGGAAGGAAATAGAATTTGCTCCTCTCGCCCCCCCCCCCCCCCCCTGGTTCCTAAAAAATAATATGACATAATTTAAAAGAAATTTTACGTAGAATTAGTTAGGCATTTCTTTTTTGATTTTCGATATTATATACTAATCATAATTTTTAATTACAATATGTAGTAAGTAACTATTTGGTATAGGTTAGGCATTTCATTTCTTGATTTTCTTTAATAATTTGGTACGTAAGTTTCTTAGCTCAGTTTAGTAAGAAATTTTAATAACAATTCTTTTAATTATTTATGGTAGTACGTATTTACTCAATAATTGTATGTTAAGTAGTAATTCAGCATGGGCGTAGCCACGGTGGGGCTGGGTGGGGCGCTTACCCTGGCTTTGATCTGGTAGGTACTAATTGTGAAGGGGAGTGGGCGTGGGCGTGGGATTGGGACTGAACGTGGCATATGGCGTGGGAGTGCGAGTGGGCGCGGGAGTGGGAGCATGAAAATAAAAATGATTTTTTATTGTTGCCCCACCCTGAGCCCATGGTCATAGGTCCCTTAGTCACTATTACGAACGAAGTCGCGGGGACAGCTAGTAGACAAATATAATCAGAATGCTTTGAACTCCTAAGCTCAACCATAAAAGATAGACATTTATGATGTCGGGAGATATTTTTTATATAATATGGATTATGGAGAACATTTCTTTCATACTTGATTTCTGTGTAGCTTTAACCAATAAGATACACGCATTAAGAACGCACACGCGACGAAAGCTTAAAAATGGAGTTGCTGCTCTGCTCACGAATATGAAAAATAATTGTACCAAGTTTCGTTTAAATCCGTCGAGTAGTTTTTGTTTCTATAACGGTTATACAGACAGACAGACGGACAAACATTTTTGACGTCGATGTCGATCTCTAATCACCTCGTGATAGTTATTTAGGAAATATATTTCATGTGCAGAATTGACCTCTACAGATTTAATATAAGTAGGTATACATATATTTAGATTCCAATTTCCATGTAACGTTAAATTCGACTATACAATAACTAACAGACAACGCAGGTTACTCTCGTTTCCGTAAGTTGAGGCGGCTACATATTCGGTCCTAATAACATGACTTTTTGTGAACGAAACGACATGACAGCGCGGTTTAATTCGATGGCGACACCATCAGAAAAAAGGAAATATTTTTAACTTTGAAAAAATATTATGATTTACACTATTAATACTATTTTAACATTAACACAAAATATAAGACTGTGAGTGTGTAAAAATAAATCCAGCTAGTTTCACATCACACTTATGTTTATAATTAGGTATACGACATGAAAATATATTAATTACCAAGCAATAATCATACAGATAAATACTGAACAAAAGTATTAACAGTCAAAGTATATTTTTACTAACAACATGTAAATGATGAAGTAATAATAATTATCAACGAACTAACCTTTTTGTATTAGAGTCCCGCCTCGTGATCGAATTATTAAAACACGAAGATTTTTAAAAATGTAACCAATGAACACAATCAATATTAGATTAACTGTAATGGTGTCTAGTTTGACTTAAAATAATATACATCTACCCTCACTTTTAAAAATGTAGTATATTCACACGAATTATATAAGCGCACCTTATAGGGAAGGGAAGATTTATTATGGGTTAAAGAGTTAAATAAATAAATAACATAATTATATTTAAATTATTAATTTTTAACATTGTGTTCAGTAGTGTTAACATGTAAATTGATTTGATTTTTACGAAATCTCATAGATGGCGCTGAATCAAATTTATCTTTATAGTACTAAGATTCATTAAACAGTTTCTCTGCCCAAATTACGTAAATGACGTAGTTTTTATAGTGTAAAGCTAGATAATAGCATGGCTTACTCAAAAACAACATTTAAACATGAGTCTTTAGATTGTACGCTGTCGTAGTACACGGAATACGTAAGAAAAGTAAAGGTTCACAGCTCCTCCCCCGGAGGTGATAGCATGATAATATGTTTAAAAAAACCTCACACGACCTGTTAGTAATATTCATGCAAAATTTGAAGTCAATCTATGCAGTACTTTTCGAGATTAGCTCGGACAAACATACAGACAAACAGACAAACAGACAAACAGACAAACAGACAAAAATTCTAAAAACTATATTTTTGGCTTCTATATCGATTATAGATCATGGATTATGTATTCTTTTAAAAAAATATTCAATGTACAGTTTTGACTTTCCTACGATTTTATTATATGTATAGATTAGGGAACAACAGGTTGAATGAAAAGGTACAATACTAGCTTAAAACTGTGTGTTTACACACGTAGTCGAATAATATTAGTTTTTGGAATCACCGAAATTCAATTTTTTTTTTATAAAACTATCTTGGGTTTACACGAATTATAGTTAAACTAGCGGTCCGCCCGGCTTCGCCCGTGGTACATATTTCGCAATAAAAGGTAGCCTATGTTCTTTCTCAGGGTCTAAAGATTATCTGTGCCAAATTTCATCAAAATCGGTCTAGTAGTTTATGCGTGAAAACCATACATACATACAAACCTTTCCTCTTTATAATATTAGTATAGATAATAAAAGGTATTTTAATACCTAACAAATTCAGAAATATGCAATATATTTTTCAATTATCAGATATTGCGGCGGGCGGTAAGCTTTATTTATAAAATTACATTTCTCGAAATCTAATTATTGTCGAATTAAGCTATTTAAATCATTATTTCAAATAGGAACTAATGAGGTACATGTATTTGCATCACACACAGTAATGAGCATATAAAAAACTTAAAATTATTCTTGGAAAGGGCGGTGTATAGTGTGTAGGTGTCAACTGAAATAGGATGTTGGTATTTAAGCTTAAATAAAATCTAGTCAGGGCAAATGTCACTACCACTTGAAGACACTGGTTTCACTTTCTGCATAAAGTGTTTATTAATTTTTATCAGGGATTAATAAAATTATAAAAACAACAAGGATCTTAATATAACTTGATTCGGGCAGAAATTAGTTACTTAATTTAGTCTTACACGGATATAAACAAAAATGATATATAATCGTTTTTATCCTCATCCTTATTTCATTTTCATGGGCGGTGGAGTGACGCGACACGACATAAAGGTACATTAACACTAGACAACTATTATAGCCAGTTAAATAACTGTTGTGTCAGTCAAAACGACAAATAATGTAATGAAACATGTCAATTCTTAAAAAAAAACACTAGGTACTTTACAATTACACACACCTTTTCCCTATAGCGTTCTCGTTCATACATCTATTTCTACAGCAAATCATGCGATAATTCTGAACATAGATTTAAACGGGAGCCAACGATCGCGATCCGTAACGAACCGCCCGCTACACGCCATGGGCGGTCGAGCGTCGCGACACGACATAAAGGTGTCTATACACTAGACGATTTATAGCTTTACTTCTGTAGGTATATGATCTGTGTAACTTAGGTGTCAGTTAAAATGATTAATAATGTAGGAAATATACTATCAGAGACTTTTACAGTCAGTGGTGATAATTAATACCAAGTTTGCATTTGTCGTAATATTTTTATCTTATTAAAAAAAACTTAGTGTATTCAGTAATAATTTGTGATTATTGTAAGTAAAAATAAGCACGCAATTTCAAATAATAATAAACAGATTTAACAATAATATAACAGTCTCACACATAATTTTCGATCAAAACAGTCACACACACACACACCATTTTCCCAACTACTTTATAACAGTATGTTGAAAATTTGAACACAAGGGCCGTCTATTTCATTCGATTCAGCTATTCCTTACAAGATAAGGGAGGCGCAGTCACGCGAGTGATGTAAGGGACGTTTATAAGTCGAGACGATTGATTGTATGTAGTATTTACCCTAATAGTGCAGTGGATAGTTAAAATTGTCGAGAGGTAGTTGGTTCGATTGGTTAAAGCATAAAATATGAACCAGATGTAAAACGCATTTTAAAATTGAAAGAGGAATATTATTACATTTGTCGTGAGTTAGTAATCAATAAAAAACAATTTAATAAGATTTGAAGTTCTTTAATATAGAAAGCTACATTATTTCTGTGTGAAATACAAAGTTATGATATTTATTATAATTTCGTAAATTAGTTCACAATTTGAACAATTCTGAAAATAATTTCTCTAGTAGTAGCTTATTAGTAATTTAGTTATAGTTTCTATCGTTATTTGCTTCTGACCCTATGATATATAAAAAAGCTAGATACGTTACCCGCTCTCTATTTTGGCAAGAAAAAACTCAGCTAAGTGCCCGAGTTTCACTTAGTCACGCACCATTCAGCGTCGTGGCTGGACGTTCTTTTTATATTTTAATCGGCAGTTGTTATTACGAAGTACATGAGTGACACATGTATTATGTCTCGTGCGTGAGAGTGAAAGAGAGAGCAACTGTATTAGTGATAATGCGTTAGTAAGTAGGTATGTATTAATTACGCTGTTTTTTAGTGCAATGATGTTGGCGTATGCCGCGTCTACTAGTATAATAGAGTCATTGTTCTGACCGATATTTAAATCTATTAGGATATAGTGTAAAAGCACCTTTATCTAGCAGATAAATCAGCGTAGTTGCAAGGGATCGTGACGGCCCTGATTAACTACTCGCTCGCAAACTATTTACGGACCGCACTTATTACCTTTTGTCATTGCTCGAGCTATTGTATTGATGTTGCATACCGGAGATTACTCTCCTAGATATCTTCATATTCATATTTTACGATGTCGATTCATTTATATTTATGCTTATATGTATTTATACTATAGCTTTCCACCCGCAGCTTCGCCCGCGCAGTCAAAGAAAAACCCGCATAGTTCCCGTTCCCGTGGGATTTCCGGTATAAAACCTATCCTATTTCCCGGGGTAAAAAGTTGCCTATGTCCTTTCTCGGGTATCAAAATATCTCTATACCAAATTTCATGCAAATTGGTACAGTAGTTAAGGCGTGATTGAGTAACAGACAGACAGACAGAGTTACTTTCGCATTTATAATATTCAATAAATATAGAAAACTAGTGGTCCGCCCCGGCTTCGCCCGTGGTACATATTTCGAAATAAAAGGTAGCCTATGTCCTTTCTCGGGTATCAAAATATCTCCATACCAAATTTCATGCAAATTGGTTCAGTAGTTTAGGCGTGATTGAGTAACAGACAGACAGACAGAGTTACTTTCGCATTTATAATATTAGTATAGATATAGTAATATAGTATGGACGAATTTGTTAATTTAAAAATTTCTAGGAAATAATATATACCAATTTTCATTTTAACCAGTGCACGTTTAACTAAAGGAAATTCCAGTATTACATTTAATTTACATACATTACGTATATTTTTAACTTTTGTTTGTTAAAGCTTACTTTCGATCTTATGTACTTACAAATAAGAGCATAGAAGCATCCAGATGTTCAACTTACCTGTAACAATAAAAAAATAATAAGTATTAATATATTTAACAGAAATGTAGGTATAAATTTAAAATAATATATTACAAATTAACCTAATTGTTTACTTGAAAAGTCAAAACAACATCTACTTAGTTCCTGTTGTGACAAGACTTCCAAAAGTTTCTATTAAATTTCAAAGTTTTAAAATCAATTGCTGTTTTTGTAGGCACTTAAATGTCTATAGATCTAATTTCCTAGCAATATATTTATTCAATGTAAATTTTTACAATCCCACCTCCCATTTACGTCACATCAATCAACCAATCAAACGTAATAATCAAATAAAATATTAAATAAATACCATCTCCTAACCTTTATTTAACCCAATTACCGTAAAACAAACAAAACGAATCGCAAACAATGATAATATGTAATATCTAACATCGATTACTTCACCGCAAAAACACGAAAACTCAATCAAGCCAACATAACACAAAACTACCTTCCTTGAAACGCAAAAAACAATGCAATATCTACCTTACATATATACTAATAAAGTCTAAAATAAAATCCAAAAAATACTTTCCTTCAAATCTAATACAATAATGCAATTTCTACTTTATCCTAATGCATATAGAGTCTAAAACTATTTGCATTACTTCTATAGCTACTTCAATTACATCTCTTGCGAAAAAAAACTACCAACTAATTTTCAACCTTATTAACGTTTAATAGAATCTATAATTCCCTGTAATGTTATACGAAGACGCATCTACATTGCACAAACTGTGACGTTTATTACAACGGAATAAGGTTGAAATTGCAATAGCTTTCTTTGAAGAATATACACGTGGGAAGCGACTGGGAGAAAGTTATTTGAAGTAAAGTCATTATGCACAAGTTATGAGCGAAATAGTTCTCTTTTTTCCGACGACAGTTTTAATTTTTATAATTATAAATACCTACATATGGTGCGGTTTTTAAATGACGATGAGGAAATTTCTTTACAAACGGTATTTTTTTAATATGTGAAATAAAAAACTAAAATAATATAATTTAATATATCGTGTAGCTTTAAAGAGAGTCATTAACAGCAATAAGTCTTGTATGTATAATTTCATCCTTTACTAATTTACCATAATTTCGAACAAATCGGTACTTATAATTATACTAGCGGTTCGCCCCCACTTGGCCCGTGGTACATGTTTTCGTTTTCTCTCCATAAGAACCGTCCTAGAACGTCAAGGAATATAACAAAAAAATAATTAAAGAAATTGGTTCAGCCGTTCTCGAGGTTTGCGCTTACCAACACATTTGGCGATTCATTTTTATATATAGAAAATGTAATGCTATATTATATAAACAATCAAAATTGTATCACACTAGTGCAATACATTATCATAGAAGACACGACTTGTGCAATAATTAACAGTTTTTATTGAGATTACGTGTATCGCACGTAACCGAGGGAAAAGTGCATATTGCATTACATCTATAATTACATAGAGGTGTGCATTACACATCTGTGCTATTTAAGTGAATAGAGTTACTTTATTACTGTAGATTTTTATCGTGTCACATAAAACTAAAAAAGACGTGTGGCACTCGGGGACTGCCGCGGTAAAGCTATTGCATGCTATGCCTTCAAGCCACACCTCCGTGCCCGTCGGAGTGGGGAGCGTGAGGTGTTTTCATTACGGAATTTCTGGATTCGGTCCCTATGCTATGCAATAAATTAACATGTGCCCCGCACAATTGTCAGAAGTAAAACCCCTTTGGTAAGATTGAAAGATACCAAAATCGTCGACTTGCATTGGCGTGACGTTATTGCCATGACGCGACCTTGAAATTTTACTCTCAAGGCGCCTGAAATTGTTAATATCGAGAAAAAAAACATTTAAGCAATAAATAACAAATATGTATATTAAACTTCAATTTAGGACAAATTTATCCCTAAATAATC